>NC_069504.1:620620595-621220595 GCF_027579735.1 Bombina bombina
GATACACCAAATTCACAAGTCACATGTGACTAAATGTAATATGTGTAATCAGCCACAAACCATCCACAGAAACCACATTATATTATCTGTTCCGGCCTTTAATACACTTTTTTATAAAAAGTGATGGAACGGCACCTTCCCAGCAAAATATACAGACCAAATTCACTAGCCACACATAACTAGATGTGATAAGTGTAATCAACCACAAACCATCCACAGAAACCACGTTCCAATACCCGTTCCGGCCTTTAATACACTTTATTATAAAAAGTGACGGAAAGGCACCTACCCAGCAAAATATACAGACCAAATTCACCAGCCACACATAACTAGATGTGGTAAGTGTAATCAACCACAAACCATCCACAGAAACCACGTTCCAATACCCGTTCTGGCCTGTAAAACGCTTTTTCGTGAAAAGTGACGGAACGGCACCTTACCAGCAAACCAGATACACCAAATTCACCAGTTACACATAACTAAATGTTATAAGTGTAATCAGCCACAAACCATCCACAGAAACCACATTATGATATCTGTTCCAGCCTTTAATACACTTTTTTATAAAAAGTGACGGAACGGCACCTTCCTAGCAACATATACAGACCAAATTCACCAGCTACACATAACTAGATGTGATAAGTGTAATCAACCACAAACCATCCACAGAAACCACATTCTAATACCCGTAAAATGCTTTTTTGTGAAAAGTGACGGAACGGCACCTTACCAGCAAACCAGATACACCAAATTCACCAATTACACATAACTAAATGTTATAAGTGTAATCAGCCACAAACCACCCACAGAAACCACATTATGATATCTGTTCCGGCCTATAATACACTTTTTTTTATAAAAAGTGACGGAACAGCACCTTCCCAGCAAAATATACAGACCAAATTCACTAGCCACACATAAATAGATGTGATAAGTGTAATCAACCACAAACCATCTACAAAAACCACGTTTCATGAAAACGCTTTTTCATGAAAAATGACGGAACGGCGCCTTACCAGCAGATACACCAAATTCACCAGTCACACATAACTAGATGTGATAAGTGTAATCAACCACAAACCATACACAGAAACTACGTTCCAATACCCGTTCCGGCCTGTAAAACGCTTTTTCATGAAAAGTGACTGAACGGCACCTTACCAGCAAACCAGATACACCAAAACCACCAGTCACACATGACTAAATGTTATAAGTGTAATCAGCCACAAACCATCCACAGAAACCACATTATGATATCTGTTCCGGCCTTTAATACACTTTTTTATAAAAAGTGACGGAACGGCACCTTCCCAGCAAAATATACAGACCAAATTCACCAGCCACACATAACTAGATGTGATAAGTGTAATCAGCCACAAACCATCCACAGAAACCACATTATGATATCTGTTCCGGCCTTCAATACACTTTTTTTATAAAAAGTGACGGAACGGCACCTTCCCAGCAAAATATACAGACCAAATTCACCAGCCACACATAATTAGATGTGATAGTTGTAATCAACCACAAACCATCCACAGAAACCACGTTCCAACATCTAGTTATGTGTGGCTGGTGAATTTGGTCTGTATATTTTGCTGGGAAGGTGCTGTTCCGTCGCTTTTTATAAAAAAGTGTATTAAAGGCCGGAACAGATATCATAATGTTGTTTCTGTGGATGGTTTGTGGCTGATTACACTTATAACATTTAATCAAGAAAATAGAGAGACACACTCACTGAGACAGAACAATAGCTAGAAAAACGTCTGTGCTTGTCCACAAGGCCAGTGCCACTCAGGGTGCAGTCTCTTTTTGCACACTATGCCTTTTCACAGAGAAAAAATATCCTGTAGCATATCAGTCTGATCCTGCCCAATGACAGTCCAGCACCGAAATACCAGGCAATTCTTCTCTGAACAAGACAAACAACAAACCCCAGACGTACGTTTCGGCCACTCTTGGGCCTCGTCAGTGAGGTGCAGTTGCACATCTCTAGGGCATGTGTGCAAGGAGTCCAACGTCTGGTTTCCCCCTTTTACTCTTAGGGAGTAATTTGCCTGGTATTTCGGCGCTGGACTGTCATTGGGCAGGGTCAGACTGATATGCTACAGGATATTTTTTCTCTGTGAAGGGGCATAGTGTGCTAAAGAGTATGCACCCTGAGTGACACACTATAATAAAATGAACAGGCACAGAAGTTTTTCCAGCTTTTGTTCTGTCTCAGCTGAGTGCATCTCTCTCTCTCTCTTTTTATTTATGCAAATTGCTCTTGGGTCTCCCTAAGAGTAAAAGGGGAAACCAGACGTGGACTCCTTGCACACATGCCCTTGGAGAGATGCGACTGCACCTCACTGACGAGGCCCACAGAAGGCCGAAACGATTGTCTGGGGTTGTTGTTTCTCTTGTTCAGAGAAGAATTGCCTGGTATTTCGGCGCTGGACTGTCATTGGGCAGGGTCAGACTGATATGCTACAGGATATTTTTTCTCTGTGAAGGGGCATAGTGTGCTAAAAGAGTATGCACCCTGAGTGACACACTATAATAAAATGAACAGGCACGGAAGTTTTTCCAGCTTTTGTTCTGTCTCAGCTGAGTGCATCTCTCTCTCTCTCTTTTTATTTATGCAAATTGCTCTTGGGTCTCCCTAAGAGTAAAAGGGGAAACCAGACGTGGACTCCTTGCACACATGCCCTTGGAGAGATGCGACTGCACCTCACTGACGAGGCCCACAGAAGGCCGAAACGATCGTCTGGGGTTGTTGTTTCTCTTGTTCAGAGAAGAATTGCCTGGTGTTTCGGCGCTGGACTGTCATTGGGCAGGGTCAGACTGATATGCTACAGGATATTTTTTCTCTGTGAAGGGGCATAGTGTGCTAAAAGAGTATGCACCCTGAGTGACACACTATAATAAAATGAACAGGCACGGAAGTTTTTCCAGCTTTTGTTCTGTCTCAGCTGAGTGCATCTCTCTCTCTCTCTTTTTACTTATAACATTTAGTCATGTGTGACTGGTGAATTTGGTGTATCTGGTTTGCTGGTAAGGTGCTGTTCCTTCACTTTTCATGAAAAAGCATTTTACAGGCCGGAACGGGTATTGGAACGTGGTTTCTGTGAATGCTTTGTGGTTGATTACACTTATCACATCTAGTTATGTGTGGCTGGTGAATTTGGTCTGTATATTTTGCTGGGAAGGTGCCGTTCCATCACTTTTCATGAAAAAGCATTTTACAGGCCGGAACGGGTATTGGAACGTGGTTTCTGTGGATGGTTTGTGGCTTATTACACTTAAAAAATTTAGTTATGTGTGACTGGTGAATTTGGTGTATCTGGTTTGCTGGTAAAGTGCCGTTCCGTCACTTTTCATGAAAAAGCATTTTACAGGCCGGAACGGGTATTGGAACGTGGTTTCTGTGGATGTTTTGTGGTTGATTACATTTATCACATCTAGTTATGTGTGGCTGGTGAATTTGGTCTGTATATTTTGCTGGGAATGTGCCGTTCCG
Source organism: Bombina bombina (assembly GCF_027579735.1). Classification (NCBI taxonomy): domain Eukaryota; kingdom Metazoa; phylum Chordata; class Amphibia; order Anura; family Bombinatoridae; genus Bombina; species Bombina bombina. Next base: position 620,624,098 of record NC_069504.1, read on the forward strand.
TCACTTTTTATAAAAAAGTGTATTAAAGGCCGGAACAGATATCATAATGTGGTTTCTGTGGATGGTTTGTGGCTGATTACACTTATAACATTTAGTCATGTGTGACTGGTGAATTTGGTGTATCTGGTTTGCTGGTAAGGTGCTGTTCCTTCACTTTTCATGAAAAAGCATTTTACAGGCCGGAACGGGTATTGGAACGTGGTTTCTGTGGATGGTTTTTGGTTGATTACGCTTATCACATCTAGTTATGTGTGGCTGGTGAATTTGGTCTGTATATTTTGCTGGGAAGGTGCCGTTCCGTCACTTTTTATAAAAAAAGTGTATTAAAGGCTGGAACAGATATCATAATGTGGTTTCTGTGGCTGATTACACTTATAACATTTAGTCATGTGTGACTGGTGAATTTGGTGTATCTGATTTGCTGGTAAGGTGCTGTTCCGTCACTTTTCATGAAAAAGCATTTTACAGGCCGGAACGGGTATTGGAACGTGGTTTCTGTGGATGGTTTGTGGTTGATTACACTTATCACATCTAGTTATGTGTGGCTGGTGAATTTGGTCTGTATATTTTGCTGGGAAGGTGCCGTTCCGTCACTTTTCATGAAAAAGCATTTTACAGGCCGGAACGGGTATTGGAACGTGGTTTCTGTGGATGGTTTGTGGTTGATTACATTTAATCACATCTAGTTATGTGTGGCTGGTGAATTTGGTCTGTATATTTTGCTGGGAATGTGCCGTTCTGTCACTTTTTATAAAAAAGTGTATTAAAGGCCGGAACAGATATCATAATGTGGTTTCTGTGGATGGTTTGTGGCTGATTACACTTATAACATTTAGTCATGTGTGACTGGTGAATTTGGTGTATCTGGTTTGCTGGTAAAGTGCTGTTCCGTCACTTTTCATGAAAAAGCATTTTACAGGCCGGAACGGGTATTGGAACGTGGTTTCTGTGGATGGTTTGTGGCTGATTACACTTATAACATTTAGTTATGTGTGGCTGGTGAATTTGGTCTGTATATTTTGCTGGTAAGGTGCTGTTCCGTCACTTTTCATGAAAAAGCATTTTACAGGCCGGAACGGGTATTGGAACGTGGCTTCTGTGGATGGTTTGTGGCTGATTACACTTTTCACATCTAGTTATGTGTGGCTGGTGAATTTGGTCTGTATATTTTGCTGGGAAGGTGCCGTTCCGTCACTTTTCATGAAAAAGCATTTTACAGGTCGGAACGGGTATTGGAACGTGGTTTCTGTGGATGGTTTGTGGCTGATTACACTTATAACATTTAGTTATGTGTGACTGGTGAATTTGGTGTATCTGGTTTGCTGGTAAAGTGCCGTTCCGTCACTTTTCATGAAAAAGCATTTTACAGGCCGGAACGGGTATTGGAACGTGGTTTCTGTGGATGGTTTGTGGTTGATTACACTTATCACATCTAGTTATGTGTGGCTAGTGAATTTGGTCTGTATATTTTGCTGGGAAGGTGCCGTTCCGTCACTTTTTATAAAAAAAGTGTATTAAAGGCCGAACAGATAATATAATGTGGTTTCTGTGGATGGTTTGTGGCTGATTACACTTATAACATTTAGTTATGTGTGACTGGTGAATTTGGTGTATCTGGTTTGCTGGTAAAGTGCTGTTCCGTCACTTTTCATGAAAAAGCATTTTACAGGCCGGAACGGGTATTGGAACGTGGTTTCTGTGGATGGTTTGTGGCTGATTACACTTATAACATTTAGTTATGTGTGACTGGTGAATTTGGTGTATCTGGTTTGCTGGTAAAGTGCCGTTCCGTCACTTTTCATGAAAAGCATTTTACAGGCCGGAACGGGTATTGGAACGTGGTTTCTGTGGATGGTTTGTGGTTGATTACATTTATCACATCTAGTTATGTGTGACTGGTGAATTTGGTCTGTATATTTTGCTGGGAAGGTGCCGTTCCGTCACTTTTCATGAAAAAGCATTTTACAGGCCGGAACGGGTATTGGAACGTGGTTTCTGTGGATGGTTTGTGGCTGATTACACTTGTAACATTTAGTTATGTGTGACTGGTGAATTTGGTGTATCTGGTTTGCTGGTAAAGTGCCGTTCCGTCACTTTTCATGAAAAAGCATTTTACAGGCCGGAACGGGTATTGGAACGTGGTTTCTGTGGATGTTTTGTGGTTGATTACATTTATCACATCTAGTTATGTGTGGCTGGTGAATTTGGTCTGTATATTTTGCTGGGAAGGTGCCATTCCGTCACTTTTTATAAAAAAAGTGTATTAAAGGCTGGAACAGATATCATAATGTGGTTTCTGTGGATGGTTTGTGGCTGATTACACTTATAACATTTAGTCATGTGTGACTGGTGAATTTGGTGTATCTTGTTTGCTGGTAAGGTGCTGTTCCGTCACTTTTCATGAAAAAGCATTTTACAGGCCGTAACGGGTATTGGAACGTGGTTTCTGTGGATGGTTTGTGGTTGATTACACTTATCACATCTAGTTATGTGTGGCTAGTGAATTTGGTCGGTATATTTTGCTGGTAAGGTGCCGTTCCGTCACTTTTTATAAAAAAGTGTATTAAAGGCCGGAACAGATAATATAATGTGGTTTCTGTGGATGGTTTGTGGCTGATTACACTTATAACATTTAGTTATGTGTGACTGGTGAATTTGGTGTATCTGGTTTGCTGGTAAAGTGCTGTTCCGTCACTTTTCATGAAAAAGCATTTTACAGGCCGGAACGGGTATTGGAACGTGGCTTCTGTGGATGGTTTGTGGCTGATTACACTTTTCACATCTAGTTATGTGTGGCTGGTGAATTTGGTCTGTATATTTTGCTGGGAAGGTGCCGTTCCGTCACTTTTCATGAAAAAGCATTTTACAGGTCGGAACGGGTATTGGAACGTGGTTTCTGTGGATGGTTTGTGGCTGATTACACTTATAACATTTAGTTATGTGTGACTGGTGAATTTGGTGTATCTGGTTTGCTGGTAAAGTGCTGTTCCGTCACTTTTCATGAAAAAGCATTTTACAGGCCGGAACGGGTATTGGAACGTGGTTTCTGTGGATGGTTTGTGGTTGATTACACTTATCACATCTAGTTATGTGTGGCTAGTGAATTTGGTCTGTATATTTTGCTGGGAAGGTGCCGTTCCGTCACTTTTTATAAAAAAAGTGTATTAAAGGCCGAACAGATAATATAATGTGGTTTCTGTGGATGGTTTGTGGCTGATTACACTTATAACATTTAGTTATGTGTGACTGGTGAATTTGGTGTATCTGGTTTGCTGGTAAAGTGCTGTTCCGTTACTTTTCATGAAAAAGCATTTTACAGGCCGGAACGGGTATTGGAACGTGGCTTCTGTGGATGGATTGTGGTTGATTACACTTATCACATCTAGTTATGTGTGGCTGGTGAATTTGGTCTGTATATTTTGCTGGGAAGGTGCCGTTCCGTCACTTTTCATGAAAAAGCATTTTACAGGCCGGAACGGGTATTGGAACGTGGCTTCTGTGGATGGTTTGTGGCTGATTACACTTATAACATTTAGTCATGTGTGACTGGTGAATTTGGTGTATCTGATTTGCTGGTAAGGTGCTGTTCCGTCACTTTTCATGAAAAAGCATTTTACAGGCCGGAACGGGTATTGGAACGTGGTTTCTGTGGATGGTTTGTGGTTGATTACACTTATCACATCTAGTTATGTGTGGCTGGTGAATTTGGTCTGTATATTTTGCTGGGAAGGTGCCGTTCCGTCACTTTTCATGAAAAAGCATTTTACAGGCCGGAACGGGTATTGGAACGTGGTTTCTGTGGATGGTTTGTGGTTGATTACATTTATCACATCTAGTTATGTGTGGCTGGTGAATTTGGTCTGTATATTTTGCTGGGAATGTGCCGTTCTGTCACTTTTTATAAAAAAGTGTATTAAAGGCCGGAACAGATATCATAATGTGGTTTCTGTGGATGGTTTGTGGCTGATTACACTTATAACATTTAGTCATGTGTGACTGGTGAATTTGGTGTATCTGGTTTGCTGGTAAAGTGCTGTTCCGTCACTTTTCATGAAAAAGCATTTTACAGGCCGGAACGGGTATTGGAACGTGGTTTCTGTGGATGGTTTGTGGCTGATTACACTTATAACATTTAGTTATGTGTGGCTGGTGAATTTGGTCTGTATATTTTGCTGGTAAGGTGCTGTTCCGTCACTTTTCATGAAAAAGCATTTTACAGGCCGGAACGGGTATTGGAACGTGGCTTCTGTGGATGGTTTGTGGCTGATTACACTTTTCACATCTAGTTATGTGTGGCTGGTGAATTTGGTCTGTATATTTTGCTGGGAAGGTGCCGTTCCGTCACTTTTCATGAAAAAGCATTTTACAGGTCGGAACGGGTATTGGAACGTGGTTTCTGTGGATGGTTTGTGGCTGATTACACTTATAACATTTAGTTATGTGTGACTGGTGAATTTGGTGTATCTGGTTTGCTGGTAAAGTGCCGTTCCGTCACTTTTCATGAAAAAGCATTTTACAGGCCGGAACGGGTATTGGAACGTGGTTTCTGTGGATGGTTTGTGGTTGATTACACTTATCACATCTAGTTATGTGTGGCTAGTGAATTTGGTCTGTATATTTTGCTGGGAAGGTGCCGTTCCGTCACTTTTTATAAAAAAAGTGTATTAAAGGCCGAACAGATAATATAATGTGGTTTCTGTGGATGGTTTGTGGCTGATTACACTTATAACATTTAGTTATGTGTGACTGGTGAATTTGGTGTATCTGGTTTGCTGGTAAAGTGCTGTTCCGTCACTTTTCATGAAAAAGCATTTTACAGGCCGGAACGGGTATTGGAACGTGGTTTCTGTGGATGGTTTGTGGCTGATTACACTTATAACATTTAGTTATGTGTGACTGGTGAATTTGGTGTATCTGGTTTGCTGGTAAAGTGCCGTTCCGTCACTTTTCATGAAAAGCATTTTACAGGCCGGAACGGGTATTGGAACGTGGTTTCTGTGGATGGTTTGTGGTTGATTACATTTATCACATCTAGTTATGTGTGGCTGGTGAATTTGGTCTGTATATTTTGCTGGGAAGGTGCCGTTCCGTCACTTTTCATGAAAAAGCATTTTACAGGCCGGAACGGGTATTGGAACGTGGTTTCTGTGGATGGTTTGTGGCTGATTACACTTATAACATTTAGTTATGTGTGACTGGTGAATTTGGTGTATCTGGTTTGCTGGTAAAGTGCCGTTCCGTCACTTTTCATGAAAAAGCATTTTACAGGCCGGAACGGGTATTGGAACGTGGTTTCTGTGGATGTTTTGTGGTTGATTACATTTATCACATCTAGTTATGTGTGGCTGGTGAATTTGGTCTGTATATTTTGCTGGGAATGTGCCGTTCCGTCACTTTTTATAAAAAAGTGTATTAAAGGCCGGAACAGATATCATAATGTGGTTTCTGTGGATGGTTTGTGGCTGATTACACTTATAACATTTAGTCATGTGTGACTGGTGAATTTGGTGTATCTGGTTTGCTGGTAAGGTGCCGTTCCGTCACTTTTCATGAAAAAGCATTTTACAGGCCGGAACGGGTATTGGAACGTGGTTTCTGTGGATGGTTTGTGGTTGATTACGCTTATCACATCTAGTTATGTGTGGCTGGTGAATTTGGTCTGTATATTTTGCTGGGAAGGTGCCATTCCGTCACTTTTTATAAAAAAAGTGTATTAAAGGCTGGAACAGATATCATAATGTGGTTTCTGTGGATGGTTTGTGGCTGATTACACTTATAACATTTAGTCATGTGTGACTGGTGAATTTGGTGTATCTTGTTTGCTGGTAAGGTGCTGTTCCGTCACTTCTCATGAAAAAGCATTTTACAGGCCGTAACGGGTATTGGAACGTGGTTTCTGTGGATGGTTTGTGGTTGATTACACTTATCACATCTAGTTATGTGTGGCTAGTGAATTTGGTCTGTATATTTTGCTGGTAAGGTGCCGTTCCGTCACTTTTTATAAAAAAGTGTATTAAAGGCCGGAACAGATAATATAATGTGGTTTCTGTGGATGGTTTGTGGCTGATTACACTTATAACATTTAGTTATGTGTGACTGGTGAATTTGGTGTATCTGGTTTGCTGGTAAAGTGCTGTTCCGTCACTTTTCATGAAAAAGCATTTTACAGGCCGGAACGGGTATTGGAACGTGGCTTCTGTGGATGGTTTGTGGCTGATTACACTTTTCACATCTAGTTATGTGTGGCTGGTGAATTTGGTCTGTATATTTTGCTGGGAAGGTGCCGTTCCGTCACTTTTCATGAAAAAGCATTTTACAGGCCGGAACGGGTATTGGAACGTGGCTTCTGTGGATGGTTTGTGGTTGATTACATTTATCACATCTAGTTATGTGTGGCTGGTGAATTTGGTCTGTATATTTTGCTGGGAATGTGCCGTTCCGTCACTTTTTATAAAAAAAAGTGTATTAAAGTCCGGAACAGATATCATAATGTGGTTTCTGTGGATGGTTTGTGGCTGATTAAACTTATAACATTTAGCCATGTGTGACTGGTGAATTTGGTGTATCTGGTTTGCTGGTAAGGTGCTGTTCCTTCACTTTTCATGAAAAAGCATTTTACAGGCCGGAACGGGTATTGGAACGTGGTTTCTGTGAATGCTTTGTGGTTGATTACACTTATCACATCTAGTTATGTGTGGCTGGTGAATTTGGTCTGTATATTTTGCTGGAAAGGTGCCGTTCCGTCACTTTTCATGAAAAAGCATTTTACAGGCCGTAACGGGTATTGGAACGTGGTTTCTGTGGATGGTTTGTGGCTGATTACACTTATAACATTTAGTTATGTGTGACTGGTGAATTTGGTGTATCTAGTTTGCTGGTAAAGTGCCGTTCCATCACTTTTCATGAAAAAGCATTTTACAGGCCAGAACGGGTATTGGAACGTGGTTTCTGTGGATGGTTTGTGGTTGATTACATTTATCACATCTAGTTATGTGTGGCTGGTGAATTTGGTCTGTATATTTTGCTGTGAATGTGCCATTCCGTCACTTTTTATAAAAAAGTGTATTAAAGGCCGGAACAGATATCATAATGTGGTTTCTGTGGATGGTTTGTGGTTGATTACACTTATCACATCTAATTATGTGTGGCTGGGGAATTTGGTCTGTATATTTTGCTGGGAAGGTGCGGTTCCGTCACTTTTCATGAAAAAGCATTTTAAAGGATATTGGAACGTGGTTTCTGTGGATGGTTTGTGGCTGATTACACTTATAACATTTAGTTATGTGTGACTGGTGAATTTGGTGTATCTGGTTTGCTGGTAAAGTGGTGTTCCGTCACTTTTTATGAAAAAGCATTTTACAGGCCGGAACGGGTATTGGAACGTGGTTTCTGTGGATGGTTTGTGGTTGATTACATTTATCACATCTAGTTATGTGTGGCTGGTGAATTTGGTCTGTATATTTTGCTGGGAATGTGCCGTTCCGTCACTTTTTATAAAATATTGTATTAAAGTCCGGAACAGATATCATAATGTGGTTTCTGTGGATGGTTTGTGGCTGATTACACTTATAACATTTAGTCATGTGTGACTGGTGAATTTGGTGTATCTGGTTTGCTGGTAAGGTGCGGTACCATCACTTTTCATGAAAAGGCATTTTACAGGCCGGAACGGGTATTGGAACGTGGTTTCTGTGGATGGTTTGTGGTTGATTACACTTATCACATCTAGTTATGTGTGGCTGGTGAATTTGGTCTGTATATTTTGCTGGGAAGGTGCCGTTCCGTCACTTTTTATAAAAAAAAGTGTATTAAAGGCTGGAACAGATATCATAATGTGGTTTCTGTGGATGGTTTGTGGCTGATTACACTTATAACATTTAGTCATGTGTGACTGGTGAATTTGGTGTATCTTGTTTGCTGGTAAGGTGCTGTTCCATCACTTTTCATGAAAAAGCATTTTACAGGCCGGAACGGGTATTGGAACGTGGTTTCTGTGGATGGTTTGTGGTTGTGTGGCTAGTGAATTTGGTCTGTATATTTTGCTGGGAAGGTGCCGTTCCGTCACTTTTTATAAAAAATAATAATATAATGTGGTTTCTGTGGATGGTTTGTGGCTGATTACACATATTACATTTAGTCACATGTGACTTGTGAATTTGGTGTATCTGGTTTTCTGGGAAGGTGCTGTTCCGGGTTGTTATGTTTGGTTCCGGACACTATTTTGGTAGTTAAAGGGTTAAATATCACAAATATTCTTGTTCCTAAAATTGTTCTCAAGAGTCTCTAACACATCCCATTATATTTTAAATCAATTTCCTACATAAAAGGCCTGTTCCGGCCTGTTCCGTTCCGTTCCGGCTTTTGCACCGTTCCAAAATAACTACCCTTCAATTTGTCATAGGAGCAGCCTGAAAAGCAGTGTACAATTGAGCAGATCTGCATGCAGTAAGATTTGTTTTTAACCTGTTAGATAAGCAGCACTTTAGGTTACATTAATTGCTGATACAATGCAGCTGCTCTTAGCACAGAAAGCAAACTTCACTGCCTGCAGATCTGCTCATATGAAGACCTGAAAAAAACGGACTGAATTTTGTTACAAGGGGAACCTCCTCCCCCCCCACCCCAGTCTGCAACTAGTATTGTGAATTCTTAAAGCAATCTTTATAGCTTTCAACAAAAGAAATATTTCTAAATAAATAAAACTATTTTTTTTCTGTACATGAGGTTTAGCAGGTATTAAATGCTCTGAGGTCAGTGTAAAACAGTACATGTGTGGATCGTGTAGATAACTAACTACACGATCCACACATGTTCTGTTGTACACTGACTTCAGAGCATTTAATACCTGCTAAACCTCATGCTATCTGACCATGTACTAACAGAACACTGTACTCCTGTATGGTGTCAGTGAGAGATAACTAACTATACCAGTGATTTGCAATCTTTTTTTTGCCGTGGCACACTTTTTTACATTAAAAAATCATGTGGCACACCACCATCCCAAAATTTTACAAAATCACACATTGTAGCCTAATACAGGATATATATATATATATATATATATATATATATATATACACACACACACTGTACTGTGCTGTCATGCCATGCCTCCTACAAACTATACATTACATATTGACATTCATTCACAAACAATCATAATCATTGTCAATATCATGGTTGTAAATGATGCTGATGAGCCTGTCACATACCTCCCAATATTTCAAAATTTGAAAGAGGGACCCCCCGCACTGTTGTCAGTCTGCCGCGGCACACCTGAGGATCTCTCACGGCACACTGGTTGAAAAACACTGAACTACACAATCCACTCTGACAGCATGCAGGACTTGAGTGCAGTGCTCTGTTCTCAGCTGCAGCTGAGCTTTTAAACAATTCTGTGGGAGCTGACCCCTGCTGGAACCTATAATAAATAAGCAATACTAGAATGAATAGTATTATAAAATATATCAGCTTCTTACCACATAATTGCATAGGAAGGAACACGATCTAGCCTTTTATCTGACTACTACAGTGCAGCTCACATGGGGCATCATGTGCTCCACCCACTTCCTCCCTCTTCCTTCAGAAGCCCGTGCACAGCTTTTCCTTACAGCCTGCGCACGGGGAAGACTTTTAAATATATTTTTAAGAATAAAAAAAAAATACATAATTAAAAAGCAAATAAAAAATGTATTTATTTTATAACAGCCACATTAACAGCCCTGGGGTCTATTGTTGTCCTTGTGGCTAAGGGACCCAGGCAGCGGTGGGCAAACTAAGGTATCCAGGCAGTGGGCGGGGCTAAGGGATCTGGTTGGTGGGCGGGGCTTAGGTACCCTGCGGCCCACCGGGCAAATGCCCGGCATGCCCTATGGCCAGTCCGGGCCTGCTTTAATCCCTTTTACTCCCCCTATCAGGGGAGGTCTATATGGCCTGAATGATATATAATTACCCTTACAAAATATAACAATAAGACATGCGGTCTGTGAGACATGGTAGGTTGTGTTAAGTAGTACTATTCTTAGCAGTTTAATCTTTTTTACTCCCCCTATCGGGGGAGTTGTTCTATATGGCCTGCATGATATATAATTACCCTTACAAAATATAACAATAAGACATGCGGTCTGAGGCCCATGGTAAGGTTGTGTTAATTAGTACTATTCTTAGCACTTTAATCCCTTTTACTCCCCCTATCGGGGGAGGTCTATATGGCCTGCACGATATATAATTACCCTGACAAAGTATAACAATAAGACATGCGGTCTGGGACCCATGTTAACTAGGTTGTGTTAAGTAGCACTATTCTTAGCAGTTTAATCCCTTTTACTCCCCCTATCAGGGGAGGTCTATATGGCCTGCATGATTACCCTGACAAAGTAAAACAATAAGACATGCGGTCTGAGACCCATGGTAAGGTTGTGTTAAGTAGTACTATTCTTAGTAGTTTAATCCCTTTTACTCCCCCTATCGTGGGAGGTTTATATGGCCTGCATGATATATAATTACCCTGACAAAGTATAACAATAAGACATGCAGTCTGGGACCCATGGTAACTAGGTTGTGTTAAGTAGTACTATTCTTAGCAGTTTAATCCCTTTTAATCCCCCTATCGGGGGAGGTCTATATGGCCTGCATGATATATAATTACCCTTACAAAATATAACAATAAGACATGCGGTCTGTGAGCCATGGTAAGGTTGTGTTAAGTAGTACTATTCTTAGCAGTTTAATCCCTTTTACTCCCCCTATCGGGGGAGGTGGTCTATATGGCCTGCATGATATATAATTACCCTTACAAAATATAACAATAAGACATGCGGTCTGAGACCCATGGTAAGGTTGTGTTAAGTAGTACTATTCTTAGTAGTTTAATCCCTTTTACTTCCCCTATCGGGGGAGGTCTATATGGCCTGCATGATATATAATTACCCTGACAAAGTATAACAATAAGACATGCAGTCTGGGACCCATGGTAACTAGGTTGTGTTAAGTAGTACTATTCTTAGCAGTTTAATCCCTTTTACTCCCCCTATCGGGGGAGGTCTATATGGCCTGCATGATATATAATTACCCTTACAAAATATAACAATAAGACATGCGGTCTGTGAGCCATGGTAAGGTTGTGTTAAGTAGTACTATTCTTAGCAGTTTAATCCCTTTTACTCCCCCTATCGGGGGAGGTGGTCTATATGGCCTGCATGATATATAATTACGCTTACAAAATATAACAATAAGACATGCGGTCTGTGACCCATGGTAAGGTTGTGTTAAGTAGTACTATTCTTAGCACTTTAATCCCTTTTACTCCCCCTATCGGGGGAGTTGTTCTATATGGCCTGCATGATATATAATTACCCTTACAAAATATAACAATAAGAAATGCGGTCTGAGACCCATGGTAGCACAATATAGTACAGGTATGGCATCGATTTTAGGAACCCGGAGATAATTTTTAGGAACCGGGAGATGGAAAAAGATGCTTTGACACCAAGTACAGGTCGCTCTCCTTCAGCCTTTTTATACGAGGGTCCCGACCCTCAACAGGCACAACAGCATGAAACACCACATATGCCATCCTTTTGCACAATAGAGTACAGGTATGGCATCGATTTTAGAAACCCGGAGATAATTTTTAGGAACCGGGAAATTGAACAAAAAACAAGCTTGGACACCGAGTACAGGTCGTTCTCCTTCAGCCTTTTTATACGGGTGTCCCCGACCCTCAACAGGCACAACAGCATGAAACACCACATATGCCATCCTTTTGCACAATAGAGTACAGGTATGGCATCGATTTCAGGAACCCGGAGACAATTTTTAGGAAGGAACCGGGAGATGGAAAAAGATGCTTTGACACCCAGTACAGGTCGTTCTCCTTCAGCCTTTTTATACGGGTGTCCCCGACCCTCAACAGGCACAACAGCATGAAACACCACATATGCCATCCTTTTGCACAATAGAGTACATGTATGCCATCGATTTTAGGAACCCGGAGATAATTTTTAGGAAACTGGAAATTGAACAAAAAACATGCTTGGACACCCAGTACAGGTCGCTCTCCTTCAGCCTTTTTATATGATGGTCCCCGACCCTCAACAGGCACAACAGAATGAAACACCACATATGCCATCCTTTTGCACAATATAGTACAGGTATGGCATCGATTTTAGGAACCCAGAGATAATTTTTAGGAACCGGGAGATGGAAAAAGATGCTTTGACACCCATTACAGGTCGTTCTCCTTCAGCCTTTTTATACGGGTGTCCCCGACCCTCAACAGGCACAACAGCATGAAACACCACATATGCCATCCTTTTGCACAATAGAGTACATGTATGCCATCGATTTTAGGAACCCGGAGATAATTTTTAGGAAACTGGAAATTGAACAAAAAACATGCTTGGACACCCAGTACAGGTCGTTCTCCTTCAGCCTTTTTATATGATGGTCCACGACCCTCAACAGGCACAACAGCATGAAATACCACATATGCCATCCTTTTGCTCAATTGATTGCAAGGTAGTCTGCTACCTGTCGGTTGAGTCTTTCTCTGAGGCTGGATCCCGAAGGGCTGTGGCTTTGCATAGGAGTTAAAAAGGTCTGCATGTCCTCCATCAACAACACGTCTGGAAAGCGTCCTGTCCTTGCCGGCATGGTTGTGGGAGGAGGAGGAGGATTACTTTCATCTCTTCCCCTGTTAGATTCCTGTTGTGCTGTGACATCACCCTTATACTCTGTGTAAAGCATACTTTTTAATTTATTTTTGAACTGCTCCATCCTTTCCGACTTGCGGGAATTCGGTAACATTTCAGTCACTTTATGCTTATACCCGTGGTCTAGTAGCGTGGACACCCAGTACAGGTCATTCTCCTTCAGCTTTTTTATAAGAGGGTCCCTCAACAGGCACGACAGCATGAAAGACCCCATTTGCACAAGGTTGGATGCCGAGCTAATCATGTCCCGTTCCTCATCCTCACTGATCTCACTGAAGTTATCTTCTTCCCCCACCCATGGTAAGGTTGTGTTAAGTAGTACTATTCTTAGCAATTTAATCCCTTTTACTCCCCCTATCGGGGGAGTTGTTCTATATAGCCTTTTTAAACGAGGGTCCCCGACCCTCAACAGGCACAACAGCATGAAACACCACATATGCCATCCTTTTGCACAATATAGTACAGGTATGGCATCGATTTTAGGAACCCGGAGATCATTTTTAGGAACCGGGAGATGGAAAAAGATGCTTTGACACCCAGTACAGGTCGTTCTCCTTCAACCTTTTTATAAGAGGGTCCCCGACCCTCAACAGGCACAACAGCATGAAACACCACATATGCCATCCTTTTGCACAATAGAGTACAGGTATGGCATCGATTTTAGAAACCCGGAGATAATTTTTAGGAACCGAGAAATTGAACAAAAAACATGCTTGGACACCGAGTACAGGTCGTTCTCCTTCAGCCTTTTTATACGGGTGTCCCCGACCCTCAACAGGCACAACAGCATGAAACACTACATATGCCATCCTTTTTCACAATAGAGTACAGGTATGGCATCGATTTCAGGAACCCGGAGACAATTTTTAGGAAGGAACCGGGAGATGGAAAAAGATGCTTTGACACCCAGTACAGGTCGTTCTCCTTCAGCATTTTTATACGAGGGTCCCCGACCCTCAACAGGCACAACAGCATGAAACACCACATATGCCATCCTTTTGCACAATAGAGTACAGGTATGGCATCGATTTTAGGAACCCAGAGATAATTTTTAGGAACCGGGAGATGGAAAAAGATGCTTGGACACCCAGTACAGGTCGTTCTCCTTCAGCTTTTTTATATGGGTGTCCCCGACCCTCAACAGGCACAACAGCATGAAACACCACATATGCCATCCTTTTGCACAATAGAGTACAGGTATGGCATCGATTTTAGGAACCCAGAGATAATTTTTAGGAACCGGGAGATGGAAAAAGATGCTTGGACACCCAGTACAGGTCGTTCAACTTCAGTCTTTTTATACGGGTGTCCCCGACCCTTAACAGGCACAACAGCATGAAACACCACATATGCCATCCTTTTGCACAATAGAGTACATGTATGCCATCGATTTTAGGAACCCGGAGATAATTTTTAGGAAACTGGAAATTGAACAAAAAACATGCTTGGACACCCAGTACAGGTCGTTCTCCTTCAGCCTTTTTATATGATGGTCCACGACCCTCAACAGGCACAACAGCATGAAATACCACATATGCCATCCTTTTGCTCAATTGATTACAGGTATGGCATCGATTTTAGGAACCCGGAGATAATTTTTAGGAACCGGAAGATGGAAAAAGATGCTTGGTCGGTCCTCCTACTTTAAATTTGGGGCACTGCGCGTGCAATCTACTGTGCCACCAGATATGAGTGGTGTGTTAAGTAGTACTATTCTTAACAGTTTAATCACTGTTATGTGCCTTTTTTTGGTTTGGGTTTTGTAGCCACAGTGCAGCACCAGAGGCCAAAAAATTAGGCATGTACAAATGCCTGAAAATTTAGGTATTGTTGCAGCCGCTGCTGTAGCAGCAGCCAGAAAAATTGATGTTTGTTTGACAGTTAGAAAGTGACCTAAAACATTGTGGCTTGAACCCTAGTTGTTGGAGGATAAGTCACGCAAGTCATCCGGCAATTGAAGATAAAATACAGCAGCGTGTGTACCATTTGTAGCCCAAGGCAGCTCGTCATCTCATCATGCCTTTTTTACTCTAATGTATCGCACAATGTCAGTCCCTTCAGGATCCATCCTTCCTTCATTTTAATAAAGGTGAGATAATCAAGACTTTTTTGACCTAGGCGACTTTTCTTCTCAGTGACAATACCTCCTGCTGCACTGAAGGTCCTTTCTGACAGGACACTTGAAGCGGGGCAGGCCAGACGTTCGATTGCAAATTGGGATAGCTCAGGCCAAAGGTCAAGCCTGCACACCCAGTAGTCAAGGGGTCCATCGCTCCTCAGAGTGTCGAGATCCGCAGTTAATGCAAGGTAGTCTGCTACCTGTCGGTTGAGTCTTTCTCTGAGGCTGGATCCCGAAGGGCTGTGGCTTTGCATAGGAGTTAAAAAGGTCTGCATGTCCTCCATCAACAACACGTCTGGAAAGCGTCCTGTCCTTGCCGGCATGGTTGTGGGAGGAGGAGGAGGATTACTTTCATCTCTTCCCCTGTTAGATTCCTGTTGTGCTGTGACATCACCCTTATACTCTGTGTAAAGCATACTTTTTAATTTATTTTTGAACTGCTCCATCCTTTCCGACTTGCGGGAATTCGGTAACATTTCAGTCACTTTATGCTTATACCCGTGGTCTAGTAGCGTGGACACCCAGTACAGGTCATTCTCCTTCAGCTTTTTTATTCCAAGTTGTTTTTATTGGTATATTTTCAAAAATACAAAATCCGTTCAGAAATACAAATCACAATTGGCATTAACAAAATAAAACAATGAAAATGTCAAGTTGAAGTAACAGTCTCTTAAAACATGTGAATTAGAAATTAAAATAACAAAAGCATAGACAAATAGAAAAACACCTGTCTACCATGTCATATCAAAGTTTCAATCCAATATTACATAATATGTCTGAAAGAATGTACCATCAATCAATGAAAATTCTCTATCTGAGTGGGTAAGTATGGGAAGGTAAGGGGAATCTCATTAGTGGATGAATGACTAAAGAGAGCTTTCTGAAGCTATATATTGTGTCCACATATTTTGTGCATTAATATAATGATCCCTAGTGTCCAATCTAAAAGCTTTATATTCCTCTAGTTCTATAAGGTCGCTAACTTTGTTTCTCCACATTGTGATATTGGGGGTTTTTGGGATTTCCAGTTCTTTGCAATAAGTGCTTTAGCACTATTTTTGAATATGCGAAGCAAAATGACATGGGACTTGGAGGGGAGTTTGATGTGTTTATTTAGAAGAAATATTAGGGGATCGAAGGGGAGTATGAATTGGAAAATTTTCTCAATCTCACCAAGAAGGGTTCTCCAGAACCAAGTGATGCTGTTGCACCACCACCACATGTGGCCCATACCACTCCCCGTGTGTCCACAGCGCCAGCATCTATTCCCGGTTGTGGGGTATAATTTATATAATCGTCTAGGTGTAAGATACCAGTTATGAAGGATTTTATAATTCATCTCTAGAAGGGCTGCCGATGAAGAGGATGACATAGTATTTATAAATATAGATGATGCTACTTGGGGAAGAATTATAACTCCTAACTCCCTTTCCCATGATTCAATAGCACCAGGTAAGTACCCCGGGGGAGGTTGGGTTAAAATAGAATAAATTTTAGATAAGGTATGCCTTAAAGGGGTAGGAGATGTTATCAACGTTTCTAGTTTAGTCATAGGTCTAAGCATGTTATTACTGGATTTATGAGTTGTAATATAATTATGAAGTCTTCTATAGTTAAACCAGTTGTTGGCCCAAGTGAAGTTCCGCTCCTGAAGTGTGATGTGTGGGAGTATGTGTTCATTCTCTGAGAGGTGGTGTATCGCAATGTCAGAATGTTGGTGAGGGTCGGAGGGATCAGTCCCCAAGTCAGCCAGAGAAAAATCAGTATTATGTGTCAGGGAAGTGAGTGGGGAGGGGTTGGATGAAAGGTAAGGGTTAGTTTTATTCATTTTCCCCCACTGTAATAAGGTCTCTTTAGTTATTGGATTGTCTATGTTGTGGATTATGTTTTCAAAATGGGGGGACCAGCATACAGAGCGGAGATTCAGGTCTTTATATGGATATTCCTCCAGGTGGACCCACCGTTTTTGAGATCCATGTATCCTCCAGTCGAGGATCCTTTGGATATAGATGGCAGATCTGTATAATTCTAAATTGGGGACCCCTAGACCACCATGTATTCGGGGGGATATCATTATCTTATTATTAATTCTAGAGTGTCTGCCTCCCCAAATGAAGGAGTTGAATAGTCTTTGAATATTCGTGAGGTATCGGGGTGGGAGAGGGATCGGGAGAGCTTGTAGTACATAAAGGAGTCTGGGGAAAGCCGTCATTTTTATCGAGTTGATTCTACCCATCCAAGACAGGTGTCTAGAGTGCCATGAGGAAAGTTCACATTCTAAAGATGTCTTAAGAGGGATATAATTATAGCGATATGTTGAATCTAAGTCTTCAGTAAGATTAATACCTAAATATCTCAATGAAGTTTTGCACCGTCGGAAGGGACAGGTGAGTTCGATTTGTTGGGCAAGAGTGTCTGGTAGCGAAATCCCTAGATACTCAGACTTAGACTGGTTAATGGTAAAGTTGGTTAGTTCGTGAAAAAGTGACAATTCATCTAGGAGTATGGGTATTGACTTATCCGGGGATGTGAGGGAAAACAGCACGTCGTCTGCGAAGAGGGATAATTTATAAGTCTCTCCCCCAACTGATATACCCTTAATGTTTGGGTTTTGTCTGACTCTGGCAGCAAAAGTCTCCAAAAGACATATAAATAGTAAAGGGGACAGAGGGCACCCCTGCCTGGTGCCGTTAGTTATTGGGAAGGGGCGGGACAGGATGCCATTCAGGGAGATTCGGGCACTGGGGTTATTATATAAAGCAAAAATTCTATGGAGCATAAGCTCGCCGAGGCCCATGGATTTCAGTGTGGCCCTAAGGAAGGACCATCGAACTCGGTCAAAGGCCTTCTCCGCATCGGTTGACAACCAGACTGCGGGAAGGCCCTGTCTTTTGGAGTGGATAAGTAGATGGAGATTTCGGACTGTGTTGTCCTTAGCCTCCCTAAGTGGGACGAAGCCAACTTGGTCTTGATGGATGAGTTGGGGGAGATATTGGTTTAGTCTAATAGCTAACATTTTAGCGAATATTTTTATATCAGCGTTTAGCAGAGAGATTGGCCTATAGTTAGGGATATGATCTAGGGGCTTGTTTGGTTTCGGTATTATTGAAATATGAGCTTGGAGGGATTGGGGGTGGAAGGAATTGTCATTATCAATGTCAGAGAAATGTGATAGGAGGTGGGGACCAAGGATGTCTATAAATTTAGAATAATATGAGTGACCAAAGCCATCTGGGCCTGGAGCTTTACCAGGCGGGAAGGAGAGAATAGCCTTTCGGAGTTCCTTTAAGGTGAAAGGGGATTCTAATTCTAATTTTTGGTCTTCTGTCAGGGAGGGGAGATTAAGTGAGGCAAGGTAGTCGGTTATGTCTGAGGGTGAGGGTGGAGTGTTTTTCCTGTCTAAATTATAAAGGTCCTCGTAATAGGATTTGAAATTATCTGCTATGTCGGAAGAGGTGGACCAAGTTTTGCCTTTATTATCTTTTATATTCATAATATATCCCTTAGAAGACTTATTTCTTAATAAACGTGCCAGAAGTTTGCCCTGTCTATTTCCTCCCTCGTAAAATCTTCTTCTAAGGAAGAGAGCTCTACGTTTGGCCTCTAAGCCTAAAAGGAGGGCCAGCTGCCTCTGCTTATGAGTGATATGTTCGAGTAGCGAATGGGCCTTTGGGTGTCTCTTATGGGTGTCTTGGAGTTTGTCTAGTTCTTCTAATAAATTACTAAGTGCCAGGGAGTTTTGTTTGGTTATTTTCGCTTTGAGCGCAATTAATTCCCCCCTAATAACGCACTTATGTGCTTCCCATATTTGGTGGGGGGTGACATCTGGTGTGACATTTAACTGAAAATAAGATTCGATTTTCTCTTGGATGTGTAGTTTGGAAATTGGATCGGTCAGTAATGTTTCGTCCAGTCTCCAAGTGCGTTCTGGTCTCTGTGAAGTGGGCCAAATTAAAGAGCAACTAACCATTGCATGATCTGACCAGGTTATGGGGAGGATGTTAGAGGATTGGACTAAGGCTAAGCTAGTGACATCAATCATGAAGTAATCGATGCGGGAATAAATTTGATGGGGATGGGAGAAGAACGTATAATCTTTAACATTTGGGTGGTGAATTCTCCAGGCATCATGGACATTTAATTTTGAAATATGGGATTTAATTAATTTTAACGTCTTTTGGGATATGGATGACGTTCCAGAGGAGCAGTCTAAATCCGGGTTTAAAGCTAAATTAAAATCTCCTCCTACAATCAGGCAACCCCTAGACATTTCAGAAATTATGTTAGAGGTTCTAAGGAAGAACGGGGCATCTCCAGAGTTAGGGGCGTAAACATTAGCAATGGTTATGACTTTATTGAAAAGTCGGCCAGTGATCACTACTAGTCTTCCTTCTTTATCTCTAAAAATATTAGTGAGATGGAAAGGAATCTGTTTACGTATCAGAATTCCTACACCGTTGTGTTTTGTAGAATGTGATGAAAGAAAGACCTGGCCAAATTTCCTAAGGGATTGTATGGGTTCTCTGCCTTTCTTAAAATGGGTCTCTTGGAGGAGGATAATATCGCTTTTAAGTCTATGATAATCTCTCAAGGCTTGGGATCTCTTCTGGGGAATGTTTAGCCCTTTAACGTTATGGGACAGTAAATTAATAGTCCTAGGTTGTACAGCCATATCTTATATAATCAGTGGTGACTATAGTTAAGTGGGATGCTGGGACACTCGGGGAGCAACAGAGGGTGATTATTGCTAAATGTTGTAGAGAGTAAATGTGTGTATTAGTGCGGGAGATGAGTAGGTCCCTGTGTACCATCTGTGAGAGTATTTGCTGAATAGAAACAGAGAATTCTTGGGGATAAACATACTGGTATATAAATGAACAGTACAAAAAAACAATTGTATGCAAAATTCGACTGGCATTAGGTATATATAAACGTTCAGAAACTGTTATGACATTTCTAGTATAAACGGATTGCTTAAATATGAGCATATGAAAAAACAAGCATAAATAGAAACTTAAACTTTTATGGTAACAAATGGTGGTCATGAGGTTCTGACAAGACACCATTCAAGGGGGTGGAATGATGTTGGGGAACCTCTATGGCATTCATAAGGTATATGACCGGGAACTTAGCATTTTTAATAAAAGTGTAGTTGAACCCAACTGAACAGTTAAACACATTAAACTAGGGTGAAAATAAACAAGAGTTCGAAATAATCATACGATACCCTGGGAGCTTCAAGGCTGATGTCAGTTCACAGGAGCTTAAGATCGAAATAGCAACTGCGTTTATCACAGTAATAGTCCGTCAGCCCATTGTCTTATAAGAAAAGGAGGTGAGGTAGCGTTGCTAGAGTTGTCAGGTATCTTCGTCTGGTGAAGGGAGTCCTGTCTTGCGCCTCTTGGGGGCCACCCTAGACCAAGGAATTCTTTGCTCTCTTGAAGTTCCTTCCTCCAGGTGATTCCTCAGGGGTGGAGGGTCTATGACTGTCTCTGGTGGCGGCTCAAATGAGAGGTTAAGTTTCTTTGAAATGTGGTCTAGGTCCGGAAAACTTTTATATATCACTTGCCCTCCGTTGTGCGAAATTATAAGGCTAAATGGGAAGCCCCAGCGATACCGTATGTTATTTTCTTGTAGGACCTTAGTTATAAAACGGACCTCTCTCCTACGCTGGATTGTTTGAGGGCAGAGATCTTGAAATATCTGCAAATTGTGGTTGTGAAATTGGATTACTCTTCTGGTCCTGGCCGCCTGCCACATCTCTTCTTTTACAGTGTATTTCAGAAATTTGAGAACAACATCTCTTGGGGGAGCAGGAGGTCTGCTTGGAGGTCTAAGGGCCCTATGTATTCTTTCAATGTCTTCTGGCAGGAGGTTGGGAGACTGAGGGAGAAGAAATTGAAAGAGTTCTGTGACATATGTTCTAAGTTGATCTTGTGAGACCTCCTCTGGGATCCCACGTATTCGCAGATTGTTCCTCCGGCCTCGATTTTCGAGGTCTTCTATTTTATCAGATAGGCTTTAGAGCATTGAGTCATGTATAGACAGTTGGTTAGAGTTTGTACTGACCATGTTGTTAAGGTGGTCCTGGCCCTCCTCCAAAAATTCCATTCTAGAGCCTATTTCGTTAAGGTCTTTCTTTAAATCTTTAATCTCTTCTTTGATAAACTTTTTTAGTGATTCAATGTCTGATTTAGATGGGAGGCCAGTGATCTGCGATTGTATAGACTGTAAAGGGTCCTGTGTGGAAGTAGGAGCCGGGATGGTGGGTGCTGATTCTTGAGAGTGCATAGTTTCTGGGACTGATGGGTCGTGTGGATGAAAGAATGAAGAAACTGATGGCCCCAACTGTTTGTTTTGCTTTTCTGACTTATTGCCTTTTCTGCTGGTCATGTTATGATTGAGGGTGGCCTTGTTGTTAGGTAATGCGGTGAGAGGGATCGTAAACCAGAGGAGTGAAGGCCGAAAAAGTATAAAGGAGTAGTTGTTATCCTTAAATAGGGGTTAACGTAATCCTCCCCTGTCTCACTGTGCATACAATTGCGGTGGGAAGCAGTTATTTGAGGCCTAAAAGCGGGTCCTTAGGCCCGAATTCACTGAATTATAAGTCACAGGTTAGTCCGTTGTCAGATAAGGCCCCAGTGAGAGCTCCGGTATGTGCTATTTGAGATCAGTGGTCATATCTCCGTGTGCTGTATGTAAGAGCCTTGGAAGCTAGGCGTAGTGTATGCCAGAATAATACCTGTCTTCTCATGTGTCGGCCCGGCTGGATCTGGGACCGCCGTATAACCCTCCATAACTCAACTCCCTTTACTGGTCACATGCGGGAGTAAAAGTGTAGTCGCCCACGATAAGAGGGGTGAGCGGGATGGTTGTCTCTGTGGGATGAGGCAGCGGGTTCGTGCAATGTTATTTCAGTGCTTCTTATATTATATGGGGCAAGATGGCGGCCGCAACCTCTGCTCCGGCGATCTTCTGTGTTGAGTTTAGGTCCATTATGCCCAAAATTGGTTACAGATCCAAGGCCAGCTAGTTAGAGGGTCGTAGTATAGAAGGTTATGGCCAGATTAGTTTGTAAAATGCCAGTTTGTATGCCATAAAAGGCCCGACAGCTCCGGAGCTTAGTTACACTGCTTCCATGCTCCAGCACGGCGCAGCTCCGCCCCCTCTCCTTCAGCTTTTTTATAAGAGGGTCCCTCAACAGGCACGACAGCATGAAAGACCCCATTTGCACAAGGCTGGATGCCGAGCTAATCATGTCCCGTTCCTCATCCTCACTGATCTCACTGAAGTTATCTTCTTCCCCCACCCATGGTAAGGTTGTGTTAAGTAGTACTATTCTTAGCAATTTAATCCCTTTTACTCCCCCTATCGGGGGAGTTGTTCTATATGGCCTGCATGATATATAATGACCCTGACAAAATATAACAATAAGACATGCGGTCTGGGACCCATGGTAAGGTTGTGTTAAGTAGTACTATTCTTAGCAATTTAATCCCTTTTACTCCCCCTATCGGGGGAGTTGTTCTATATGGCCTGCATGATATATAATGACCCTTACAAAATATAACAATAAGACATGCGGTCTGAGACCCATGGTAAGGTTGTGTTAAGTAGTACTTTTCTTAGCAGTTTAATCCCTTTTACTCCCCCTATCGGGGGAGGTCTATATGGCCTGCCTGATTACCCTGACAAAGTATAACAATAAAACATGCGGTCTTGGACCCATGGTAAGGTTACTTCCTTTTGCACAATAGAGTACAGGTATGGCATCGATTTTAGGAACCCGGACATAATTTTTAGGAACCGGGAGATGGAAAAAGATGCCTGGACACCCAGTACAGATTGTTCTCCTTCAGCCTTTTTATACGAGGGTCCCCGACCCTCAACAGGCACAACAGCATGAAACACCACATATGCCATCCTTTTGCACAATATAGTACAGGTATGGCATCGATTTTAGGAACCCGGAGATAATTTTTAGGAACCGGGAGATGGAAAAAGATGCTTTGACACCCAGTACAGGTCGTTCTCCTTCAACCTTTTTATACGAGGGTCCCCGACCCTCAACAGGCACAACAGCATGAAACACCACATATGCCATCCTTTTGCACAATAGAGTACAGGTATGGCATCGATTTTAGAAACCCGGAGATAATTTTTAGGAACCGGAAAATTGAACAAAAAACATGCTTGTACACCGAGTACAGGTCGTTCTCCTTCAGCCTTTTTATACGGGTGTCCCCGACCCTCAACAGGCACAACAGCATGAAACACCACATATGCCATCCTTTTGCACAATAGAGTACAGGTATGGCATCGATTTCAGGAACCCGGAGACAATTTTTAGGAAGGAACAGGGAGATGGAAAAAGATGCTTTGACACCCAGTACAGGTCGTTCTCCTTCAGCATTTTTATACGAGGGTCCCCGACCCTCAACAGGCACAACAGCATGAAACACCACATATGCCATCCTTTTGCACAATAGAGTACAGGTATGGCATCGATTTTAGGAACCCAGAGATAATTTTTAGGAACCGGGAGATGGAAAAAGATGCTTGGACACCCAGTACAGGTCGTTCTCCTTCAGCTTTTTTTTTTTTTTTTTTTTCAAACAAGCTTTATTAAGAATTTTAAGCAATGATACAGTAGTAAGATCCATCATTACACAATACAATTCTTTGTACAGGGGAAGGATTAAACATAAGAAGAAAAGCACATTGTCAGTCCCTTGATATCATAGATCGACACATATACAGAAATGAAGGGCCCAGTAATGTTCCACCTGGCAAAGAAGATAGATGTTCTCGTTTCAGAATAATAACGTACAAGAATGTCTGTATCAGTCCTTGATTCTAGACAAGTTGATAAAGCTTGATAATTTTACAATTTTAATAGGTTTTTAATTTATAGTGATTTCGAAGTATTCAAATCAGTAATGAACTTATAAAGTAGATTGTGTGCTCAGAAGAGTTCAGAAATAAGAAAGAGTAAAGAGAGAAGTGAAAGGGAATAGAAGGTATATCCTACAAGGGAGAAAAAAAAAAAAGGGGGGGGGGCAGCCAGGGAAAAGGGATAGGGGGGGTTGTCTACTATTCTGGTTCACGGCAGGCAGGTATTTACGAAGTGAGTGCTACCCTGCTCATCAGAGGACACTAAAGTGTGGTGCCCCTCCAGATTGCTAACATCATCTCATGAGCTTCTAGTTTTTTAATTTTCATGTAATGTAGTTTTTCCAGATTCAGCAAATCCTCTACTGAGGAGCACCATTCGTCAAGGGTGGGAATCCGTGAAGACTTCCACCCTCGAGGAACAAGCCTTTTGGCGCCAGTGAGCATGATCAGCATAAGGGCCTTAGTGGGGTCATCTCTGGTCTTAGGTAATCTTAGAAGTAGCAATGTCTCAGGTGTATGTGGAATAGAAGTCTGTAACTTGTGTGACATAGTCTCAAATACGGCCGTCCAGTAGCCTTGTAGTCTGGGACATGCCCACCAAATGTGAAGAAGCGTACCATGGCCACCGCAACCTCTCC
Organism: Bombina bombina; assembly: GCF_027579735.1. Classification (NCBI taxonomy): domain Eukaryota; kingdom Metazoa; phylum Chordata; class Amphibia; order Anura; family Bombinatoridae; genus Bombina; species Bombina bombina. The sequence continues at coordinate 620,648,463 of NC_069504.1, forward strand.
AACACAAAGGGCTTGCCACTGGGAAGAGCCTGTGTAATTTCGCCGGAGTGTAGTACCACCTAGTCAATAACTTAAGGTGGATTTCCTGGACAACCGCCGAGACAGAAGACCGTTTTGTTAAAATAAACGCTCTAATCCAATCCTCTTCATCTATTGTATTGTTGAGATCTCCACACCAAGCCAACGTGTAAGTAGGTAGTTGGACATCTGGTGGTAAGAGCAAAAGTTTATATACTTTAGATATCAGCCGCCTAGGTGGGGTATTATCCTCACAGAGAGCCTCAAACGGTGTGAGCTCTCTACTAAAGTTCCCCCTGCTTTTGTGGTGTAGTAGGAAGTGCGATAACTGGTGATATCTGAGCCAGGATTGAAAAAGTTCCCTGTGACGTTCCGCTAGTTCACTCTGTGACCGAAGCTTCCCCGCTTCAAGTGCAAAGTGCAAGATTCCATCGCGTATACTATAACCAGAGCCCAGCCGAGTGCTCAAAACGTGATACGGGAGCTCAGGGTTCTCTATAATCGGGATCATTGGGGAGTAGGTCGATGAGATATGGTTGCTAGTGGCCAGCAATCTATCCCATTCCTGAAGGGTAGTGAGAGTTAAGTGGTATTTAAGTATTAGCCTAGGGCGACTTAGCGCAGGAATCCATGCCATAGCGCCTATGTTGTGTCGCTTGAAAATTTGACCATCAAGTCTGACCCATTGCTTATGTGGTGTATTTTGTGACCACTCAATTAGTCTTTGCAATAGTATGGCTCGTCTATATTTGGACAAATCAGGGAACCCCAAACCGCCCCTCTCACGCGGGAGGTACAGAGTCCTCCTAGAGACCCTGGGTTTTGTGCCGTGCCATATGAACTGCTCTAGAGAGCACTGTAGTTGTGCTAGGAAGTCACTGGGCAATGAAATAGGGACTGTCTGCAATATATACAATATGCGTGGCAAGATATTCATTTTAATTAAACCGATCTTTCCCAACCACGATAACATTTTATTTTTCCAAGATGACAGATCATTGGTTATTTCTCTTTTCAACTCCTTCAGCTTTTTTATATGGGTGTCCCCGACCCTCAACAGGCACAACAGCATGAAACACCACATATGCCATCCTTTTGCACAATAGAGTACAGGTATGGCATCGATTTTAGGAACCCGGAGATAATTTTTAGGAACCGGGAGATGGAAAAAGATGCTTGGACACCCAGTACAGGTCGTTCTCCTTCAGCCTTTTTATACGGGTGTCCCCGACCCTCAACAGGCACAACAGCATGAAACACCACATATGCCATCCTTTTGCACAATAGAGTACATGTATGCCATCGATTTTAGGAACCCGGAGATAATTTTTAGGAAACTGGAAATTGAACAAAAAACATGCTTGGACACCCAGTACAGGTCGTTCTCCTTCAGCCTTTTTATATGATGGTCCACGACCCTCAACAGGCACAACAGCATGAAATACCACATATGCCATCCTTTTGCTCAATCGAGTACATGTATGGCATCGATTTTAGGAACCAGGAGATAATTTTTAGGAACCGGGAGATGGAAAAAGTTGCTTGGTCTGTCCTCCTACTTCAAATTTGGGGCACTGCGCGTGCAATCTACTGTGCCACCAGATATGAGTGGTGTGTTAAGTAGTATTATTCTTAACAGTTTAATCACTGTTATGTGCCTTTTTTTGGTTTGGGTTTTGTAGCCACAGTGCAGCACCAGAGGCCAAAAAATTAGGCATGTACAAATGCCTGAAAATTTAGGTATTGTTGCAGCCGCTGCTGTAGCAGCAGCCAGAAAAATTGATGTTTGTTTGACAGTTAGAAAGTGACCTAAAACATTGTGGCTTGAACCCTAGTTGTTGGAGGATAAGTCACGCAAGTCATCCGGCAATTGAAGATAAAATACAGCAGCGTGTGTACCATTTGTAGCCCAAGGCAGCTTGTCATCTCATCATGCCTTTTTTACTCTAATGTATCGCACAATATCAGTCCCTTCAGGATCCATCCTTCCTTCATTTTAATAAAGGTGAGATAATCAAGACTTTTTTGACCTAGGCGACTTTTCTTCTCAGTGACAATACCTCCTGCTGCACTGAAGGTCCTTTCTGACAGGACACTTGAAGCGGGGCAGGCCAGAAGTTCGATTGCAAATTGGGATAGCTCAGGCCACAGGTCAAGCCTGCACACCCAGTAGTCAAGGGGTCCATCGCTCCTCAGAGTGTCGAGATCCGCAGTTAATGCAAGGTAGTCTGCTACCTGTCGGTTGAGTCTTTCTCTGAGGCTGGATCCCGAAGGGCTGTGGCTTTGCATAGGAGTTAAAAAGGTCCGCATGTCCTCCATCAACAACACGTCTGGAAAGTGTCCTGTCCTTGCCGGCGTGGTTGTGGGAGGAGGAGGAGGATTACTTTCATCTCTTCCCCTGTTAGATTCCCGTTGTGCTGTGACATCACCCTTATACTCTGTGTAAAGCATACTTTTAAATTTATTTTTGAACTGCTCCATCCTTTCCGACTTGCGGGAATTCGGTAACATTTCAGTCACTTTATGCTTATACCCGTGGTCTAGTAGGGTGGACACCCAGTACAGGTCATTCTCCTTCAGCTTTTTTATAAGAGGGTCCCTCAACAGGCACGACAGCATGAAAGACCCCATTTGCACAAGGTTGGATGCCGAGCTAATCATGTCCCGTTCCTCATCCTCACTGATCTCACTGAAGTTATCTTCTTCCCCCAGCCACGTACAACACCACGGGAACCAGATAGGTGACAACAACGAGCACCCTGGGATGCCTGTTGTGCTTGGTCTTCCTCCTCCTCCTCAAAGCCACATTCCTCCTCTGATTCCTCTTCCTCACAATCCTCTTCCTGCGTTGCCGCTGGTCCAGCAAGCGATGCTGATAAGACTGTTTCTGGTGGTGATGGACACCACAACTCTTCCTCTTCCTCTTCACGCTCATCTATGGCCTGATCCAGCACTCTTTGCAGGGCACGCTCCAGGAAGAAAACAAATGGTGTGATGCCACTGATGGTGCCTTCGGTGCGACTGACTAGGTTTGTCACCTCCTCAAAAGGACACATGAGCCTACAGGCATTGTGCATGAGCGTCCAGTAACATGGCAAAAAAAATCTCCAGCTCCCCAGAGGCTGTCCTAGCACCCCGGTCATACAAATACTCGTTGTTTCGCCGCTGGATATCTGACAAGTGTAGGAACGCCTGAAATGGCCACATTCCTTCCTGGCCTGCTTCAGGACGTCCTGTAAGCCTGGGTACTTATGCACAAATCGTTGTACAATCAAATTACACACATGTGCCATGCACGGCACATGTGTCAACTTGCCCAATTTCAATGCCGCCACCAAATTACTTCCATTGTCAGAAACAACTTTGCCAATCTCCAGTTGGTGCGGAGTCAGCCACTGATCCACCTGTGCGTTCAGGGCGGACAGGAGTGCTGGTGCGTTGTGACTCTCGGCTTTCAGGCAAGTCAACCCCAAGATGGCGTGACACTGCCGTATCTGGGATGTTGATGTGGAGCAAGACACAGCAGCAGAAGAGGACTGAGCCGAGGAAGAGTTTATGGAAGAGGGTGGAGTAGGAGGAGTAGAGGAGATAGCAGCAGGCCTGCCTGCAAGTCGAGGCGGTGTCACCAACTCCTCTTCAGAGCCACGCATTCCATGCTTGTCAGCTGTCAGCAGGTTTACCCAATGCGCAGTGTAGGTGATATACCTGCCCTGACCATGCTTTGCAGACCAGCTATCAGTGGTCAGATGGACCCTTGCCCCAATGCTGTGTGCCAGACATGCCATCACTTCCTTTCGCACAATCGAGTACAGGTTGGGGATTGCCTTTTGTGAAAAGAAATTTCGGCTGGGTACCTTCCACTGCGGTGTCCCAATAGCAACAAATTTTTTTGAACGCCTCAGACTCCACCCGCTTGTATGGTAAAAGCTGGCGGGCTAAGTGTTCAGACAAGCCAGCTGTCAGACGCCGGGCAAGGTGGTGCCTTTGGGAAATTGGCTTCTTACACTCAAACATGTCCTTGACAGACACCTGACTGTGGGCAGATGACCAGGAACTGCTACGTAAGAGAGACTGAGTGGAGGATGGTTGAGAGGGGGCAAGGAGGACAGCAGTGGTTGACGTGGCTGAAGATGCTGGACCAGGAGGAGGATGGTGGCTTTGAGTTTGTGTGCTGCTTCTACTTATGTGTTCTTCCCATCGGCGTTTGTGATGTGAGACCATGTGACTTCGCAAAGCAGTTGTACCTAGGTGGGTGTTGGACTTCCCACGACTCAGTTTCTTTTGGCACAGGTTGCAAATGGCATCGCTGTTGTCAGAGGCAGACACACAATAAAAAAATCCCAGCATGGCAACAGCATGCGTTGATTGGCGTGCTGTCTGGCTGACCCTGGGTGCCGATGCATGCTGTCTGACTGTGCCACTAGCTCCTTGCGACAACCTCCCCCTGCTTCCAACTCATCTCCTCCTCCTCCTCTCTCTCTCCCCATCTAAACTTTCCCCCTCTTCTTCTTCTCTTCTAGCGGGCACCCATGTGACATCCACGGACACATCATCATTAACCGCTTCACTTGTATCTGACAAATCAACAAAGGAAGCAGCAGCAGATACAACATCATCATCATCATCACACCGTATGTCCATGTCTGTAATGCTGCCTGAGACAAATCACTGTTATCTACCTCCTCTGTCAATGATGGTTGCGCATCACTCATTTCTTCCAACTGATGTGTCAATAACTCCTCTGACAGATCAAGTGAAGCGGCTGTGGTGCTAGTGTTGGTGGTGGCGGCAGGCGGGCGAGTGGCACTGGTCACTTGAGAGGTGCCTGAAGCTAAGCTGGAGGTGGATGGTGCGTCAAGGTTAGGAGTAGGAGCGGAAGCTGTAGAAGATTGGGTGTCCTGTGTTAGCCATTCAACTAGGTCCTCCTCAGAACTTTTTGTGTCCATGGCACGTTAAAATATTTACAATACTGTTCTAACAAATATGATTGGTGGCACTAGCTGGCAAGTGGGCCTGGCACACACGCTGGCAGGCAGGCAACTTCAATTCAATTGCACTAGAAGACTGATTCACAGTCCAAAAAGTTTTTATTTTAAATATTTACACTACTGTTATAACAAATATGATTGGTGGCACTAGTTGGCAAGTGGGCCTGGCACACACGCTGGCAGGCAGGCAACTGCAATTCAATTGCACTAGCAGACTGATGATTCACAGTCAAAAAAGTTTTTATTTTAAATACTTACACTACTGTTATAACAAATATGATTGGTGGCACTAGTTGGCAAGTGGGCCTGGCACACACGCTGGGAGGCAGGCAACTGCAATTAGATTACACTAGCTAACAGATGTTTCACAGTCAAAAAAGTTTTTTTTTAACTATTTACAATACTGTTATAACAAATATGATTGGTGGCATTAGTTTGCAAGTGGGCCTGGCACACACGCTGGCAGACAGGCAACTGCAATTAAATAACACTAGCAGACTGATGTAAAAGTTTATTTAAAAAAAGTTACACTAATGTTACAACAGATAGGAGTGGTGGCACTGAGGATGGAAGTAGGCACAGTATATGCTGGCAGCCTGACACACAGGCTGGCACTAGTAGTGGCAGGCTGGCCTGGCAACTAAAATTAAATAACACTAGAAGACTGATGTAAAAGTTTTTTTTTACAAAATTTAAACTAATGTTACACCAGATAGGAGTGGTGGCACTGAGGATGGAAGTAGGCACAGTATATGCTGGCAGCCGGACACACAGGCTGGCACTAGTAGTGGCAGGCTGGCCTGGCAACTAAAATTAAATAACACTAGAAGACTGATGTAAAAGTTTTTTTTAAAAAAAGATTTACACTAATGTTACACCAGATATAAGTGGTGGGAAACAGAGCTATTAATCACAGTATATGATGTGGGCCTGACACACAGGCCTGATGGAAAATGAAATGATAACTTATTTAATTTACTAAACATATATATAAAACACTTCTGTATAATAAATATATACATATAAACAAAATTAATTTTAGGATATTAAATTAAAAGAATTAATTATGTTGCACATTTTACACTTAGACACTATATTATATTATATCACTGAATTATGAATTGTTACATTATTATTTGATGTATTTTCATTTTGTCTGTTACGCTATAAATCCGTTCACACTGAGGATATCAAATTTGTATATATCACTAGGGTAGTTGAATTTACAAGTGAAGATAGTGGCCAACCAACGATATATAATGTTGTTGTTGTGTTTAAGTGCACGCTCGATGTGGAAGAAATAACAGCGATAATATGTGTGTGTGTAGCGCATCGGTTCTGATAGCTAGCGTCCACTTTGCTTATACATTTGCCATTACTCCTATCAGAACTGACCTATGATGTTGGTGTAGCTCCAATCAAATATAGATACAAAGGAGGTGTGACACTATGTCATATGTAAACCTCCTATGGCTACTGGATACGTCATTCCTAGCGACACCAATAGGAGACAGCTAACAGCACATACCTACCGGAGACGTTGTCCATGGTAACACCTATGAAAATCGGACACGTCAGTGTGTAGTAAAAGTTTGATCAATTTAAATGCACAACAATATAGTCATCGTATATTTATACTTTGCATAATGAAATTATGTTGAAACAAACTAACGAAACAATAGATGTATGACCCCAAAAAAACTTTGAGAGGGAAGTTATATTTAGATTTGAGACGCGTAGCGCTTATAATTATGTAGATATCCATGAGAGCGCCATCACAGAGGATAATACATTCTGACTAAGTGAGTTAAGAGGAAAAAGGTAGGATGTGGACTAATCTGATAAGGGGGACCGGAACTGAATGTAAATATTGATTCTGTTTTTTACCGGTCATTGAATGTTTATTACTTGCTGAAACATTTGTAATGTACTTCTCAATATGCTATAAATTGTTTATAGACAAATGTATAAAGGGATATTGCTGTATATGATGTATATTTGTGGGATCGAAGGAGTGCAGGAGATAGTATTGTATTAACTTAGATGTGACATGAATGTTATTTGCAAACACCTGACAATCATGTGATTAATTAAGAAAAACCTGGGTGTGTTTGTCAAACAGCCATTTTTATTGGTTAGTATAGGGTATATTAAGTAGCAAGATTTGTATAGTTTTATTCAGCCTGAGGAAACAGTACATGATACTGAGAAACGCGTTGCTGTGTTTTTAATGTGTTTAAATAAACACTTTTATTGATACAAACTTGCTACATCGCTTTTTATTTGGATATCCCTGTTTGGAGTAACTCTCCAATTGCTGGAGGAGTTATAGTGCCTTTCCTGACATCCATACACCTTAACTTTGCTGGGGACTACTATCCTGGCTGCTGGGAGCTTTAGCCAGAGAGGAGAGTTTACCGGACAACTCTGAGGTTCCGGTTTGCCCAGCCAGCACCACATCTTGGTGCTTTCTTACACGTGAGTGCATTTGAGCTATAATTTTCAATTTTGGTATACCATACAGAATTATGCTATGTGGCGCCTTCTCTGTTTCTTTATAGAGTAATTCATTGTGGACGGCCTTATACATCGAGGAGAGCTGCCTTACACCCCCATAACCATCGGGGACTCTGATAGAACTTTTGGACTTTGATTTGTCTATTAGAACATTATCATTCATACAGGTTCTTTTTTCTGTAACCTTTTATTTTGTTTTATATGCTTGTATGCCTATACAAATGTGATACTACCTTCTGATAATAATTAATATATTAAGAATTGTGTTTATCATCATCCTTGTATATCTAGTTACTTGGCATATTTAGATAGCACCCCTATCTTATATAATATTGTATTACATATACCCTTAAATTGGGTGTGTGTATATATATATATATATATATATATATATATAAACTACGCAGGAATTGTCTCAGCAATGCCAACTTGCAATATCATGGCAGTCAAGCAAGAATCTTAAGGCCACGCAATTGAGCTCCAAAATGACTGAGGTAAAGAGCTTGGGGACATAGGAGGTAGACAGACATAAGGGGTAAGACAATGCTGCACTCACAACATACATACTTCAATGAAGACCCCCGACACTACCACCTTGCACTACCACAGAAGATTGGCACATGACAGAAGGGTCCGTGATTGCGACATAGAGCATGACTATAACAGAGGTCGGCTGCCACAGGGGTTACGCCACACACTCACCCACTATTTGCCACGGCTTGGGGCTTGTGCATTGAGTATGGCTGTACACATACAGCTACCATAAGTTTTGACTGCCATGCTACAATCATAACTGTATGGTGCTGACCTTGCCTCTGATCAGTGCATAAAAATAGAGCAGCGCAAATGGGTAACAGCGGAGGAGGCCTGCACGTGCACAGTGCCCCAGTATCAGGTCACCAAGTGTCGGTAATAGGGAATGAGAAATAACAATTTTTTTGGGTAAGATATGCACCTTTCCACCATGTTGCTGTCTCCTGGACTTTTTAGGACTTTACCATTTCTTCAACTGTTTACGATATCCCTTAATGAGCCTACAATGATTCCCATGTGCTTAATGTTTGACCCTGGGGGTGAGGCCAACGTTTGGAGAGTGCCACTGTAAGCAGTGTTGTATTGCTGGGGATCGAGGTACACAATATCGATGGGGACATTAATACCTTCATATTCAAAAGCCCATCCCCAAGAAGTGCCCACAATATGCTCTGAACTGAAGATGCTGCTTTTGGGATCAGTTTGGCATTATCTTCACCGGCAGCATGTCCATTTCTTGCTACATAGCAATCCCACTACACTCCTTCCTGCTAGCAGGAATGTCCTATGAAAGCCGACCAAACTTTTTGCAACAGATCAGCGATTGGTTAAAAAAACTACCTGAGATACCATCTCTCTCTCCCAGGTCTATCTATTAGATATATTCCTGCTGAGCATTTGATAATATCTAGTTACATAAAGTCTATTGCTTGACAATATGATGGACTTACACCATAACCTAATTCTAGCACATGGTTGTATCTCTAGGGATATTTTAGATCTTGCTGTCTGGTGAATTCGCTCTAGCTTACTAGGCATGCATGCTTGTCTATATGTACAAACGTTTAGCAAATGTTTCTGGGTTTTATAGGTCTGAATTGAGGGTTCTTTATACTATACATTCCTTATAAATCTTTCATAAATTCAGTTGGGAGATATATTTAAACGCATAGATATCTTACCGTTTAATAGTTCAGTATAGGATATAATACCTTTTTTACCTGGGACAATCTCACAGCTCTTATAGCCAGAGAGGGAATATATATATGCCATGGATTTTAGGTTGGCTTTTATGTATAGAAATAATGTTTAATAACGCATATATAGTTTACAGTGCAGTAAATATAAAATTATATTGGGCTATTTGTTATTCTATGTTTAAATGGACATGCCTCATCACCAATTAATGACATCTCAATTCAACCATTTCTTTTCCTTATTGCTAATTGTTTCTATGGGATCCCTATTCTGATAATTTGCTGTTATAAAAAGTATTTGTTGTAATGCATATGATACTATATGGTCCAAACCTGCACATACAACAATAGACGTCATATGTGGGATCTTTAGTTCAGTCTATTGTTATATTCTAGTCAAAGTTTAGTTATGCTAGTTACCTATGAACATATGCGTTCACTATACAACTGTATATTATTGTACTACCCTCCTTAACATTTATGAAACCTCCATAGTAGACTTACTTCCAGGATGTAACTGTACATAGCTTCATGGCATAAATCCTTCAAAGTGTTAAGGTGTAGCACAATTATATTTTGCTATTTGTATACTCTAATGCAGTGTGAGTTTTCAGGGTGCTAAGTCTGGGCACCAACATCTAAAGACCCACTTTTTCATAATACCCCAGTAATGGCTTTCCATTAGATGCAGTTCTCTATATGTGCTAGGTTCAATGTGTACTAGGTTCAGTGTATGTTGGGCACTGTTTGTGCTAGGTCCAGTGTGTGCTAGGTACTGGTTATGGTAGGATCAGTGTGTGCTAGGTACTATGCGTGCTAAGTACAGTGTGTCCTGGGTATTGCATGTGCTAGGTACAGTGTGTGCTAAATACTGGGTGGGCTAGATACAGTGTGTTCTAGGTACAGTGTGTTCTAGGTACATTGTGTGCTAGGTATGGCGTATGTTAGGTACGGTACGTGTGCTAGGTACGGCGTATGGTAGGTACAGTGCGTGTGCTAGGAATGGTGTGTGCTAGGTACAGAGTGTGCTGAGTACAGCGTGTGCTAGGTACAGTATGTGCTAGGTACAGTGTGTGCTAGGTACAGTATGTGCTAGGTACAGTGTGTGTTAGGTACAGTGTGTGCTAGATACTGGGTTGACTAGGTACAGTGTGTTCTAGGTATAGTGTGTTCTAGGTACAGTGTGTGCTACAGTATATGATTTTGTTGTCGTTACCAAATTTACCAGATCAAATGCATATTGCATTTGTTTTCATTACTAGATTGAAAGAACTTTAATACTGAATGTATCTTTTAAGCAACTTTGGAAATGTTGCTGCTCTTGTATTTTTAATTTGATTCTTGTATATTTCAGAAGTATAGTATTGGATACTGGCCATGAAAGACAAACTGACTGATCACCTGAGGCTAAGAGTAAATATTAGCCTACCTGGTTTATATTTATTTTATTTATACTAGAGCGTTCTAAGAGCATTATTGTAATGCTGATAAAAAAATCATTTTACTTTAAATAGAGAATGTGAATGTTTGGGAGTTAAAAGGGCTAACTGTGGAAATAAAATTAATTCTGTGCATGGTTTAAAGGAACATGAAACCCAAATTTTTCCTTTTATGGTTCAGATACAGCATTCAATTTTAGCCAACTTTCTAATTTACTTCTATTATCTCATTTGCTTCATTCTCTTGATGTTCTTTGTTGAAAAGCATATCTAGATAGGCTTAGTAGTTGCTGATTGGTGGCTGCACATAGATGCCTTGTGTGATTGGCTCACCTATGTGCATTGCAATTTCTCCAACAAAGTATATCTGAAGAATTAAGTGAATTAGATAATAGAAGTAAAGTAGAATGGTGTTTAAAATGTTATTCTTTATCTGAATCATGAAAGAAAATTGTGGGTTTCATGTCACTTGAAGCATGAAGAGCTTTTTTGTTAACACATATCATCTGCATCTATGATATGGATCAAGAGTCTATTTCTGTATGTGATGTCATTATAAAATGGAAAACTGAAAATTGCTGAGTGTCCAAATAGCTCAGAATAGACTATTAGAAATGTAAAGTGTCCAGCTAACTTAGGAGATAGTGTTACTCATTTTTATGTCAAAATTCACAGGTTCAAAACACTTTACAGGCAGTAAATATTTTCCTATTTTGAAAAATTAAGTTGTAGCTTATTCAGATATCATTAAAACTTGCAGATAGGCTTGTAGCTTATATAATACTAGTCCTAAGCCCGTTCACACGGACCATTTTTTGCAGTACAGCGGTCCCACCCCTTGCGCTCTCTCCCTCCCCCTCTCTTTTGCTCTCTCTCTCTCCCCCCTTTCTTTTGCTCTCTCTCCCCCTCTCTTTTGCGCTCTCTCTCCCCCCTCTCTTTTGCGCTCTCTCTCTCCCCCTCTCTTTTGTGCTCTCTCTCTCCCCCTCTCTTTTGCGCTTTCTCTCTCTCCCCCTCTCTTTTGTGCTCTCTCCCCCATCTCTTTTGCGCTCTCTCTCTCCCCCATCTCTTTTGCACTCTCTCTCCTCCTCTCTCTCACCCCTCTCTTTTGCGCTCTCTTTCTCCCCATCTCTTTTGCGCTCTCCCCCCCCTCTCTTCTGCGCTCTCTCCCCCCTCTCTTTGCGCTCTCTCCCTCCCATCTCTTTTGCGCTCTCTCTCCCCCTCTCTTTTGTGCTCTCTCTCTCCCCCTCTCTTTTGCGCTTTCTCTCTCTCCCCCTCTCTTTTGTGCTCTCTCCCCCATCTCTTTTGCGCTCTCTCTCTCCCCCATCTCTTTTGCACTCTCTCTCCTCCTCTCTCTCACCCCTCTCTTTTGCGCTCTCTTTCTCCCCATCTCTTTTGCGCTCTCCCCCCCTCTCTTCTGCGCTCTCTCCCCCCTCTCTTTGCGCTCTCTCCCTCCCATCTCTTTTGCGCTCTCTCTCCCCCTCTCTTTTGAGCTCTCTCTCTCCCCCATCTCTTTTGCGCCCTCTCTCCCCCTCTCTTTTGAGCTCTCTCTCCCCCCTCTCTCTCTCCCTCTCCTCACTCTCTCCCCTCCTCTCCTATCTCTCTATCCTCCTCTCTCTCCCCTCCTCTCTCTCTCTCTCCCCCTCTCTCTCCTCTCTCTCCTCCCTCTTTTGCACACTCTCTCTCCCCCTCTCTTTTGAGCTCTCTCCCCCTCTCTTTTGCGCTCTCTCCCCCTCTCTTTTGCACTCTCTCCTCCCCTCTCTTTTGCTCTCTCTCCCCCTCTCTTTTGCACTCTCTCTCTCCCCCCTCTCTCTCTCCCTCCCCTCTCTCTCTCCCCCCTCTCCTCTCTCTCTCCCCTACTCTCCTTTCTCTCTCCCCTCCTCTCTCTCTCTCCCCTCCTCTCTCTCTCTCTCTCTCTCTCTCTCCCCCCCCTCTCTCTCCCCCTCTCTTTTGCGCTCTCTCCCCCCTCTCTTTTGCGCTCTCTCCCCCCTTTTTTGTGCTCTCTCTCCCCCCTCTTTTGCTCTCTCTCTCTCTCTCTCCCCCCTCATTTTTGCTCTCTCTCTCTGCCCCTCTCTTTTGCACTCTCTCTCTCCCCCCTCTCTTTTGCACTCTCTCTCTCCCCCTCTCTTTTGCATTCTCTCTCCCCCTCTCTTTTGCGCTCTCTCTCTCCCTGTCTCTTTTGCGCTCTCTCTCTCCCCCTCTCTCTTTTGCTCGCTCTCTCCCTCCTCTCTTTTGTGCTCTCTCTCTCCCCCCTCTTTTGTGCTCTCTCTCCCCCTCTTTTGCTCTCTCTCTCCCCCTCTCTTTTGCACTCTCTCTCTCCCCCCTCTCTTTTGCGCTCTCTCTCCCCCTCTCTTTTGCGCTCTCTCCCCCTCCCTGTATTAACTGATTTGCAGCAAGTGGTTAAGTGGTTTTCTATGTTCTATTATTTTATACTAATATAAAGAAAAGGAAATTATATAGCAAAAACTTACATTTATGCCAGTGTGTAAGTTTTTACTCATATGGAAAATTCCTAGTTTAATCTATTTGGGCCTTCTTTTGTTAAAGGGACAATAAAGTAAAAATTAAACTTTCATGATTCAGACAAAGCATGATATTTTAAACTCTTTCCTGCCCGAATTTATTTGTCTACATCGGAACAAAGTTCAGTTGTAAACAAATTAGAAAATAATTGAAATCACACAATCGTTCATGTGATCGCGTGATTTAAATGATGGGATTGGGTTAGGGGGAGTGCCTATGATGCTAAGCATGCACTCCCGTCCGCAATCCCATTTAGTAAGAGCCTTTGGCTTTAGTACATGACGTTCTATGCCATCCTAAGGGATTTAAATCCCAGTGCAGTTAGGACAGCATAAAAAGTCATAAGGGCGGGAAAGGATTAAAGAACATTCCAATTTGTGTCTGTTATCAAATTTGCTTTGTTGTCTTGGTATTCAAAGTTGAAAAGCATACCTAGGTAGGCTCATGAGCAGCAATGCTGTAGTGGGAACCAGCTGGTGATTGGTGGCTGCCCATATAAGTCTCTTGTCATTGGCTCACCCAATGTGTTCATCTTCTAGGCCTGCATTGTGTTACCAGTCTCAAACATGGGAAAATGAGAGGCAGTTACTGTAGAACAATAAGAAACAAAAGCAGTTAACATTCTCGCTCTCTTTTTGTTTTTATTTCCATTTCTGGCCAGAACGTCACTTCCTCCTTCATTACAGCGTCATGCGCCACCTACAGGCTGTTTACAGAACACCTTTTACAGAACTCAAAAAAAAAATTCTAATAATGTTCACAGTCTAATTTCGAGTCCATCACATTTGCTGCTCCTGAGCCTACCTGGGTTTACCTTTCAACAAAAGAATAAAGCAAATTTGAGAATAGAAGTAAAAAGTTCTTTAAAATCAAATGCTATATCTGAATAATTAAAGTTTAATTTACCCGGAAGTTTAAATTGAGAAATTTCGGGTAAGGTGGTGCAGCTATTACTGTAAAGAGAAGAGTTTTCATTTTGAATTTCCTTTGAAACCAAAAATTTTCCTTCTTTAACTTGAGTGAAAGATTAAATTCTGACATATAATATAAAAGTTAACCACATGGGGGCCTATTTATTAATGTGCGAGCGGACATGATCCGATATTGCGGATCATGTCCGCTGCACATCGCTAAATGCCGACAGCACACGCTCTCAGCATTTACCATTGCACCAGCAGTTCTGGTTAACTGCTGGTGCAATGCCGCCCCCTGCAGATTCACAGGCAATTGGCCGGTAGCAGGGGGTGTCAATCAACCCGATCGTATTTGATCGGGTTGATTTCTGTCCGCCGCCTCAGAGCAGGCGGACAGGTTATGGAGCAGTGGTCTTTAGACCGTTGCTTCATACGGAGCTTGATAAATATGCCCCTTACTGTAGGCTGGTACCTAGACATTACTAAACAGGTCCTTTTCAGTGGATGATATAACATTTAGTTTTCCCTTAACTTTTGTCATGTTTGGGTGACTTAAAACAATGACTCATTGAAAGCTATAAGGCTGTTTATTATTGCATTGAGCAATGATTCTTTTTTATTGGACTAACTATATATTTATAAGATGACAAGCTTACGGAAGTGTTCCTTCCTTTTTCAAGTCTGAAGCAATACTGACCAAATGAATTTACAGATTATATCTTGAAACACAGAATGGCTAACTCTGAGTATGCTGAAAAACTTTGCTGATGTACCAGTGAGAAACTGAGAAATGACCTAATTCATCAACTATACAGCAAAAAGCAAAAAATAAAAGACCAAAAGCAGCTCCTACTTCAAAAACTATAAGAAAATAATAGATTTAACGAAATATTAAAAAATAAATGCAAAACCTCCACAAAACACAACAACAACAAAATGTTATCAAGAAGAAAAAGAAGAAACTTGCATGTCTGTCACAAAACAGAAGCAAAGACCAAATGCAAGAAAATAGAGCTCCAGATGACAGATCTACTACAACTTCAACAACCACAGACACAGCACCTCATTCAAAACACAAACTGTCACCAACCAAGAAAACCATACAGAAAACTCAGGGATTGTGAACCTTTCAAACTACCACCTGCCAGAACCAGAGATATCAGTACTGTGTAAAGGATTATCATCCAAGTACAAATCCAGACAACATACAACTGTACTCAGACTTAGAAGAATTCTTCAGGAGATTGCGGCTAAAGGAATTTTTCTATGACAAAGAAAATACCAGCACTATGGAGTACTACAATGGAAGCAAAAAGAATACAAACTTCATATTTGCACCAGGACACAACACAAAATTGGACAGCTATATTGAAAGCTTCTGATTCAGAACTGCATCCCTGATTAACGCACAACAGAAAAAAAATGTATAACCTCTCACATTTAGAAAAAAACGCTATAAAAAAATTAAGAAATAATGAAAATATTACCATTAAGCCTGCGGACAAGGGAGGAGCAGTGGTGATCATGAATACACAGGACTACATCACTGAGGGGAATAGACAATTATTAGATCAAACTTATTACAAATAACTGGAAAACCCCACCCAGAAATACACTTTGCAAGCTAGAAAGCTAATAAAAACATTACATAAACACACACAATATAAACTGGACAAACTGGTGACCTCTAACCCTAGCATTGGGACATTTTACATGCTCCCAAAAATCCAAAAACCAGGGAACCCAGAGAGACCAATAATACCAGGCACTCTGACTGAGCAAATATTGGGCCTAGTGGAGAATATTCTTAAGCCCTTAGTTATTAACACCACCAGCTTTATAAAAGACACCACTGACTTCCTTAACAAAATAAGCCAGATAATAAAAGTGTCAGAGGATACCAGACTTGTGACAATGGACGTGGAATCCCTGTACAGCAATATTCCACATAAAGATGGTATTGATGTCTGCTTAAACTTTCTTTCCTCTGACAGCCCTAACCAGCCATATAGTGCTTCTACAGTCAGTAAACCTACAGAATTTATACGTACCCACAATTATTTCATCTTCAATAACTCCATCTATCTACAAACTACAGGAACAGCCATGGGCACCAAAATGGCACCACAGTACACAAACCTCATCATGGCTGACTTAAAACAGAGATTCAAGCCAATCACCCTCACAAACCCTTCAAATACTTTCGCTACATAGATGATATTTTTTTTTTTTTTTTATTGAGGATCTTTGGAAAAATAACAAATACAAATAGTCTCGTCACTAAGGTTACAATGAGACTGTGCAAGAAGTCATGTGATAGAAGCAATGACACAACAGCATATTACAACAAAAACACTTGCTTAGAGGAATTAAGACATAGTAAGGCATTGCAATAACAACTAGATGAAATCCTCATTTTTGTAATATAATAGCACTCTAGACTGACTAGTTATAATCCAAACCTTCAGGCCAAGAGGCCTATAAATACAGAACATAGGTGGTAGTCAGATATATAGCTCTTCATGAGCTTCAAGAAGATATTATATAAATGGGTATATAGTAACTGGGGGGGTATCTCGAATTAGCCAATAACAATCAGCGGGTAAGCACCGCTTAAAATGTGAGTTATTGTGCTAGAATATATAGACTAAACACTAGGAGGTTGGCAGACTGTAGTTTAAGAGGGGTAGCAGCTATTAGCAAAAGTATATATGGTAATTCCAGTGGAGGTCGCTTTTATGGACCTTATAATAAACCAACAAAATAGAAGTATATAAATGATAAGTTAAGTACTGACTGAGGTTGATAAAAGAAATATTCATGGAGGGAGACACCGCCTCGGAGATTGAAACGGGGTATATGTCAAACATATGGTATAGCCATAAGTTTAGGTCAAGAAGCAGATTTAGCATTCACCTATGCAAATTTAGATGGGGAGTGTTCATAACAACGCCCTTAATTAGTATATCTAAGCATACCTGAATTTCATATGGGGAACTTTGAGTACTATGGCGACTATAATAAAAAGTACACATATATAAAGAGAACAATGAGTGACATGTGTAGTAGAAAAGATCTAGATACAAACATCTAGATACACCGCACATATCACTATAACTGCATCTAATTCTTAGTATAATCATACAGAATGTAAATAATTAAGAATAATAAAAATAAAGGGAAAAAAGATAGATTAAACAGCATAAAACAGCTAACATTGAGATAGCCACTTAGCAAAATATGGATGACTAAATTTTAGTCCAATAAACTAAAAGTCTTCTTTCTCTTCTAACTTCATCTCCATCTGACAGCTACCAATTGGCAAAATATTTTAGTATACCAAAGAAGTTGGTTGTACCTTATTTAAGAGTTGTGTAGATTATGTTGCCCCAAGTTTACAAATTGTGCATTTACAACATATATGTGGCACTATAGTTACATTTGGAATAAAACAACTCTCTACAGATAAACATATATATATATGGACAGTCCCAGCTATTTGCAAAAATACAGTTATGGCATAGGAGTGTGAACAATATGATTCAATATTAGTCATCAACTGAAGTAGACCTATGTATAGGAAAGGTTATCGTCCAATCCTATAGTTATCATCCATACGCTAGTGCGTTTCACATCCAGTTAGAGGAAACACTTAGAATAAACTTATGGGTGAGAGTAAGGGGGGCATTTTTCTCACTTCCCGACATAAACAAATTCCCAGCTTATTATAAACCCAAGGCAACTAGTTAAATAATAGCTGACAGGTAGGCAAGTTAATGCAGTGACCTATGTGCAGAAAGTTGTCACCAGGTAGGTGCAGATGTGTATAAAATAAAGGTTCCAGAGCGCTAAGTGTTGCAAAGACTAAACCTCTTTACATATCCTCAGTGTAAGTTCAACAGATAGGTACATTCTGATGTCTAGCTAAGAATGAGTTATAAATGTAGTATGGGCTACACTAGCTCCTGTATGGGGTTCCCAGATAGAGAGATGTTGAATATAGTTGTACTTAAAAATATAATATTATAGGGCAATTAATACTAGCAGCTAGAATCCTCAATCACACATCAGACCTAACGGTCATCATAGAGAAATAGGGAGCCGTATGAATAAACGTGACATCCCACATACTTGGGTTAAAAATAATGGGATAAGGATAATGAAACTATTTTTGGGGAGATCTAGGTGAGAAGACCACAAATTGGAGAGGGAGTATGAAACCTGCAACTCAGTCTCGTAGGTAAGTGCAAAATTAGTAAAATTAGAAAGTCAGCAGTGCCATGTGGGGGCTGTAGGGCTCACCATGGCTGTTTATAGCAGATAAAAGTCATCCAATTCCTCTCCGGATGTAGCCAAGTCTATAGCCAAGTTGAGGAATGTAAAACAGAGTGCCCAGGAGGAACAGGCACTGCCAAAGGTACCCTCCCAGAAATATCTGGGCTGCAAGAGGTGAGGCCAGCCAATGCGTGTGAGCTATTCGTGGCGTAGCAGTCACTGCGAGGTAGGGTGCCACACAAACAGTTAAATCTCTGGCCCTCACCGAAATACTGAGAGACTCCATGATGCGTAGCGGGTATTCTGGGCCTCCGCCTATTTGGGACTGCACCTTAACCTCACGCAGCTCCATGAACTGCATCTCTCCCCCATCCGGAGTAAGTAAGGCAGCCTCCGCCACATAGAGAGGAGATTGTGAACCACTAAGCCTTGAGTCTTGCTCTGCCGCGGTCGTCCCTTGTGCGCCTGTGGTATGTCTCTGATAGTGAGGGCGGACTTTCAAGACAGAGACTAGTTGCACAAAATTGCTGTCCATCTTCTGGGATATAGCACTTAAGAGTTCTTGTATCTCGGTGTACATTGTCCCCTCCATATGAACGATTAGCCGTACCTTCTAGCATTTATAGTGAGATGACTCTGCTTAACCCGGCAGGCGGGGGAGCTCTGAAGGTAGAAGGCTGCCGCCGTATTTGTCCAGCCGTCTAGAGAGACAGATCCGTAGCACTAATCTTGAAATAGTAGATATAAATCAGTTCAGCTCCGTTTTAGGTATCCAATACCCTCAAAAAGGATTCTAGTTTTCTGACTAGAATAAGAATAAATAGATTTCTGATTTTGTATGTCCTAGAGCTTCTTAGTTTAACGTCTGGACATGGCGGCTGCTAAGACATGCCCCCATAGATGATATTTTCATCATATGGACAGAAGGAGAAAAAAACCTAGAACATTTTCATAAATCATTTAATCTATTTCATGCATCAATCAAGCTTAAAATGAACTTTTCCAAAGACTGTGTCAGCTTCTTGGATACAAAGATATCCATCACAAATGGCAAACTGCACTCTGTATACAGGAAACCAACAGATAGATGCAGCTACCTCCACCCTACCCCAATCACATAAACAAATCCAATAACTACAGTCAGGCTACCAGATATCACAGAATTTGCTCAGATACCAAGGACCGTGACAAACACCTCCTCACACTGTCCCAATCATTCAGAGAAAAAGAATACAAAACAAGGGTTATAAATATAAAAATGAACTCTGCCCTCAATACTCCACGTGATAACTTACTACAATACAGGGACAAGAAAAACATATCACGTATCCTACTAGTAGTCAAATGCAACCTGCTCTCGAAGGGATACGAAAAATCATAAAAGACTTACAACCTTTACTCATAGAGGATACCACACTCAAAGTAATCTTTGCACAATCCCCTATCCTGGTATTCAGACAACCACCTAACCTAAAACAGAAACTGGTCCACAGGAAACTAGCCCTTGAGAAAAAGAACACTCAGAATGGAACCAAGCGCTGCAATAAAGCTCTCTGTAAACTATGGAACAAAGTGCTGCAATAAAGCTCTCTGTAAACTATGTCAACACATTTGTGAAAGCAGCACAGCAAATCACAATAAAAATCCTATAACATTAAAGGGGGATACTCATGTATATCTGCAAATGGGGTATACATGATACATTGCACTGCATGTGAAGTGGGATGTTATATTGGAGAAACAAGCCAAAAACTGCACCTTTGGATGAACTTGCACAGACACTCAATCAAAAATCACTGTGAAACAAAATACTGTACCCCTGTTGGTCACCATTTCACCCAACCTGACCACTCCATCCAAAACCTTAAAATCTAAATTTTCAAAGGCAACTTCAAAAACACCATGGAAAGAAAAACATTTGAAATGAAAATAATAATGTACTTCAACTCACTAAACTCTGGACCAAGGGGGATATTTATCAAAGTGTCAAATATGTTGCATTTTCCCGCATCAATACGCTCGCCTATCATCGCCAAACATCGCGGCCGTGGATCTCAATACGATCTCCATATTTATAAAAAAAAGCCGTCAAAAAACACCCGCATCAAGTATGGGGCGATGAGTATCAGACTTTTGTTAACCAACAGTCATCGATGATGCTGCTATTCGTGTTTTTCCCAAGTTATACCATTTCACTAAACACTGCCACTATACTAAAATGTTTAACCCCTATTCCGCCACCGCCACAACCTAAATAAAGTTATTAACCCCTATCCTGCCTCTCCCTGACACCGCCACAACCTAAATAAAGTTATTAACCCCTATCCCGCCGCTCCCCGACACTGCTGCAACCTAAATAAAGTTATTAATCCCTAACCCGCCGCTCCCCGACACCGCTGCCACTAAATAAACTTTTTAACCTGTAAACCTCTGGCGTCCCACATCACCACCACCAACTAAACCTATTAACCCCTAAACTGTCAGCCCCCCACATCGCCAAAAACTAATTTAAGCTATTAACCCCTAAACCTAACAACCCCTTAACTTTAAATTAAAATTACAACATTCCTATCTTAATATAAATTAAAACTTACCTGTAGAATTATAATAAACTATTTTTAAACTATTAATTAACCTACCCTAACTATTATACTAAAATTAAATTAAACTACCAAATAAATAAACTAAATTACATATTTAAAAAACCTAACCCTACTAAAATTATTTAAATATACAATTAAAGCTTATTAAAAGTACTAAATTACAAAAAACAAACACTAAGTTACAACCCCCCCCACTAAATTACGAAAAATAACAAACCAAATTATCAAAAATATTTCTTTTACACCTAATCTAAAAGCCCTATCAAAATGAAAAAGCCCCTCCCAAAATAAAAAAACCCTAGCCTACAATAAACTACCAATGACCTTTAAAAGGTCCTTTTGTGGGGAATTGCCCCAACGATATCAGCTCTTTTACCTGTAAAAAAAAATACAAACACCCCCCCAACAGTAAAACCAACCACCCAACCAACCCCCCCAAATAAAAACCCTAACTCTAACAAAAACCTAAGCTACCCATTGCCCTGATAAGGGCATTTAGCTATTTTACATTGCCCAGACCCTAATCTAAAAATAAAAGCCACCCAAAAAACCCAACACTAACCCCCGACTATCCACTTACAGTTCTTGAACTCCCGCTTGAAGGATCCATCTAGCCAGCAAAGTTATCATCATCCAGACAGCCTCTTCTATCTTCATCCAGCCAGCGCGGAACGGGTCCATCCTGAAGCCATCCGACGCGGGGCTCCTCTTCTTACAGTCGCCACCATAAACTGAAGCTTCAAAGCAAGGGACACGATTCAAGATGGTTTGAACAGCCAATAGAATGTCAGTAGCTCTCATCCTATTGGCTGATTTGAACAGCCAATAAGATTTCAGAAGCTCACCTCTTATTGGCTGATTTAACACTCAAATCAGCCAATAGGAATGCAAGGGGCGTCATCTTGAATCGCACCCTTTGCATTGAAGCTTCAGTTTACAGCGGAGACCGTAACAAGAGGAGCTCTGCGTCAGATAGCTTCAGGATGGACCCCCTCCGTGCCGGCTGGATGAAGATAGACGAGGCCGTCTGGATTAAGACTTCTTGCCGCATGGATGATGACTTCGTCGGCTGGATGGATCCTTCAAGCGGGACTTTAAGAACTGTAAGTGTATAGTTGGGGGCTAGTGTTAGGTTTTTTTAAGGGTTTTTTGGGTGGGTTTTATTTTTAGATTAGGTTCTGGGCAATGTAAAAGAGCTAAATGCCCTTTTAAGGGCAATGTCCATACAAACTTTTTAAGGGCAATGGGTAGCTTAAGTTTTTGTTAGAGTTAGGGTTTTTATTTGGGGGGTTGGTTGGGTGGTGGGTTTTACTGTTGGGGGGGGGTGTTTTTTTTACTGGTAAAAGAGCTGATATCTTTGTGGCTATGCCCCACAAAAGTCCCTATTAAGGGACATTGGTCGTTTATTGTAGGCTAGGGTTTTTTTTGTTTTTGTTTTTTGGGGGGGGCTTTTTTATTTTGATAGGGCTATTAGATTAGGTGTAAAAAATATATTTTTGATAATTTGGTTTGTTATATTTAGTAATTTACCCAGAATAGGGGTTAATACATTTTCTTTAGGTTGCGGCAATGTCGGGGGCGGCAGATTAGGGGTGTTTAGACTCTGGGTTTATGTTAGGTGTAAACGTAACTTGTTTTCTACCATAGAAATCAATAGGGTATATATCATTGTCTTGCAGCATTGAACATAAGCTTTAGGTGCTTTCAGACTCTTATTGATTTCTATGGCATCCAATGCGTCGGAATAGCCGCAAATGTACCTGTTAACTATTTGATAAATTGGAAAAAGTATCAAATAGAGCCGAATGTGTATTCGGAACATCTGTAATGACGTAAGCATCAATCTGTCGTCGGATTGAGGTTGCGTATGTTACGTCACAAATTTCAACATTTGCCGGTCTTGAGGCTTTGAAAACTAGGTCGGATCAATCTCGCAACAATTACGATGCGGAATTCCGGTGAATTTACGGTTGACACTTTGATAAATATCCCTCTAAATGTAGACTCTGGATTCTTAACACATTATCAAAATTTCTTGCAAAGTACTTTCATATAGTCTATTACATTGTATATTCCATATGTACACAGGTAAGCCTATGTAAATACTTTTATTCCTCTTTTTTATTCTTCTTTCTTTTCTTCTTTTTTGACTATTCCATATTCCTCCAGTATACATCATTTCACATCTTTTTTACTTATTTATTCAATGTTGATATACAACTTCATGCCAGTATATGCTCTTTGTAAAGTTATATATTTCCCCTGTCTGTTCTACAGTGAACACTGTCTTCCTCTGTCATCTAAGCCCCCTGATTTTTATGACACCCCCTCCTCTCCCTGCACTCAGACCTCTGTAACACTTCCTGTCCTTTTAGCCATTCTGTGCTTCAAGATATTGGGGCCTATTTATTATGGTACAAGCAGACATGATCCAATATAGTGGATCATATCCGCTTCACATCAATAAATGCCGACAGCATACACTGTCAGCATTTATCATTGCACCAGCAGTTCTTGTGAACTGCCGGTGCAATGCCGCCCCCGCTAGAAGATCGATTTCTGTCTGCTGCCTCAGAACATGCGGACAGGTTATGGAGCTTGATAAATATGCCCCATAATCTGTAAATTCTTGAATTGATCAGTATTGCTTCAGACTTGAAAAAGGAAGGAACACTTCCGAAATCTTGTCAACTTATAAATGTATAGTTAGTCCAATAAAAAGTATCATTGCTCAATGCAATACTTTTGTTATTTTGTTATCTAAATCACTGGACTACCACGGCTACTCCAATCAATGTATGTATATATATAAATATATATATATATATACACAGTATCTCAAAAATGTGAGTACACCCCTGACATTTTTGTAAATATTTTATTATATCTTTTCATGTGACAACACTGAAGAAATTACACTTTGCTACAATGTAAAGTAGTGAGTGTACAGCCTGTATAACAGTGTAAATTTGCTGTCCCCTCAAAATAACTCAACACACAGCCATTAATGTCTAAACCGTTGGCAACAAATGTGAGTATACCCCTAAGTGGAAATGTCCAAATTGGGCCCAGTTAGCCATTTCCCTTCCCCGGGTTCATGTGACTCGTTAATGTTACAAGGTCTCAGGTGTGAATGGTGAGCAGGTGTGTTCAATATGGTGTTGTGGCTCTCACACTCTCTCATACTGGTCACTGAAAGTTCAACATGGCACCTCATGGCAAAAAAACTCTCTGAGGATCTAAAAAAAAGAATTGTTGCTCTACATAAAGATGGCCTAGGCTATAAGAAGATTGCCAAGACCCTGAAACTGAGCTGCAGCACAGTGGGCAAGACCATACAGCAGTTTCACAGGACAGGTTTCACTCAGAACAGGCCTTGCCATCATCGAAGAAAGAAATGGTGTGCACATGCTCAGCGTCATATCCAGAGGTTGTCTTTGGGAAATAGATGTATGAGTGCTGCCAGCATTGCTGTAGAGGTTGAAGGGGTGGGGGTCAGCCTGTCAGTGCTCAGACCCTATGCCGCACACTGCTTCAATTTGGTCTGCATGGCTGTCATCCCAGAAGGAAGCCTCTTTTAAAGATGATGCACAAGAAAGCACGCAAACAGTTTGCTGAAGAGAAGCAGACTAAGGACATGGAATACTGTAACCATGTTCTGTGGTCCGATTAGACCAAGATAAACTTATTTGGTTCAGATGGTGTCAAGCATGTGTGGCGGCAACCAGGTGAGGAGTACAAAGACAATTGTGTCTTGCCTACAGTCAAGCATGGTGGTGGGAGTGTCATGGTCTAGGCCTGCATGAGTGCTGCCAGCACTGGCGAGCTACAGTTCATTGAGGGAACCATGAATGCCAACATGTACTGTGACATACTGAAGCAGAGCATGACCCCCTCCCTTTGGAGACTGGGTCGCAGGGCAGTATTCCAACATGATAAGAACCCAAACACACCTCCAAGACGACCACTGCCTTGCTAAAGAAGCTGAGGGTAAAGGTGATGGACTGGCCAAGCCTGTCTCCAGACCTAAACCCTATTGAGAATCTGTGGGGCATACTCAAATGGAAGGTGGGGGAGCACAAGGTCTTTAACATCTACCAGCTTCGTGATGTTGTCATCATGGAGGAGTGGAATAGGACTCCAGTGGCAACCTGTGAAGCTCTGGTGAACTCCATGCCCAAGAGGGTTAGGGCAGTGCTGGAAAATAATGGTGGCCACACAAAATATTGACAATTTGGGCCAACTTTTGTTGCCAACGGTTTAGACATTAATGGCTGTGTGTTTGTGTTATTTTGAGGGGCAGCAAATTTACACTGTTATACAGGCTGTACACTTACTACTGTACATTGTAGTAAAGTTTAATTTCTTCAGTGTTGTCACATGAGAAGATATAATAAAATATTTACAAAAATGTGAGGGGTGTACTCACTTTTGTGAGATACTGTATATATACAGTATATATACAGTATATATATATATATATATATATATATACAGGTATACCTCACTTTACAGCGCTTCACTTTACAGCGATTCGCTAATACAGCGCTTTGTGGAGCTGAAGTTCAACCTCCAAGGATTTTGAAACAGTGCTGTAAATCATTGTGATATTGCAAGAAAAGTGTCTGGCACCATTTTGTTATGCTTGGTTCAATGTTAACTGCATTGCAGTGCAATCTGTGTCTCAGTGCTATAGTTAGGTAAATTTTACTACAGTAATTGTCACTATTTTACAGGTACAGTATTTATTGAATACTAATTGAATACTTGCTGTGCGAGTGTTAAACTAAACGTAGCACTATTGCACCCCTAATATATGTTGGTTCAAACATGTTTTTAAGATTTTAAACACTGAAAAGAACGCTAAAACTGCCTTGTTTCACTTTAAGGCGGTTTTCACTTTACAGCGGGGCTCCGGTCCCTAACCCGCTGTATGAGCGGGGTATACCTGTACACACTCATAGAGACACAAACCAAAGCACAAAGACATAAACACAGACACCCACAGAAACACTCACAGGAGGAAACATTTATGCACCTTGCATCCCCTAAATCAACAGTGTGTGACATGCATGATAAAAAAAATGCAGAAATTAAGAGATCACTTTTTAAAGAATCATATTTGTAAATGTGCAAACAAAAATAATTCTGTGAATTCAAAATTGTACATTAATGATCTGTGTAGATGGCTAGATGAAGAAAAGTACTTTTAAAAGGTTGACATATGTTTGTTTGATATTTTCCCCATTTTCCCCAACCAAGAGCACCACTTCAAATATAGTGTACACACATTCCCATCTGTCAGCTGTACTTGTGGATTTTGAAAATGCTGTACTCTATATGGTCTTGGTGGAACCATAAGCTGTGGTACTCATACCATTAGATCTGGTTAAATGCAGGATTTAAGCTTGTTGGCATGCATTTCAAAATTAAGTCAGCTGTAGAGTAAACTGAACAGTTTTAAGTTAACCTGTCTCATTTCCAACACTGAGCAATCTTAGTCTGAGAGTATAACATGTTATGCAGATGTAAAAATCTTAGATAAAATGCCTCCTTGTATATGGAAAGTCCTTGCATAAAGGGGCAGTAAACTGGAATGTAATATATATCATTTGTGTATTGAGGAGGAAACATTTCTGCATGGTTTTAAATATAGAATTTCTACAGCATTGTCAAATAATCATAAATACACTGCTGCTAAAAAAAAATGTGTTTTTATGGACCCCTGGCCCCACCATACAACTACTACCACACTGAAGTTACAATCTTAAATTGCACAAAGAAATAAAAAAACATTTGCTAAGTAATTCCTACCTCCTCTGCAAATGAAAGTGATCAGCCGTCTGACTCAGGCACACACTCTACAAACAAAGTGCCAAGTCTGTCTCACACTGTGCATAGTGGTTTAGTGCACACTCAGAAATCCTCTCAAATGCTAATACTTTACTCCTTGTAATAACATTTCCCATGCTCAATTAGCACTCTTCTGTAGTACCCACTGGTGGCTGCCAAAATTTAAAAAAAAAATTTTTTTTTTTTTTTTTTTTTAGTTCTTGCCTCATGGGGCCCCCCTAGCCCATTGGGCCCCTGACAGGAGTCACCCCTGTCACCCCCTGATGGCGGCCCTGAGTGTTACACTCAAACGCAATCCATAATGCAGCTGTAAAACACAGAGCTACATGAAGATTTCAACTATTTGCATACCATCTCGTTAGCGCAACATCGGCTTGGCCCGTAAATTATATCTGACATTAATTTTACTATGCACCCCCATAGTCTATTATGTGAGAGATTTAGCACACCCTTGAAATCCAATATGTTAGCGCCCAGAAGACTATTGCTCAAGTATTAAAATAAACTTTGGGCTTGTAAAATGAGTGCAAACATTAGAGTGCTATTGAGTGTTCTTGAGCAATGTTTACACTCTATAGCAATAATATTTTTGGACTCCATTTATAATCTAGGCATTAATGTGTTAAAATAATAAATTGCAAGGATTTTACAAAACCTATGCAAAAAAATGTTTTCCTTGCAATAACATTAGTAAATCATTTACTGTACTTTTACTTAAAGGGACAGTCAAGTCCAAAAAAAACTTTAATGATTCAAATAGGGCATGTCATTTTAAACAACTTTCCAATTTACTTTTATCACCAATTTTGCTTTGTTCTCTTGGTATTCTTAGTTGAAAACTAAACCTAGGAGGTTCATATGCTAATTTCTTAGACCTTGAAGGCCACCTCTAATCTAAATGCATTTTGACCGTTTTTTACCACTAGAGGGCATCAGTTCATGTTTTTCATATAGATAACATTGAGCTTCTGCACGTGAATTTACTGAGGAGTGAGCACTGATTGGCTAAAATGCAAGTCTGTCAAAAGAACTGAAATAAGGGGGCAGTCTGGAGAGGCTGAGATCCAAGGTAATTAGAGAGGTAAAACATGTATTATTATAACTGTGTTGGTTATGCAAAACTGGGGCATGGGTAATTAAGGGATTATCTATCTTTTAAAACAACACCAATTCTGGTGATAACTGTCCCTTTAAATGTATTGTACCAAAGGGGTTAAATTATATATGTCAACATTATCAAGAACATCACACAGACAACATGATATCCTCAATTATATAATTGCTGACATCTCTAATACAACTTGAAAAACTACAACATATCTGAAAAAGGTAAGATTACTACACAATATACACACAAAGTTAATGTCATTAATAAAATTAGAAACTAAATAATATCTTTATGCCAAAAAACTTGAAATGTTTATACAAAAATTACTATTAAATTTATATATTTAAAGTGCTGACCTATTATTACTGAAATTTAGAATTAGAATTATCTTATAAGGAAACTATTTATACATTTTAGTTTAGGAAATATGAAATACATCTTATTATACTTTTGTATATTATTCTTCTTGGATATTACTAAGGTAGAAATAAAGGACATTTGACCTACAACCTTTAGGGCTACATTATAAGTGGAGCGCTGATTTATTGCGCGCCGAAAACGGGTATATTTGCCTGTTTGCAGGTGTGTGATAAATAACCAGCCATTACAAGTGACTTGTTATTTCTACTGCAAGCTCGCAGTAGAAATTAAGATCAGATCTCTGGTTAATTTTATAAATATCCCCCAAATGCCCCCCAACTTAAGTATAACATAATTTGTTTAAAAATAAAGATAGTAGCATCTTTATTTTTTAATAAAATAACTGCAAAAAGCAGTTGGCGGTTGTGGGGTGTTAGAAAGAAAAACAGCACAGAAAAGTGCCTTTACATTGGGGTCTATATGAACTCTGTGTTCCCAGTAAATATATATGTGTATGCTTATATACATATTAACACATGAATATATAAGTATATACATATATTTTACAATTAGCTCCCTTCGCTGCGCTAGGTTCTCATGGGGCTGTGGCTCCCCTATGTGTTTTACTATCTTGAATTAGATCTATAGGAAAATAATATTCTTAGCTCCTGGCTTACAAGTGAGAATTTCTCAAAATGGTTAGTCACCCATTTTCACACATTACATTGATTTTTTTTTTAGCAGGATAATGTTCCTTTTCTTCATTACCATGGGGCACGGTCTTCTTACCTTGACTGTTGTGGATGATGTAAAAAACATTTGTGAGGTGTACTTGTTTTTTATTATGTCTTCTGTTTCTTGGTAACAGACTGGATGGATCATAGAGTGCTTTATCTGTAAGTTGTTTCACATAATCTTTGCAGCCTATAAAAAGAGTTACATAAAACTCAATCCTGTGAACTTTTTTTGTGCTGTCCAGAGGCGTAACTAGAAACCACAGGGCCCAGGTGCAAGAATCTAAGAAGGGCCCCCCACCAGTGTTCCCTCTAAGGACAGTTTTGTGTGCAGCCCAGCAGTGAAACAGTTAACAAGAGAACCATACCTTGTCATCTGCATTGTGCAGTATTTGATAATTGCAGGGTGTGGTTACCTAATTAACTGTTTCACTGCTGGGCCGCACACAAAACTGGCCTTAGAGGGAACACTGCCCCCACCCAAAAAAAAGTGAATTTGATACATATCTTTTTTTTCTTTTTTTATACTTTTAACACAGAAAAAAAAATTTGAATCATATTACATGTCTGCAAAAGGAGGTACCCTGTGCCCACAGTCTGTGAGATGGTCTGACCCCCCTATTACTGTATATAGTGACACTGTTTAACCCACCAGTACTGTATATAGTGAGTCAGTGACACAGTCTGTAATCTGCCGGTGAGATGGCTGGCCTGACCCTACCTGCCCCAGTACTTTATAAAGTGACCACAGTAGTCTGTGACATGGTCCAGCCCCCCGTACTGTATATAGTGGTACTGTATAGACTGACACTGTTTACCCCCTGCCCCCCATGCTGTAATAACAAGGTCTGTAATTTGCTGGTTCCACAAACATACACACACAGTCACATACATACATACATACATACATACAGTCACATACATACATACATACATACACATACATACATACAGTCACATACATACATACACACACACATAAACACCAATGGGTAAAACAGAAACACTAACCCCTGTAGTCAGAGACACTAGTGAAGCATCATGTCACACTCACATGATGTCAGTGCAGGCAGTGGCAGGTCAACGGTTTTTATTGTAAAAAAAAAAAATTTTTTTTTTTTTTTGAAGCTGGGCCCCCACCCTTGGGGGCCCAGTCGCAATTGAGAACTCTGCACCCCCTGTAGTTTCGCCCCTGGTGCTGTCTGATGCATGATGTATGATCTGCACCCACACCTTCTGGCAGCCACATTTTATATGGAGGTTTTTTTTTTAAAGCATTTTTCCTATTCACTGATCCCAAAAGAAGAACCCCAGTGTGTTTTCTTGGCTAACTTGGCTACATGACCCATTTGTCTTTCATTTTACTACAACTTCACAATAATAAAATGTCTATTTGCATGAACTGCATACATCGTTGGTATTATGAGCCTACAATTTGAGCTATTCTGACTCTCATGGCAGGCACAGTAAATAGATTAAACAGTTAATTTAGACAGTTAATGTGCAAGTATAGATAATTATATTCCAAACAAGAAGCCCAGGATAAAATGAGTCTAAATAGTATTCCAAGCCAGAGAAGGCAATGTGAGAGGTGCGGTGCTCAGTGTCAGGAGAGTGAGTCCCAGATATAGCGCTTGTGTTCTCTATCTATACAGGGACATTAACTGTCTAAATAGTATTCCAAGCCAGAGAAGGCATTGTCAGAGGTGCGGTGCTCAGTGTCAGGAGAGTGAATCCCAGATACAGCGTGTGCTGTCTGCTGGAGTCCTGGTTGTATGTACTGTAAGTAGGGTGAGTAGCGTGAAACAGAGTGTATTGGGACAGGACTTCAGCAGCACAGGTAAGGGGACAATACATTATTTTAGCAATTAGCACAGATTCAGAACAGGTCAGTGATCTGCCAACATATGATTTTATTGTGAGTTAGGATCCATCGAACTGCAGGAGACAGTACACCTATCCGCCCACTACACATTTCCACCCACAGTAACTGGAGCTCACATTCTATATGCAACACTGGGAAATTATTAGTTTGTGAACCGCTCTGCTACTTCCATACTTAAAAAGCCCCCCTTGAGGAAACCGGCGCATTGCGCATAAGTGAAACTCGGGAAACCGTAGGATAGACTTAATTCATTCAGTGGAAGCTTGAGTGGGAAGTTGGAGTGACGTCAGGAAAGGAGAGATTAGGCGGCCATTTCAAAATGGCCAGAGGAATAATAGTCTTTTTGCTTGCAAAATAGATTTACATCAAAATTGGGCTACAGTTTGCTGTACAAATCCATAAATACATTATCTGAATAAGTTATAATAATTTTTGGGTTGACTTCTGCTTAAAATGTAAACAATGCCCGCCCCCCCCCCCCCCACCCTATGTGGCTTCAACAGACTCTTTATTAGAACTAAGAGCCTTAGCCAAATCTCTGAAAAACAGCCCCAGCACATTATCCCTGCTCCACTAAACTTTACAGTAGCTTCTATACATTCTGGTAGACAGCATTCTCCTGGCATCCTCCACACCTAGGTTCTTCTATCAGGCTGCCAGATAGTGATGCTTGATTCATCACTCCAGAGAACACAGTTCCACTGCATCCAGTGGCAACATGCTTTGCCCTGCCGCAGCCAACATTTGTCATTTTACATGTTGATATGAGGCTGTTCAGTCATGGAAACTCATTTCATGAAGCTCCGGATGCACAGTTTTTGTGCTGATGTAGCTTCCAGAGACAGTTTGGAACCCTGCAGTAAGTGATGAAACAGATAATATGCGTTTCATCACTTGGCGGCCCTGCTTTGTAAGTTTGTGTGGTCTACCATTTTGTGGCTGGGCTGTTTTGTCGCTCCTAGGCACCTACACTTTACAGTAATACCACTTACAGTTGACCAGGGCAGATCTAGTAGGGTAGAGATTTCTGACTGACTTGTAGCAAAGGTGGCATCCTATGACACTGCCACATTTAGAGTCACTGAACGTAATAATTAGTAGTGTGTCAACATACTTTTTGGCCATATAGTGTATATGTTAGTTGCACAATATATATTTTACTTAGACAGCACAGAGTGAAACAATATAAAAGTGTAAAGGTTTCTATAAGTAACAGTTTTCTTTGCAACTGCACATCCACATTTTTATGTTTGGTAATTTCCTGTAATCATGATAAAATCCTGTTGAATGGTCAGGAAGAAAACAATTTCTTGATGGTCATCAGTTATGATATACAAGAAATAAAAAGTAAAAAGTAAACAGTGCCAATCCAAAAGAAAGGATCTCTTCATCAAAAATCCCATGTTTCCCATCTGCTTATAACAAAATAGTTGGCCCATAGGATTGGGAAGCAGAGGTCTGGTTGTGTACAATAGTTTTTGTTAGCGTGCCCAGTACAGAACAAACTGATAATTGTAAATCCAAATTATGGGAGGGACTGAGCGTTCTCATAGAACCACCACAAAGGACTCACAAGATGACCCTATAAAATGCTTGGACTATCGACCTGCCAGTGACAGAAGAAAATTGAAATTCAATCTTTCTTTAGAACAGTCAGCTGATGGGTAGTCATACAAAAAGTAAATGTTTTGAGCTGAATTCCATTCCATGTGTATGAGATTATTTACAATGCAGTACTGTATTTTTTGCCTGCTTTCTCTGTTTTAACGGTTGCCGTTTATAATCACTAACCCTTACTAATTTTACTAACTAACTGAAGGATAATAAAAAAGATACAATAATAACACATTTATTTTTCCCTGACTTTTATAGAGATGGCGTACCTAATAAAAAAAAGCTCTAGGGCATATTTAAATTTGACTGCGATTTTGCTGTTGCCATTTTTTTCTGTAATTCTTTTGAATGAAACAAATGCATAGCAATATAGAACAATTCTCAAGGATAATAAAGTACATACAGAAAAAGGGTTAACAGTTAATCATCAGTATGCCTTGTTTTATATATATATATATATATATATATATATACAGTATAAGATTTGTTTTGTCACACACTCATCATATTATTTACATCCTTCAACACTGTCTTAATGCATTTTGAATACACAACTGATACATACCCTTTCACACTTCTATTAATCACATCTAGAAATCATACTATTTCCCAGTGGGGCATTCAAATATCGCATATCCATCGCTATCCACACACCACAAATTTTCTAGTACTAGGTGGTTGCTCTCTTTTTTGTCCCCTGTTATATCTTCGGAATCAAGTATCTAGTGTAGACCCAAAATCAGATACCACACACTTTTATAGTGGTACATGTAGATTTGCTTCCAATACTATTCACATATTACCAACATGATAGTTGGTGGTGGTCCTGCAGGCTCGCCAGAAACAGCAGTTATGAAGCAGCGGTCACAAAGACCGCTGCTCCATAACCTGTCCGCCTGCTCTGAGCAGGCGGACAGACATCGCCGGAAATCAACCCGATCGAGTACGATCGGGTTTGATTGACACACCCCCCTGCTGGCGGCCGTGAGTCTGCAGGGGGCGGCGTTGCACCAGCAGCTCTTGTGAGCTACTGGTGCAATGCTGAATACGGCGAGCGTATTGCTCGCCGTATTCAGCGAGGTCTGGCGGACCTGATCCGCAGTGTCGGATCAGGTCCGCCAGCCTTTCATAAATAGGGGGGCCCTCATTATCTTTGAGTCCTTATAACTCTTTATTGCAATATTTTAAAATATTTTTTATTAGCCAGTGTTATCATGAGTGTGACTGTACTTTGTAATGTATTTTTGAAATATTTTTTCCAATTTTTTGTCTAACAGTTAGCCAGAGCTCTGAAGACAAGCTAAGCAGAAGAGCGTAAATTGCAACTGAGCTCACAGGTTCGCATTTACTTTCAACTTGTAATACTCACATACTTGTAATTCCAACGCATGCAAACTGTCACAATAAACCCAATATCGCTTGCACGAAAAAACAGCGCAGCACTCGTAATCTAATCCTAAAATTGGCTATAAAACAATTAGGTGAACAGAACCAGCAGAATAATTTACACTCTAAGTTAGAGGTAGGGGAGTAATAACATGTTAATGTTTAATTGTTCTCTCTAAGTACTGGGCTTTGGTATACAGACAGGTATAAGATAAGGAAGCATGTGTGTGTATAGAAAGTGATAAAATAAGGAGATCTGGGGCGCGATCCGATATAGATCGCAGTTTGCGGCGCAAGCGAGGGAACCGGCGTCGCCCGCAGTTTCAGCTCGCAACTCGAGCTATCCTATATAAGTCGCCGTCAGATGCTAACGTGCCGTAAGTCTGACAAACCAGCGATGTCCAGAAATCTGCGCAAGTACAAATTTCTGGCGTCGCCAGTGACTTGCGGCACGTTAGAAACTGCCGGCGCCTATAAAACCTGACTAAAGTCTAAAACACCCGCACTGTCTAACACGCCTCCCTAACATAGCCCGACACGTCTAACCCTCTATCCGCCATCCCCCTCACTATCCTAACAATAAAAAACCGTACCCCGCCGCAACCTAATAAAGTTATTAACCCCTAAACCGTCGCTCCCGTACCCCGCCGCCAGCTATATTATATCTATAACCCCCTAAAGTGAGCTCCTAACACCGCCGCCATCTATCTTAAAATTATTAACCCCCAATGTAAGCCCCTTACACCGCCGCCATCTCTATTAAAATTATTAACCCCTAATTTAATCTACCTACCCCGCCGCCAGCTATATTATCTATATTAACCCTAAGTATATTATAGTTAATATAGGTATTACATTATATATATTAACTATATTAACCCTAATTATATTAGGGTTAATATAGTTAATATAGTTACTATAGTATTTATATTAACTATATTAACTCTATCTAACCCTAACACCCCTAACTAAATTTATATTAAATTAATCTAATTCATTTATAAACTAAAATATTCCTATTTAAATCTAAATACTTACCTATAAAATAAACCCTAAGATAGCTACAATATAATTAATAATTACATTGTAGCTATGTTAGGGTTAATATTTATTTTACAGGTAAATTGTTAATTATTTTAACTAGGTATAATAGCTATTAAATAGTTATTAACTATTTAATATCTACCTAGTTAAAATAATTACCCAATTACCTGTAAAATAAATCCTAACCTAAGTTACAAATACACCTACACTATCAATAAATTAAATAAACTACAAACATCTATCTAAAAATACAATTAAATTAACTAAACTAAATTACAAAAAAAAACAAACACTAAATTACAAAAAATAAAAAAAGATTACAAGATTTTTAAGCTAATTACACCTATTCTAAGCCCCCTAATAAAATAATAAACCCCCAAAATAAAAAAAATTCCCTGCCCTATTCTAAATTAAACAAATTTCAAAGCTCTTTACCTTACCAGCCCTTAAAAGGGCCTTTTGTGGGGCATGCCCCAAAGAATTCAGCTCTTTTGCATACAAATACAATACCCCCCCCATTACAACCCACCACCCACATACCCCTATTCTAAAACCACCCAAACCCCCCCTTAAAAAAGCCTAACACTACCCCCCTGAAGATCTCCCTACCTTGTCTTCACCACACCGGGTCGAACTCCTGATCCGATCCGGGCGATGTCTTCCTCCAAGCGGCAAAGAAGAATTCTTCCTCCGGCGATGTCTTCCTCCAAGCGGCAAAGAAGAATTCTTCCTCCGGCGACGTCTTCCTCCAAGCGGCAGCAAAGTCTTCATTCTTCCGGCGGCATCTTCAATCTTCTTTCTTCGCTCCGCCGCCGCGGAGCATCCATCCGGACGACTACTGAACTTGGAATGAGGTACCTTTAAATGACGTCATCCAAGATGGCGTCCGCAGAATTCCGATTGGCTGATAGGATTCTATCAGCCAATCGGAATTAAGTTAGAAAAATCTGATTGGCTGATTGAATCAGCCAATCAGATTCAAGTTCAATCCGATTGGCTGATCCAATCAGCCAATCAGATTGAGCTCGCATTCTATTGGCTGTTCCGATCAGCCAATAGAATGCGAGCTCAATCTGATTGGCTGATTGGATCAGCCAATCGGATTGAACTTGAATCTGATTGGCTGATTCAATCAGCCAATCAGATTTTTTCTAACTTAGTTTCCGATTGGCTGATAGAATCCTATCAGCCAATCGGAATTCGGCGGACGCCATCTTGGATGACGTCATTTAAAGGTACCTCATTCCAAGTTCAGTAGTCATCCGGGATGGATGCTCCGCGGCGGCGGAGCGAAGAAAGAAGATTGAAGATTCCGCCGGAAGAATGAAGACTTTGCTGCCGCTTGGAGGAAGACGTCGCCGGAGAAGAATTCTTCTTTGCCGCTTGGAGGAAGACATCGCCGGAGGAAGAATTCTTCTTTGCCGCTTGGAGGAAGACATCGCCCGGATCGGATCAGGAGTTCGGCCCGGTGTGGTGAAGACAAGGTAGGGAGATCTTCAGGGGGGTAGTGTTAGGCTTTTTTAAGGGGGGGTTTGGGTGGTTTTAGAATAGGGGTATGTGGGTGGTGGGTTGTAATGGGGGGGGTATTGTATTTGTATGCAAAAGAGCTGAATTCTTTGGGGCATGCCCCACAAAAGGCCCTTTTAAGGGCTGGTAAGGTAAAGAGCTTTGAAATTTGTTTAATTTAGAATAGGGCAGGGAATTTTTTTTATTTTGGGGGTTTATTATTTTATTAGGGGGCTTAGAATAGGTGTAATTAGCTTAAAAATCTTGTAATCTTTTTTATTTTTTGTAATTTAGTGTTTTTTTTTTTTGTAATTTAGTTTAGTTAATTTAATTGTATTTTTAGATAGATGTTTGTAGTTTATTTAATTTATTGATAGTGTAGGTGTATTTGTAACTTAGGTTAGGATTTATTTTACAGGTAATTGGGTAATTATTTTAACTAGGTAGATATTAAATAGTTAATAACTATTTAATAGCTATTATACCTAGTTAAAATAATTAACAATTTACCTGTAAAATAAATATTAACCCTAACATAGCTACAATGTAATTATTAATTATATTGTAGCTATCTTAGGGTTTATTTTATAGGTAAGTATTTAGATTTAAATAGGAATATTTTAGTTTATAAATGAATTAGATTAATTTAATATAAATTTAGTTAGGGGTGTTAGGGTTAGATAGAGTTAATATAGTTAATATAAATACTATAGTAACTATATTAACTATATTAACCCTAATATAATTAGGGTTAATATAGTTAATATATATAATGTAATACCTATATTAACTATAATATACTTAGGGTTAATATAGATAATATAGCTGGCGGCGGGGTAGGTAGATTAAATTAGGGGTTAATAATTTTAATATAGATGGCGGCGGTGTAAGGGGCTTACATTAGGGGTTAATAATATTAATATAGCTGGCGGCGGTGTAGGGGGATTAGATTAGGGGTTAATAATTTTTATATAGGTGGCGGCGGTGTAAGGGGTCAGATTAGGGGATAGATAAGGTAGATGACAGCGGTGTAAGGGGTTCTAATTAGGGGATAGATAAGGTAGATGGCGGCGGTTTTAGGGGCTCACAGTAGGGGGTTAGTTTATGTAGATGGCGGCGGGGTCCGGGAGCGGCGGTTTAGGGGTTAATAACTTTATTAGGGATTTCGGGGGGGGGGATCGCGGTTGACAGGTAGATAGACATTGCGCATGCGTTAGGTGTTAGGTTTATTTTAGAAGATCGCGGTTGACAGGGAGATAGACATTGCGCATGCGTTAGGTGTTAGGTTTATTTTAGCAGCCAGTTTAGGGAGTTACGGGGCTCCAATAGTCAGCGTAAGGCTTCTTACGGCTGCTTTTTGTGGCGAGGTGAAAATGGAGTAAGTTTTCTCCATTTTCGCCACGTAAGTCCTTACGCTGCATATTGGATACCAAACTGCGCGGGTTTGGTATACCTGCCTATAGCCCAAAAAACTACGGGCGACGGCAGAAATATACGCGCGTAACTTCTAGGTTACGCCGTATATGTGATACCAAATCCGCGCAAATATTGGCGTCGCCGGCTTTTGCGGGCGACGATTTTTATCGGATGGACCCCTTGATCTCCCTGTAAGCTCAACTAATTTTAATGGTTTGTGGCATCAAAGAAGAAAAAATGCTATTTCATATATGAAAATATATC
This sequence comes from Bombina bombina, assembly GCF_027579735.1. Classification (NCBI taxonomy): domain Eukaryota; kingdom Metazoa; phylum Chordata; class Amphibia; order Anura; family Bombinatoridae; genus Bombina; species Bombina bombina. The sequence goes on from NC_069504.1 coordinate 620,686,637, forward strand.
TAAAGGAGTAATTTCTCATACATTTATACTCTGCTGCTGGTATAACAAGTTATTGCAAACACATTAGAGTATACTGTCCCTTTAAGCATCCACTTGTAATACCAGATTTTGTGTTATTCTTTATATGAAGTCCCACAAAAGATAAAGCACCCTGCACAATCAATTGTGTTTTACTTGTAATCTAGCCATAAATATTGAGGTGAATTGTAAGCAAAATTTTATTTCAGGAATACTAGCAAGAAGCCCTTACCAGTTCACTTTGGCTTACTGAATCTTGTGCTAACAAAAAGTAAATTATTCGATCACTATATTGTGGGATGTATTCTAACCATCATGTCTCTTTAAGATAAGTGACTGGGATTTTTATAGCAGGATGTATCTATCAACCAATAAGCATTAACAGGAAGTAAGTATCAACCAATCAGAGCCTTAGTAGGAAATGCATTTCAGCTAGTAAGGAATAGTATGTCCCATTAAAGCAAATAATCTCACAACTCCTATTCCAGACTCAATGACAAAGCATGTAAAAAGAATGCTGCTCTAGCTTAAAGGACCAGTCAGTACTGTAGATTTGCATAATCAACAAATGCCTGATAAGAAGACAATGCAATAGCACTTAGTCTGAACGTCAAATGAGAAGTAGATTTTTGTTAAATAAATTGCAAAGTTATGTCTATTTCCACTCCGCCTGTATCATGTGACAGCCATCAGCCAATCACAAATTCATATACGTATATGCTGTGAATTCTTGCACATGCTCAGTAGGAGTTGGTGACTCAAAAAGTGTAAATATAAAAAGACTGTGCATATTTTGTTAATGGAAGTAAACTGGAAAGTTGTTTAAAATTGCATGCTGTATCTGAATCGTGAAGTTTAATTTTGACTTTAGTGTCCCTTTAATCTTCATTAGATGAGCAAAGTAATTCAACCTTATGTGACTATATATAGTAAATATATATTTTCACCAAAATGAAGTTATAGCTGTCCATTTACTCAGGCTCATTTTCTGAAAGCACTTAAAGGGATACTAAACCTAAATTTTTTCTTTCATGATTCTGATAAAGCATATTTAAGCAACTTTCTAATTTACTCTTATTATCAATTTTTCTTTGTTCTCTTACTATTGCCATTAAAGAAAAAAATTGGGTTTAGTATCCCTTTAACCACGTTGTGCGGTACTTTAGCTATCGTACCGCACCACGTATATATACATCGTCGCTTCAGGATGCTCCAGAAGCTTGAGGCAGCTCCCGCATAAGGAGCCGCGATCGGTGCTCCGCCTTCATATGAGGGCAGATGCCTGATCGTTAAAGACGATGACACTGTGTGTGTCATCGTCTGTAACAATCTTCTGTTGGTGCCGGCGGGAGGTGTCTGCGGGAGGCGGGTGGGTGGCCCAGCAGGGGAAGGCGGGATGGAGTGGGAGGAAGTGGGAGGGGCCCTACGCTACGGAAAAAAAATACCAAAGCTACAAGGAGGGATGGGGAAGCTACACTAATGTAAAGGGGATCTGAAGGTGTGGGGCCCCCTAACTAAAGATCTAGGGTGTGGGGAGACACTACGCTACAGAAAAGTTGTTATAAAATATATATATAAAATAAAAAAGCTTTTTTTTTTAAATGCAGTTTATAGCACTGTCTGCCAGTACCTAAGATGGGGGATACCAGTGGGGGGTGGGGGAGAGAATAGAGCTGTTTGGGAGGGATCAGGTAGCGATCAGGGGGTAGGAAGTGCTAAAATTTACCTTCTATGCTACTAATTAACCCCTTCACTGTCGGGAATAATAGAAGTGTGGTGCACTGCTGCAATTAGCGGCCTTCTAATTACCAAAAAGCAATGGCAAAGTCATATGTCTGCTATTTATGAACAAAGGGCATCTCAGAGAAACTTTTACAAACATTTGTGCCATGATTGCACACACAGTATGTAAATAATTTCTGTGAGAAACCCAAACTTTGTGAAAAAAGTACCAATTTTTTTTATTTGATGGCATTTGGCGGTGAAATGATGGCATGAAATATACCAAAATGGGCCTAGATCAATACCTTGGGTTTTGTACTAAAAAAAATATATATATAAATTTGATAGGTAAATAAAAAAAAAACAAGGCTCTATTTCTATTTAAATGGATGATAGCAAAAATGCTAAAAATGCTCTTGTATTTTGGGCAAGTTTTTGTCTGGTTGTACCGGTAGTGAAAGGGTTAAAAAGCAGCTGAACATAAATACTGTAGTATTGGATATAAAAAAATTTTCTCAAAAGCTTTCAACCATGCTCCAGTTACCCATTAACAAAAATCAAAGAAAAAAAATGTACATAAACACATTGAAATCCTTTGTACATATATGCAAGCCAGTACATCAAATATATTTTCATTATGTGTTTTTTTTTTTAATTTGTACTTAGCTATATAAATCTACCAATAGTTTAAAAGTAAACCATTATTGATAAACATCATTATTCCTTTTCACTGTACAGAACATTTATGGCAGCAAAAATGTATTTTATATGTGCTGAATGTCACGGATTAAAGCACATAGGCTGTGCTGTGGCAGATTTTCAGACTTTATGCAGCCAAAAGATATGAAGGGACTGAAAACTTTTTCCATAGCCGATAATAGAAGTCCTATAATTGAAAATCATCCATGCACTAACCAGACTGTCTAAGACTCAGGCTAAACTGTTTTCAGAAGGTGAAAGAAGATTGACATTAATGCACGGTGTTTAACTGTATGATCTATTGTAAGACATCACTGTTTATTTGTTTTAGAGATAACATTTTGATCACTTGTGGTAACATATTCACTGTCAACAAAATGAAATGCATTTTTGAAAGGAAATTACCTTAGACATATTATGGACAGAATGTAATGTTTCAGAAAAGAGTATTTGTAGCTGAGATTGTGGGTCACAGATACAGAAGACAATAGCCAGGCATGCATACATATTCCTACTTTATTTAACTCTGTAATATGACAGGAATTATACTTACAACTATAAATATGCCATATATAAAGCCCTATCTTTATTTAGTATAAGTGGTATATTTTACCTCTAAACACAAACACAAGTGATCTGCTCAAGTGACAGCTGTAACCAATGTAAATTTGTACACTGGAATATGTATTATCATAACAACATTTCCTAGGACCTGCATTGGTTGAATAAGATAAAAACAATAGTTTGTTGTCTTAAAATGTTGAATAAGTATTGGGTGCATGAAATAATTCAGTTTTAACCCTTACTGAAACCTAGTAACAGGGGTGGTTGTATATGATAAAATGTGGGGTGCATACAACTATAGCACACAGCTAAATAAAGCTGGTGCAAGAGGTCTCCTTGCTCTGTCTACAGAACTAGATATATAAAAAGGTAGTGTGATGCATATTCAGAGAGTTGCCACCTTTGGGGGCTGGATTACAGGTTATGCGCTAGAACAATCATGTTTTTGCAAGCCATTTTCATTTCGCTGAGTGGAGCTTTAATCCTTTCTGCAATCTCAGAGCTGTGATTAACTGTTCTCCAAAACTAAAAAGTTACACAAAATACAGTCACACTACTATTAACACTGTCTAATAAAAATGATTACAAAATAAATATTGTACAAAAAAGTTATGAGGGCTCAAAGATATGAGATCTTGGGTGTTAGAAAGAAAAAAAAAGGCAGCCAAAGGGATTTCACATTGAGACACATACATATACATTGCTAAAGATGTATTTGTGTGTGTATACATATACAGTATATATATATATATATATATATATATATGTATTTGTGTGTATATATATATGTCTATATATGTGTACATACTGTATATATCAATGTATTTATATTTGTTTATATGTATTTACAGTCATATACACATATAAAACAATATATATGTACACATATATAAACATATATATATATATATATATATATATATATATATATATATATATATATATATATATATATAAGTGCATTATAGCCCTTTGCAATTAAGCAGAAAAAAACATGATATAACATATATATGCAATATTCATATTTAATAAAGATTTTAACTATCACCTAGATTACGAGTTTTGCATTAGAGGCTATGCGGTGCTAACGAGCAGTTTTCTCTCACCGCTCACTTACCTACAGTGCTGATATTACGAGTTTTCAGAAACCCGTCGTTAAAAGACAAGAAGTGAGCGTTGAGCAAAATTTTGCTCATTACCGCACTCCAATACCAGCGCTGCTTAAGTCATCGGTGAGCTGGTGTAACATGCTCGTGCACGATTTCCCCATAGGAATCAACGGGGAGAGCCGGCTGAAAAAAAGTCTATGACCTGCAAAAAAGCAGCGTAAAGCTCCCTAACGCAGCCCCATTAATTCCTATGGGTAAATAAAATTTATGTCTACACCTAACACCCTAACATGAACCCAGAGTCTAAACACCCCTAATCCTACACTTATTAACCCCTAATCTGCCGCTCCAGACACCGCCGCCACCTACATTATATGTATTAACCCCTAATCTGCTGCTCCCAACATCGCCGACACCTACATACTATTTATTAACCCCTAATCTGCCTTCCCAAATGTCGCCGACACCTACATTATATTTATTAACCCCTAATATGACGCCCTATGCCGCCCCCAATGTCGCCGCCAATATATTAAAATTATTAACCCCTAAACCTAAGTCTAACCCTAAACCTAACACCCACTAATTTAAATATAATTACAATAAATCTAAATAAATATTCCTATCATTAACTAAATTATTCCTATTTAAAACTAAATACTTACCTATAAAATAAACCCTAAGCTAGCTACAATACAACTAATAGTTACATTGTAGCTAGATTAGGGTTTATTTTTATTTTACAGGCAAGTTTGTATTTATTTTAACTAGGTAGAAGAGTTATTAAATAGTTATTAACTATTTAATAACTAACTAGCTAAAATAAATACAAAAGTACCTGTAAAATAAAACCTAACCTAAGTTACAATAACACCTAACACTACACTATAATTAAATAAATTAACTAAATTAAATACAATTAGCTAAATTAAATTAAATTAGCTAAAGTAAAAAAAAAACCCACTAAATTACAGAAAACTAATAGCCCTATTAAAATAAAAAATCCCCCCCAAAATAAAAAAAAAACCTAGCCTAAACTAAACTACCAATAGCCCTTAAAAGGGCCTTTTGCGGAGCATTGCCCCAAAGTAATCGGCTCTTTTACCTGTAAAAAAAATTTCAAAAACAACCCTCCCAACAGTAAAACCCACCACCCACACAACCAACCACCCCAAATAAAATACTATCTAAAAAAAACCTAAGCTCCCCATTGCCCTGAAAAGGGCATTTGGATGGGCATTGCCCTTAAAAGGGCAGTTAGCTCTTTTGCCGCCCAAAGTCCCTAACCTAAAAATAAAACCCACCCAATACACCCTTAAAAAAACCTAACACTAACCCCATGAAGATCGACTTACCAGGAGACGTCTTCATCCAAACCGGGCCGAAGTCCTCAACGAAGCCGGGAGAAGTCTTCAGTGGTCCTCCAGATGGGCAGAAGTCTTCATCCAGACGGCATCTTCTATCTTCATCCATCTGGTGCGGAGCGGGTCCATCTTCAAGACATCCGACGCGGAGCAATGACGAATGAAGGTACCTAATGACGAATGAAGGTACCTTTAAGTTACGTCATCCAAGATGGCGTCCCTTAGGTTGCGATTGGCTGATAGAATTCTATCAGCCAATCGGAATTAAGGTAGAAAAAATCCTATTGGCTGATGCAATCAGCCAATAGGATTGAGCTGGCATTCTATTGGCTGTTCCAATCAGCCAATATAATGCAAGCTCAATCCTATTGGCTGATTGGATCAGCCAATAGGATTGAACTTCATTCCTATTGGCTGATTGCATCAGCCAATAGGATTTTTTCTACCTTAATTCCGATTGGCTGATAGAATTCTATCAGCCAATCGGAATCTAAGGGACGCCATCTTGGATGATGTCACTTAAAGGTACCTTCATTCGCCGTTAGTCCGTTGGCAGAAGAGGATGCTCCGCATCGGATATATTGAAGATGGACCCGCTCAGTGCCGGATGGATGAAGATAGAAGATGCCATCTGGATGAAGACTTCTACCTGTCTGGAGGACCACTTCGCCCGGCTTGGATGAAGACTTCTCCCGGCTTCGTTGAAGACTTCGGCCCGGCTTGGCTGAAGACATCTCCCGGTAAGTCGATCTTCAGGGGGTTAGTGTTAGGTTTTTTTAAGGGTGTATTGGGTGGGTTTTATTTTTAGGTTAGGGACGTTGGGCGGCAAAAGAGCTAACTGCCCTTTTAAGGGCAATGCCCATCCAAATGCCCTTTTCAGGGCAATGGGGAGCTTAGTTTTTTTTAGATAGTATTTTATTTGAGGGGTTGGTTGTGTCGGTGGTGGGTTTTACTGTTGGGGGGGTTGTTTGTATTTTTTTTTTTACAGGTAAAAGAGCTGATTACTTTGGGGCAATGCCCCGCAAAACGCCCTTTTAAGGGCTATTGGTAGTTTAGTTTAGGCTAGGTTTTTTTTTATTTTGGGGGGGGCTTTTTTATTTTAATAGGGCTATTAGATTAGGTGTAATTAGTTTAAATATCTTGTAATTTGTTTATTATTTTCTGTAATTTATTGGGTTTTTTTGTACTTTAGCTAATATAATTTAATTTAGCTAATTGTATGTAATTTATTTAATTGTATTTAATTTAGTTAATTTATTTAATTATAGTGTAGTGTTAAGTGTTATTGTAACTTAGGTTTTATTTTACAGGTACTTATGTATTTATTTTAGCTAGGTAGTTATTAAATAGTTAATAACTATTTAATAACTATTGTACCTAGTTAAAATAAATACAAACTTGCCTGTAAAATAAAAATAAACCCTAAACTAGCTACAATGTAACTCATTTTATAGGTAAGTATTTAGTTTTAAATAGGAATAATTTAGTTAATGATAGGAATATTTATTTAGATTTATATAAATTATATTTAAGTTAGGGGGTGTTAGGTTTAGGGTTAGACATAGGTTTAGGGGTTAATAATTTTAATATAGTGGCGGCGACGTTGGTGGCAGCAGATTAGGGGTTAATAATATAATGTAGGTGTCGGCGACATTGGGGAAGGCAGATTAGGGGTTAATAGATATAATGTAGGTGTCTGCGATGTTGGGGGCAGCAGATTAGGGGTTCATAAATATAATGCAGGTGGCGGCGGTGTCTGGAGTGGCAGATTAGGGGTTAACATTTTTATTATAGTGTTTGCGATGCGGGAGGGCCTCGGTTTAGGGGTTAATAGGTAGTTTATGGGTGTTAGTGTACTTTTTAGCACTTTAGTTGTAGTGTAACTACTGACTTTTAAATGCATTCGGGATCTTGACAGGGTAGGGTGTACCGCTCACTTTTTGGCCTCCCAGGACAGACTCGTAATATCAGCGCTATGGAAGTCCCATAGAAAAAAGACTTTACGAAGTTTACGTAAGTCGTTTTGCGGTAAGGCCAAACAAGTGTGCGGTACACCTAAACCTGCAAGACTCGCAATACCAGCGGGCGTTAAAATGCAGCGTTAGGACCTCTAGCGCACAACTCGTAATCTAGCCGTATGTATTTACTGTAAATATTTCACATTTACTAATATTGTTTGCGCGATGGGTGTTTGTTTTTCCCCCACTTTTTATTTCCATTGACTTCTATGGGGAATGCGAAAAGGCGATGGTGTTTGCGCGATCTCGGCGTTAGGTTTTTTTCCCCACTTCTTTTTCTTCGTTGATCTTTATGAGGGACGTGCACTCGAAAACTTTAGTTTGTTTTTTCGCTCTTCGGGTTAACGCTAGTGCAAAATACGTTTTTTGGGAAATTTTAATACGAACGCAACCCAGCAAGAGCAAAAATGAAAATCCAAGCAGAGTTTTTGTTTACAAAATAAAAATACTGCGTCACTTGTAATCTAGCCCTTTGTGAGCACAAAATAAATTAATGGGGAAGCATTGCGTCCCTTAGAACTGCTGATTCCCTGTAATAATATTTGCTATCCCTGCACAAGCTGCTGATCCAGAGTTGACTTGAACTATGCAGAGGTTAAACACATAAGTCTATTTAAGTTATTCAGCACAGAAATAATCAGAAACTATTCAGAACTGGAATAGGCAAAAACAAATATATCTTTAAATGCCATTTTTAGAGTTACCAAGAAAAAAATGTCTTTTATTTCCCCTTAAATAAATATGATTGAGTAGTGGGAATCTATTTCCTAACTACTGAATCTCTGTTGCTATAGACCTTATTTATTTAACAAGGTTGGGCTCACAGTAAACTTGTTCTTCAACTTTTCTCACAAGCTGACTCAATCAGGAGGTGCTTTTTCTGCAAATAAAAGCTCATATTCCAAACGAATCTATTTGCACTGTGGTTTTTAACCTGAAATGCTTGCAGCTAAACTATGGCCCAGGAGTATTGCAAGGAAATTGTTGGGCTGAGCATAGTGTTAATTAATGGTTACGGCTAAGAAAATGTAAGGATAATTATTGAGTGTTGCAATTATTAAATTGTTTCTTCTTGGTGCAATTATGCTTAGTTTCTGTTTTATAAATTTAAAGTAATTTAATTAGCAGAAAGGTTAAAGGGCATAAAAGAGCAATAATGTTCTATTGTGCTACAGGATTTCATTATTGCACTGTTGCTGGACCAGCTGTCAACTAGCAATGTACTGCAGATACAGAGCTGAAAGCAGTCGACAATTGGTGGCTATTCATGTATGCCCCCCTGATTGGCTCAGGACTTGTGTTGAGCTCAGGACCATTAAAGCATTGTCAGTCAAGCACTGACGTTAACTATCTGTTAATAGTTCCCTGCAAGCAATAGTGCACTGATAAATGTGCTCTAGCACATCACAGCATTTTATTATTGCTCTTGTGCGTCCCTTTAAGGAAACGCCATTTTAAGGGACACAGAAAGCTATAATCAACTATGATGCCATTAATAGTTGCAGAATTTGTAAGAGGTGCATCATATTTTAATATTTTGAGAGCTCATTTTTTAAACTTTATTTCAGTAACATGTCCCACCCAATTATCAAAACATATAAAGGTATTTAACCCCTTAATGACCACAATGTACCCTGTATGTCACTGGTCGTTAAGGGTTTTTTCAAGACATAATAGCACAAGTCTAGCAAGAACACGCTATTAATTCCCTTCCTCCAGCAGGCTTTGTGGAATAGAGCAGTCTCAACGCTGGTGGCAAGACCACGCTATAAAACAATCAAGTCCCAAAAAAAGGCCAGCGACATACAGGGTACGTCGCTGGTCCTTAAGGGGTTAAAAAACAAACAAAAATAAAATCATGCTTTTTATTATTATACTGTAGATTGCAGAGGATGACGTGTTTAACCCAGGGATTAAATACATAGTTAAAGTTGGCTTTGGATTTGCAGTGCACTACTGTTTCAGAGCTAAAAACGGCTGATGAGCCAGTCAAGGACAACATATATCTGCATAACTGCCAATCACTGGCCATATTCATCTGACGATCGGCATTACTTTAGTTATGCAGTTACTGAGGTTAAACACATAGTTTATGTCCCAAAATTATGGTACTTAAAGAGATATGAAACCCAAAATGTCTCTTTTATGATTAAGACAGAACATAAAATAAAAACAAACAAACATCCAATTTACTTCTATTATCAAATTTGCTTTGTTCCTATGGTATTCTTTGTTGAAGAGATACCTAGATAGATGTCTAGAGCACTACATAGCAGGAAATAATGCTGCCATATAGTGCTCTTGCGAATGGATAACATTCATGCAAAACTGCTGTCATATAGTGCTCCAAACCCATGCACTCTCCTGTCCCTGCTTTTCAAAAAACGATACCAAGAAAATGAAGACACTTTGATAACAGAAATAAAATAGAAAGTTTTTTTTATTACATTCTCTATTTGAATCATAAAAGAACATTTTTGAGTTTTACTTCCCTTTAAAATTGCTTTCAAGAGAAAAGTGATAGCTTTAATGTAAACATTCAGCACACTAGTGAATTGTCCTCAGTGTCTAGCAAGTTGCCAAACTAGACATACAACAACATTTAAACAAGTTATGCTAATAACCCAGATTGTGTCTGCTTGCACAGTATCTTTATTTTTTATAACTTTTACTATTGCTGATCCCAAGAAATAAGAAAAGCTAATAGACATCACAAGTGTAAATGATCAGATAGGGGCAGATTTATCAATCTCTATATGGAGCTTGAGGCCCCTTGTTTCAGCTCGCCGGTACCAGAAGTCTAAAGACCGCTGCTCCATAATTTGTCCGCCTGCTCTGAGGCCGCGGACAGAAATCAACCCCATCGTATACGATCGGGTTGATCGACACTCCCTGCTATCGGCCGATTGGCCGCGAATCTGCAGGGGGCGGCATTACACCAGCAGTTCACAAGAACTGCTGGTGTAATGATAAATGCTGACAGCGTATGCTATCGCCCGGCATTTATCAATGTGCAGCGGACATGATGCGCTAGATCGGATCATGTCCACTCGCACCATAGTAAATAGGCCCCATAGAGTATATTTGTGGGAGTCAATATCATAAGGCTTCGACTGAATGTAACATTAAAAGTCTAGGTCTTGACAATGTAAATCAAATAGTCCAACAAACATCAATGATATTATTTTTATATAGTTATAGATATTAGAGTCAATTCTCTAGGAAGAACCCATTTACAAATAATTGGAAAATTAAAGTTATTATATTAAACTAAAAAATGACACAATCTTTCTACATGCACACTTTGTGCTCACAGGCAACCTACTACTTGTAGCGTCCAGGGTGTAACCTGCTTCTGACAATTATGTTTAGCTTTACATTCTCTTACACTTTGTATAGCAATTGGGAAGTCAGCTGATGATAACTCCATATGTCATATATTTTATTATAACTGGAAAAAAAAACCTAGCATAGTTAAAACAAAATATCTGAATATATTTTTATTCTACATTTATATGATTATATTTTTATTCACTAACGGCTAGATTACAAATTTTGTCGGTAAAAACTTGCGGAGCTAATGCTCCTTTTTTTTCCCAGCGCACACTTTAAACAACGCTGGTATTACAAGTTTTTTGAATGGCTGCGTTAGCCTCAGAAAAGTGAGCGTTGAGCAAAATTTAGCTCCACTTCTACCTGTAATACCAGCGTTGCTTACGGTAGCGGTAAGCTGGAAAAACGTGCTCGTGCACGATTTCCCCATAGGATACAATGGGGCTGAGCTGGGTGAAAAAAAACCTAACACATGCAAAAAAGCAGCGTTCAGCTCCTAACGCAGCCCCATTGTTTCCTATGAGGAGACACTTTCTAAGTCTACACCTAACACCCAAACATGAACCCCGAGTCTAAACACCCCTAACCTTACACTTATTAACCTCTAATCTGCCGCCCCCCAAATCGTCGCCACCTGCATTATACTATTAACCCTTAATCTGCCGCTCCGGACACCGCCGCCACCTACATTATCCCTATGAACCCCTAATCTGCTGCCCCTAACATCGCCGACACCTATATTATATTTATTAACTCCTAATCTGCCGCCCCCAACGTCACCGCCACCTATCTACAATTATTGACCCCTAATCTGCCGCCCCCAACGTCGCCGCTACTATAATAAAGTTATTAACCCCTAAACCTAAGTCTAACCCTAACACCCTAAGTTAAATCTATTTTTAATAAATCTAAATAAAATTACTATAATTTAAATAAATTATTCCTATTTGAAACTAAATACTTACCCATAAAATAAACCATAAGATAGCTACAATATAACTAATAGTTACATTGTAGCTATTTTAGGATTTTTATTTATTTTACAGGCAACTTTGTATTTATTTTAACTATGTACAATAGTTATTAAATAGTTAATAACTATTTAATAGCTATCTAGTTAAAATAATTACAAAATTACCTGTAAAATAAATCCTAACCTAAGTTACAAATACACCTAACACTACACTATCAATAAATTAATTAAATAAATTACCTACAATTATCTAAACTAAAATACAATTAAATAAACTAAACTATATTTAAAAAAACAAACAAACAAACACTAAATTATAAAAAATATTACAAGAATTTGAATCTAATTACACCTAATCTAATCCCCCTAATAAAATAAAAAAGCCCCCCAAAATAATAAAATTCCCTATCCTAAACTAAATTACAAAGTAATCAGCTCTTTTACCAGCCCTTAAAAGGGCTTTTTGCGGGGCATTGCCCCAAAGTAATCAGCTCTTTTACCTGTAAAAAAAAGAAATACAATCCCCCCCCAACATTACAACCCCCACACCCCTACTCTAAAACCCACCCGATCCCCCCTTAAAAAAACCTAACACTACCCCATTGAAGATCACCCTACCTTGAGCCGTGTTCACCCAGCCAGGCACCGATGGGGCAGAAGAGGACATCCAGACCGGCAGAAGTCTTCATCCTATCCAAGCAGAAGAGGACATCCGGACTGGCAGACATCTTCATCCAGGCGGCATCGTCTATCTTCATCCTTCCGGAGCGGAGCCATCTTCTATCCAGCCGACGCGGAGCCATCCTCTTCTTCCGATGTCCTAATGAAGAATGACGGTTCCTTTAAATGATGTCATCCAAGATGGCGTCCCTCGAATTCCAATTGGCGGATAGGATTCTATCAGCCAATCCGAATTAAGGTAGGAAAATTCCGATTGGTTGATTTAATCAGCCAATCGGATTGAAGTTCAATCCGATTGGCTGATTGGATCAGCCAATAGAATTGACCTTGCATTCACTCAACGGTATAAGTCTTGGGGATCTGGGAGAAAAAAAAAAAAAAAAAACATTTTTTTTATTAAATCTAAAAAAAAAAAAAAACTTAAAACCATCTTAGCACTCAAAGGGTTGGATACTGAACCCAAATTTTTTCTTTAGCATGCAATTTTATTCAACTTTCTAATTTACTCCTATTATTAATTTTTCTTTGTTCTCTTGGTATCTTTATTTGAAACAGCAGGAATGTAAGCTTACAAGCCGGCTCATCTTTTGTTCAGCACCTGGGTAGCGCTTGCTGATTGGTGGCTAAATGTAGCCACCAATCAGCAAGCGCTACCCAGGATGCTGAACCAAAAATTGGCCAGCATGTAAGCTTACATTCCTGCTTTTTAAAATAAAAAAAATGTGTTCAGTATCCCTTTAATGCAATACTAGAAATTGTTGAGAAGGTCAGTTTTTGGGTGGTGGTATTTGAGAAATCGCATTATATATGACCCAAGATAACACTCCTGGATCCCTGATAGCTTCTGATGAAGTAGTGTGACTACGTTTGTAATGCCATTAAAAGGTGTGTGTTTATTGGTCAAATACATTGTCCATATTTATTCCATAGAATTAACAAAGATTCAATGTTTGCATTGAGTAAAAGTTGAATGGCCTTATAAATTGTGGTAGTTGAAAATTATCCTTATAAGACCTGTGAGTACAGTGAGTTACATATTTATATTTACCTCTGAGTTATATTGTCTAGTTTTGAATTATGTATGTGTTAATTTGCAAGAAGACAAAATGTATATATGCATTCCTTGTCTTGCCTTTATTTATTGTAACAACTGTTCATTTCTCCAGAAATGGTTGGCTCTTGACAAATAAAGATTATATATATACTAGTTTATAAGACAGCCCAGAGGGAAGTCTATCGCCTAGATTTTGAGTCTTGCGTTAGGGTTAAAAAGCAGCATTGAGAGGTCCCAACGCTGCTTTTTAACGCCCGCTGGTATTATGAGTCAGGCAGGTACAGGTGTACCGCTCACTTTTATTCCGTGATTTTAGCAAACAGCAAATCCCCTTACGTCAATTGCATATCCTATCTTTTTAATGGGATTTTCCTAATGCCGGTATTACGATCGCTTGAAAAAGTGAGCGATACACCCTCTACCTCCAATACACCTACCACATTTTAAAGTCAGTAGTTAAGAGTTTTATGGGCTAACGCCGTAACATAAAACTCTTAACTAAAGTGCTATAAAGTACACTAACACCCATAAACTACCTATTTACCCCTAAACTGAGGCCCCCCCCACATCGCAAACACTATAATAAAATGATTTAACCCCTAATCTGCCGATCGGACATCGCCGCCACTGTAATAAATGTATTAACCCCTAAACCGCCGCACTCCCGCCTCACAAACACTAGTTAAATTTTATTAACCCCTAATCTGCCATCCCTAACATCGCCGACACCTAACTACATTTATTAAACCCTAATCTGCCGCCCCAACGTCACCGCTACTATATTAAATGTATTAACCCCTAAACCTAAGTCTAAACCTAACCCTAATCCCCCTAATTTAAATATAATTTAAATACATCTAAATAAGTTATTCCTATTTAAAACTAAATACTTACCTATAAAATAAACCCTAAGATAGCTACAATATAACTAATAGTTACATTGTAGCTATCTCAGGGTTTATTTTTATTTTACAGGCAAGTTTGTATTTATTTTAACTAGGTACAATAGTTATTAAATAGTTATTAACTATTTAATAACTACCTAGCTAAAATAAGTACAAATTTACCTGTAAAATAAATCCTAACCTAAGTTACAATTACTCCTAACACTACACTATCATTAAATTAATTACATAAAATACCTACAATTAATTACAATTATATTAAATAAACTAAATTACGAAAAACAACAAACACTAAATTACAGAAAATAAAAAAGAAATTACAGATATTTTAAACTAATTACACCTAATCTAATCCCCCTAACAAAATAAAAAAGCACCCCCAAAATAAAAAAAAATCCCTACCCTATACTAAATTACAAATAGCCCTGAAAAGGGCCTTTTGTGGGGCATTGCCCCAAAGTAATCAGCTCTTTTACCTGTAAAAAAAATACAATAACCCCCCAACATTAAAACCCACCACCCACACACCCAACCCTACTCTAAAACCCACCCAATCCCCCCTTAATAAAACCTAACACTAACCCCCTGAAGATCACCCTACCTTGAGATGTCTTCACCCAGCCGGGCACAAGTGGACCTCCAGAGGGGCAGAAGTCTTCATCCGATCCGGCCAGAAGAGGACATCCAGATCTGCAGAAGTCTTAATCCAGATGGCATCTTCTATCTTCTTCCATCCGGAGCGGGTCCATCTTGAAGACATCCAAGGCTGAGCATCATCTTCCATCCGACGGCGACTGAAGAATGAAGGTTCCTTTAAGTGACGTCATCCAAGATGGAGTCCCTTCGATTCCAATTGGCTGATAGAATCCTATCAGCCAATCGGAATTAAGGTAGGAAAAATCCTATTGGCTGATGCAATCAGCCAATAGAATTGAGCTCGCATTTTATTGGCTGATTGGAACAGCCAATAGAATGCAAGCTCAATCCTATTGGCTGATTGGATCAGCCAATAGGATTGAACTTCAATTCTATTGGCTGATTGCATCAGCCAATAAGATTTTTCCTACCTTAATTCCGATTGGCTGATAGGATTCTATCAGCCAATCGGAATTGAAGGGACGCCATCTTGGATGACCTCACTAAAAGGAAGAGGATGTCCTCTTCTGGCCGGATCAGATGAGATTTCTGCCCCTCTGGAGGTCCACTTGTGCCCGGCTGGGTGAAGACATCTCAAGGTAGGGTGATCTTCAGGGGGTTAGTGTTACGTTTTATTAAGGGGGATTGGGTGGGTTTTAGAGTAGGGTTGGGTGTGTGGGTGGTGGGTTTTAATGTTGGGGGTATTGTAATTTTTTTTACAGGTAAAAGAGCTGATTACTTTGGGGCAATGCCCCGCAAAAGGCCCTTTTAAGGGCTATTTGTAATTTAGTATAGGGTAGGGCTTTTTTTTTTAATTTGGGGGGCTTTTTAATTTTATTAGGGGGATTAGATTAGGTGTAATTAGTTTAAAATTTGTAATTTCTTTTTTATTTTCCGTAATTTAGTGTTTGTTGTTTTTCGTAACTTAGTTTATTTAATTTAATTGTAATTAATTGTAGGTATTTTATGTAATTAATTTAATGGTAATGTAGTGTTAGGTGTAATTGTAACTTAGGTTAGGGTTTATTTTTCAGGTAAATTTGTACTTATTTTAGCTAGGTAGTTATTAAATAGTTAATAACTATTTAATAACTATTGTACCTAGTTAAAATAAATAGAAACTTGCCTGTAAAATAAAAATAAATCCTGAGATAGCTACAATGTAATTATTAGTTATATTGTAGCTATCTTAGGGTTTATTTTACAGGTAAGTATTTAGTTTTAAATAGGAATAATTTATTTAGATGTATTTAAATTATATTTAAGTTAGGGGGGTTAGGGTTAGACTTAGGTTTAGGGGTTAATAAATTTATTATAGTGGCGGCGACTTTGGCGACAGCAGATTAGGGGTTAATAAATTTAATATAGTTGCAGCGACATTGGGGGGGGCAGATTAGGGGTTAATAAATATAATGTAGGGTTCAGCGATGTTTGGGGCAGTAGATTAGGGGTTCATTAGTATAATGTAGGTGGCGGCGGTGTCCGGAGCGGCAGATTAGGGGTTAATAATATTATGCAGGTGGCGACGATGTCTGGGATGGCAGATTAGGGGTTAATAAGTGTAAGATTAGGGGTGTTTAGACTCGGGGTTCATGTTAGGGTGTTAGGTGTAGACATAACTTTCATTTCCCCATAGGAAACAATGGGGCTGCGTAAGGAGCTGAACGCTGCTTTTTTGCAGGTGTTAGGTTTTTTTTCAGCCAGCTCAGCCCCATTGTTTCCTATGGGGAAATCGTGCATGAGCACGTTCAGTGCATTTTTCTGAGGCTCACGCTGGCTTGCAGAAAACTCGTAATACCAGCGCTGTCTTAAGTGAGCGGTGAGAAAAAAAGGCTTGTTAGCACCGCACACCATTACCGACAAAAACTTGTAATCTAGCCGTATGTGTTTTAAAAACAACCCCCCAAGCTACAAAAAATAAAAAATAGAAATAAAGAAAAAAATAAACAAAGCTATCAAAAATAATAAAATTAAACCTAAACTAATACCCCTAAAAAAATAAATATCCCCCCCCAAAATAGCCCTCCCCCTAATCTAATACTAAACTACCAATAGCCCTTAAAAGGGCTTTTTGTAGGGCATTGCCCTAAGTTTAACAGCTCTTTTACATTAAAAATAAACAAAGTCCCCCCTAACAGTAAAACACCCCACCCACCAAACCCCCCAAAATAAAAAAAACCTAATCTACCCACCCCCAAAAAACACCCATGCTAAATAGTTTCTAAATTTTCACCTGAGTTTAGAAATACCCAATGTTATAGGGCAATAAATACAATTAGCACTTTGCTATTTCCAAACCATTTTTGTTTTTTTAAAATTAGCGATAGTTACATTGGAACACTGATATCTGTCAGGAATCCCTGAATATCCCTTGACATCTATATATTTTTTTAGAAGACAACCCAAAGTATTGATCTAGGCCCATTTTAGTATATTTTATGCCACCATTTAACTGCTAAACGCGATCAAATAAAAAAAATTGTTCACTTTTTCACAAACTTTAGGTTTCTCACTGAAATTATTTACAAACAGCTTGTACAATTATGACACAAATGGTTGTAAATGCTTCACTGGGATCCCCTTTGTTCAGAAATAGCAGACTTATATGGCTTTGGCATTGCTTTTCGGTAATTAGAAGGCCGCTAAATGCCGCTGAGCACCACACGTATATTATGCCCAGCAGTGAAGGGGTTAATTAGGGAGCTTGTAGGGTTAATTTTAGCTTTAGTGTAGTGTAGTAGACAACCCCAAGTACTGATCTAGGCCCATTTTGGTATATTTTATGCCACCATTTCACTGCCAAATGCGATCAAATAAAAAAAAAACATTATATTTTTCACAAACTTTTTCACAAAAATTAGGTTTCTCACTGAAATTATTTACAAACAGCTTTTGCAATTATGGCACAAATGGTAGTAAATGCTTCTCTGGGATCCCCTTTGTTCAGAAATAGCAGACATATATGGCTTTGGCGTTGCTTTTAGGCAATTAGTAGGCCGCTAAATGAAGCTGCGCACCACACTTGTATTATTCCCAGCAGTGAAGGGGTTAATTAGGTAGCTTGTATGGAGCTTGCAGGGTTATTTTTAGCTTTAGTTTAGAGATCAGCCTCCCACCTGACACATACCACCCCCTGATCCTCCCAAACAGCTCTCTTCCCTCCCCCACCCCACAACTGTCCCCCGCCATCTTAAGTACTGGCAGAAAATCTGCCAGTACTAAACTAACATCCCCCCAAACAGCTCTCTAACCCTCCCCCTCTACCTTATTGTGCGCCATCTTGGGTACCCAGTACCCAGTTTGCCATAAAATATGGTGTTTTTTTTATTTTAAAAATATTTTTCTGTAGTGTAGCTGCCCCCCCTCAATAACCAACCCCCTCCCAGATCCCTTAGATAACAATTCACCCCCTCCTCTCTCCCACCTTATCCTAAGCAAAATCAAATTGTGCCATAGTGCAGCGTTCCCACCCGCTCCCGCCCCCATGCTCGCGCCTGCCCCATGCACGCGCGTGCGTGCTCCCGGCGCCCCCGCACGTGATCCCGCCCCTCTCTGACACACTTCCCCCATCGATAGCTGCCCACCCGCCTCCCTGCAACGGCTCCCACCCACCAACGATCGTGACCATCAATGTCCGATGTAGAGAGGGCTACAAAGTGTCTCTCTCTGCATCGAATGGCTAAAAAATGTTATTGCAGGATGCCTCAATATCGAGGCATCACTGCAATAACATGAAAGAGGCTGGAAGCAATCAGGATTACTTCCACCGCTTGAAAACACTAACGACGTACAGGGTATGTCCTTGGTCGTTAACGACTATTTTTTGAAAGACGTACCCTGTATGTCGTTGGTCGTTAAGAGGTTAAAGGAGCAGTCTAGTCAAAATAACTTTCATGATTCAGATAGGTTATGCCATTTTAAACAACTTTCCAATTTACTTTGCTTTGTTCTCTTGGTATTCTTAGTTAAAAACTAAACCTAGGTAGGCTCATTTGCAAATTTCTAAGCCCTTGAAAGACGCCTCTTATCTGAATGTATTTGTCATTTGTCACTGACAGAGAGCAGTCAATGTGTTAGGGTGGTTCACAGGTTGAATCATGGTGGGGGTTCTGGTAGTAAGGGATAAACGTTGTCTGTGTACAGTACAAAGAATATGTAATGTTGTGTGGGTGGGACTTGTAGATGGGGTTTCTTTTTATCAGTGAATAGCCTGGGGGCATTAGATAAAGCCATAAATAAAGGGACAATACTGGTATTTCTATTATAATATGTTATCACTGTTTATTCATAGTGATGATTCATTACAATATACTTCACCCACATTAATTTGATTTTACAGTACAATGTGAAATTAGAAAACAAAGAACACCAAGTGACCTGCACAACAACATTAAAGGGACACTCAGGTTAAATTACATTTTCAGGATTTAGATACAGCATGTAATTTTAAACAACTCTCCAATACACTTCCATTAAAAAAAATGTGCACAGGCTTTTATATTTACACTTTTTTAGTCACCAGATCCTACTGAGCATGTGCAAGAATTCACAGACTATACGTATATGCATTTGTGATTGGCTGATTGCTATCACATGGTACAAGGGGAGTGGAAATATACATAACTTTGACATTTGTTATAAAAAAATCTACTACTCATTTGAAGTTCAGACTAAGTGCTATTGCATTGTCTTGTTATCTTGCATTTGTTGATTATGCAAAACTAATGTGTTGACTGGTCCTTTAAGGTAGGATGATCTTCAGGGGATTAGTGTTAGGTTATTTTAAGGGGGGTTTGGGTTAGATTAGGGGTATGTGGGTGGTGGGTTTTAATGTTGGGGGGGTTGTATTTTTCTTTTACAGGCAAAAGAGCTGAATTCTTTGGGGCATGCCCCACAAAAGGTCCTTTTAAGGGCTGGTAAGGTAAAAGAGCTTTGAACTTTTTAAATTTAGAATAGGGTTGGGCATTTTTTTATTTTGGGGGGCTTTGTTATTTTATTAGGGGGGTTAGATTAGGTGTAAGTAGCTTAAAATTGTTGTAATATTTTTAAAATGTTTGTAACTTATTTTTTTTATTTTTTGTAACTTAGCTTTTTTTATTTTTTGTACTTTAGTTAGTTTATGTAATTGTATTTAATTGTAGTTATTTGTAGTTAATTTATTTAATTAATTAATGTAATGATAGGGTAGTGTTAGGTTTAATTGTAACTTAGGTTAGGATTTATTTTACAGGTAATTTTTTATTTCTTTTAGCTAGGTAGTTATTAAATAGTTAATAACTATTTAATAACTATTCTAACTAGCTAAAATAAATACAAAGTTACCTGTAAAATAAATATAAATCCTAAGATAGCTACAATGTAATTATTAATCTCTTATCTTAGGGTTTATTTTACAGGTAAGTATTTAGTTTTAAATAGGAATAATTTATTTAAGTATAGTGTAGTGTTAGGTGTAATTGTAACTTAGGTTAGTTTTTAGTTTACAGGTACATTTCTCTTTATTTTAGCTAGGTAAGCTATTAAATAGTTAATAACTATTTAATAGCTATTGTACCTAGTTAAAATAAATTGAAAGTTACCTGTAAAATAAAAATAAATCCTAAGATAGCTACAATATAATTATTATTTATATTGTAGCTATATTAGGGTTTATTTTACAGGTATTTAGTTTTAAATAGGATTAACTTAGTTAATAAGAGAAATATTATTTATATTTATTTAATTAATATTTAAGTTAGGGGGGTGTTAGGGTTAGTGTTAGACTTAGGTTTAGGGGTTAATAATTTTATTACAGTGGCGGCGGTGTAGTGGGGGGCAGGATAGGGGTTAATAAATTTATTATAGGTGGCGATGGTGTGGGGGGGGCAGGATAGGGGTTAATAAATTTAATATAGGTTGCGGCGGGTTCAGGGAGCGGCGGTTTAGGGGTTAAACTATTTATTTATTTGCGGCGAGGAGCTTGCGGTGGGCTCCGGGAGCGGCGGTTTAGGGGGGTAATAACTTTATTTAGTTGCGGCGGTGTAGGGGGGACAGATTAGTGGTGTTTAGACTCGGGGTACATGTTAGGGTATTAGGTGTAGACAGCTCCCATAGGAATCAATGGGATGTCTGGCAGCAGCGAACTTGTACTTTCGCTATGGTCAGACTCCCATTGATTCCTATGGGATCCGCTGCCTCCAGGGTGGCGGTTTGAAAACCAGGTACGCTGGGCCGTAAAAGTGCTGAGCGTACCTGCTAGTTTTTTGATAACTAGCAAAAGTAGTCAGATTGTGCCGCACTTGTGTGCGGAACATCTGGAGTGACGTAAGAATCGATCTGTGTCGGACTGAGTCCGGCGGATCCAAGTTTACGTCACAAAATTCTACTTTTGCCGGTCTCGAGCCTTTGATAACTAAGGCGAATCAGCCTTGCCACAAATACGCTGCGGAATTCCAGCGTATTTGAGGTTGACGGCTTGATAACTAGGCCCCTTGGTATAAAGTGTGATATTGTTTTTGATTAAAGGGTTATACAATTGGTATAAAGCATATTGCAGTGATTTTTTTAGTTGTCAAACTCTTCCAAACTGGAGTAAACAATGCCTAGCCATCTTGGAGTCAGTCACAATCCTTAACTTATCTAATGATTATTAACAGAAAAACACCATTAACCCCTTAAGCCTATTGGACGAAGCTACTACGTCACAGGGTACTTTGCTCAGCGTACCCTGCTGATGTAGTAACCAGTCTTCATATGGTAAGGGAGCGCTAATCATGCTCCCTTTAACATATGAAGGTAGATCACCGATGAGGGAGGGGGGTCCTCCATACAATCAGTTGGGAGGAGGGTGATTAAGGATCGCTACACTACATAAATTAAAAAAAGAATGCTTAGAAAATTTCACAAGACTTATGAGAGAGCTTCAGACATACCCTGGGAACTCCACTGTTCAGCCCAGGGAACTGCCTTGTCCCTCCCACTTTCTGAAACCGTCAGTTTACAATAGTGAAAATACAAAGTGCAATGTATGTTTATCTAAAGTAAGATCCTAACGGCTAGATTTGGAGTTTTGTCGGTAACGACCCGAAAAACTAATGCCGGCTTTTTTCTGGCCGCACCATAAAAATAACTCTGGTATTGAGAGTCCACATAAAGGCTGCGTTAGGCTCCAAAAAAGGAGTGTAGAGCATTTTTAACGCAGCTTCAACTCTCGATACCAGAGTTGCTTACGGACGCGGTTAGCCTCAAAAACGTGCTCGTGCACGATTCCCCCATAGGAAACAATGGGGCTGTTTGAGCTGAAAATAAACCTAACACCTGCAAAAAAGCCGCGTTCAGCTCCTAACGCAGCCCCATTGTTTGCTATAGGGAAACACTTCCTACGTCTGCACCTAACACCCTAACATGTACCCCGAGTCTAAACACCCTAGCCTTACACTTATTAACCCCTAATCTGCCGCCCCCGCTATCGTTGACCCCTGCATATTATTATTAACCCCTAATCTGCCGCTCCGTAAACCGCCGCTACTTACATTACCCCTATGTACCCCTAATCTGCTGCCCTAACATCGCCGACCCCTATATTATATTTATTAACCCCTAATCTGCCGCCCACAACGTCGCCTCCACCTAACTACACTTATTAACCCCTAATCTACCGAGCGGACCTGAGTGCTACTATAATAAAGTTATTAACCCCTAATCCGCCTCACTAACCCTATAATAAATAGTATTAACCCCTAATCTGCCCTCCCTAACATCGCCGACACCTAACTTCAATTATTAACCCCTAATCTGCCGACCGGAGCTCACCGCTATTCTAATAAATGTATTAACCCCTAAAGCTAAGTCTAACCCTAACACTAACACCCCCCTAAGTTAAATATAATTTACATCTAACGAAATTAATTAACTCTTATTAAATAAATTATTCCTATTTAAAGATAAATACTTACCTGTAAAATAAATCCTAATATAGCTACAATATAAATTATAATTATATTATAGCTATTTTAGGATTTATATTTATTTTACAGGTAACTTTGTATTTATTTTAACCAGGTACAATAGCTATTAAATAGTTAAGAACTATTTAATAGCTAAAATAGTTAAAATAATTACAAATTTACCTGTAAAATAAATCCTAACCTAAGTTACAATTAAACCTAACACTACACTATCAATAAATAAATTAAATACAATTCCTACAAATAAATACAATTAAATAAACTAGCTAAAGTACAAAAAATAAAAAAGAACTAAGTTACAAAAAATTAAAAAAATTTTTTACAAACATAAGAAAAATATTACAACAATTTTAAACTAATTACACCTACTCTAAGCCCCCTAATAAAATAACAAAGACCCCCAAAATAACAAAATGCCCTACCCTATTCTAAATTACTACATTTCAAAGCTCTTTTACCTTACCAGCCCTGAACAGGGCCCTTTGCGTGGCATGCCCCAAGAAATTCAGCTCTTTTGCCTGTAAAAAAAAACATACAATACCCCCCCCAACATTACAACCCACCACCCACATACCCCTAATCTAACCCAAACCCCCCTTAAATAAACCTAACACTAAGCCCCTGAAGATCTTCCTACCTTGTCTTCACCCTACCAGGTTCACCGATCCGTCCTGAAGAGCTCCTCCGATGTCCTAATCCAAGCCCAAGCGGGGGGCTGAAGAGGTCCATGATCCGGCTGAAGTCTTCATCCAAGCGGGAGCTGAAGATCCAAGCGGCATCTTCAATCTTCTTTCTTCCGGATCCATCTTGCAGACATCTGACGCGGAACATCCTCTTCTCCCGACACCTACTAGCCGAATGACGGTTCCTTTAAGGGACATCATCCAAGATGGCGTCCCTCGAATTCCGATTGGCTGATTGGATCAGCCAATCGGATTGAACTTGATTCTGATTGGCTGATTCCATCAGCCAATCAGAATATTCCTACCTTAATTCCGATTGGCTGATAGAATCCTATCAGCCAATCGGAATTCGAGGGACGCCATCTTGGATGACGTCCCTTAAAGGAACCGTCATTCGGCTAGTAGGCGTCAGGAGAAGAGGATGTTCCGCGTCGGAGGTCTGCAAGATGGATCCGGAAGAAAGAAGATTGAAGATGCCGTTGATAGAAGACTTCATCCGGATCATGGACCTCTTCAGCTCCCGCTTGGATGAAGACTTCAGCCGGATCATGGACCTCTTCAGCTCCCGCTTGGATGAAGACTTCAGCCGGATCATGGACCTCTTCAGCCCCCCGCTTGGGCTTGGATTAGGACATCGGAGGAGCTCTTCAGGACGGATCGGTGAACCTGGTAGGGTGAAGACAAGGTAGGAAGATCTTCAGGGGCTTAGTGTTAGGTTTATTTAAGGGGGGTTTGGGTTAGATTAGGGGTATGTGGGTGGTGGTTTGTAATGTTGGGGGGGGTATTGTATGTTTTTTTTTACAGGCAAAAGAGCTGAATTTCTTGGGGCATGCCCCGCAAAGGGCCCTGTTCAGGGCTGGTAAGGTAAAAGAGCTTTGAAATGTAGTAATTTAGAATAGGGTAAGGCATTTTGTTATTTTGGGGGTCTTTGTTATTTTATTAGGGGGCTTAGAGTAGGTGTAATTAGTTTAAAATTGTTGTAATATTTTTCTTATGTTTGTAAATATTTTTTTATTTTTTGTAACTTAGTTCTTTTTTATTTTTTGTACTTTAGCTAGTTTATTTAATTGTATTTATTTGTAGGAATTGTATTTAATTAATTTATTGATAGTGTAGTGTTAGGTTAATTGTAGGTAATTGTAGGTATTTTATTTAATTAATTTAATGATAGTGTAGTGTTAGGTTTAATTGTAACTTAGGTTAGGATTTATTTTACAGGTAATTTTGTAATTATTTTAACTAGGTAACTATTAAATAGTTATTAACTATTTAATAGCTATTGTACCTGGTTAAAATAAATACAAAGTTACCTGTAAAATAAATATTAATCCTAAAATAGCTACAATATAATTATAATTTATATTGTAGCTATATTAGGGTTTATTTTACAGGTAAGTATTTAGCTTTAAATAGGAATAATTTATTTAATAAGAGTTAATTAATTTCGTTAGATTTAAATTATATTTAACTTAGGGGGGTGTTAGTGTTAGGGTTAGACTTAGCTTTAGGGGTTAATACATTTATTAGAATAGCGGTGAGCTCCGGTCGGCAGATTAGGGGTTAATAATTGAAGTTAGGTGTCGGCGATGTTAGGAAGGGCAGATTAGGGGTTAATACTATTTATTATAGGGTTAGTGAGGCGGATTAGGGGTTAATAACTTTATTATAGTAGCGGTGCGGTCCGCTCGGCAGATTAGAGGTTAATAAGTGTAGGCAGGTGGAGGCGAGGTTGAGGGGGGCAGATTAGGGGTTAATAAATATAATATAGGGGTCGGCGGTTTTTAGGGGCAGCAGATTAGGGGTACATAGCTATAATGTAGGTGGCGGCGCTGTGGGGGGACCTCGGTTTAGGGGTACATAGGTAGTTTATGGGTGTTAGTGTACTTTAGAGCACAGTAGTTAAGAGCTTTATAAACCGGCGTTAGCCCAGAAAGCTCTTAACTACTGACTTTTGTCCTGCGGCTGGAGTTTTGTCGTTAGATGTCTAACGCTCACTTCAGAAACGACTCTAAATACCGGAGTTAGAAAGATCCCATTGAAAAGATAGGATACGCAATTGACGTAAGGGGATCTGCGGTATGGAAAAGTCGGGGATGAAAAGTGAGCGTTAGACCCTATTTTGAGTGACTCCAAATACCGGCGGTAGCCTAAAACCAGCGTTAGGAGCCTCTAACGCTGGTTTTCACGGCTAACGCCAAACTCCAAATCTAGGTCTAAGTTATTAAAGTAACACAGAATCTTTCAAAGCATAATCAGAATGTGTAAAATCACTGCTAGATCAAAATTTAAATGTGTTAAATTACAAATGAGAAAGTGCAAAGCTTAAATGCAATAATACTGAAAGGACCCAATCTTAAATGTATAGTAATAATATAAATTTTAATGCACAAAGTGTAAGTGTAACACAACTCTCATATCATGCAGTGCTATAGTGCACTGGGCTTTGTCTCTGCTTCACATACAGAAATAAGAGAGATCTCGCCGTGCTGGAGAGTTTCGTCCTTTTTCTTGTGAAGTCTGAACTACAATTTCTCTCCAAGCTAGAGAATCTTTGAATATCAAGGCCCCAATGAAAGGGGGGAGGGTTAGAGAGTTGTCTGGGTCGGTCAGGGAGGCGGTTGGGTGAGGAGGGTTCGCTACAGATATAAAAAAATATATTTATAAATAAAACTCTCCTAAACGGCATACTGTCTGCCAGAATCTAAGATGGTGGTGACCAGTGGGGGGTGAGGGAGGGAAAACAGCAGTTTGGGAGGGATCAGGGTATGGGAGGGTAATCTCTACACTAGAGCTTCCTCATTAACCCCTTCACTTACAGGGAATTGTAGAAGTGTGATGTGCAGCAGCAATTAGTAGGCTTACCAGAAGTCCCAGTTTGACTGGGATTTTTCTTGTTTGGTGGCACTGTCCCAGTGTCCCACCCTGTTGTTCATTCTGTCCCAGTAGGGTTGCCACCTCCGGGTTTCGAATCATATGTCCGGGTTTCAGACCACCTGATACTTTGTTACATACAGCCCTGTTCAAAGTTCACATTTAGTAATACAAGCTGAGAGAGCAGCATAGGGTTTTTAAATTTTGTAGTACTACTTTGTTTATTTTTCTAGTAATTTAACACCCCCCCACTCCTGGTGACATCACCGGTGATACACGTTTAGGGTAATCATGTGGGTATGACCAGGAAGTGCAGACAGGCAGGATTTTTGACATGGATCTTGCTTTACTTCATGCAGGATAGCATTTTGGCTGTAATCTTCCTGCATTATGGTATAGCGTAGCCTCTTAAACATCTTAAGCAGGTATGCATTTCTTTTTGACTTATTTAATTCAATGTTGTATTTATGCCTTATCAGTATCCAGTTCTGTTCCTTAATTAGACATATAAAACACATATTACACTGCAGATATTAAATTGTGTGATGTATATGCTTTTCATTATTTTATGAAATTAGCAATTATGCTTGATGTTTGGCCTTATTTAGAATCTGAGATTTAGATGAATGATTTATTTGCTCATGTTGTGTATGGGTTGCCATGACAACATAATGGTGCCTTTTTCATTAGGGGGTGGTGTTATTGTCTATTTAAACTGTGTGATTCACTTGTTGTTTGACTGAGGAAGGGTAGAGTATCCACAAAATATTACACACATAAAAAATACTACTTTAAAAGGACCGGTAATCAGCATGCCCCCTTGACCATGCCCCTGACCACACCCCCACTGGTACCGAGCCAGGTGGTCCCAGTTTCACCTCTAAAAATGATGGTAAGCCTAGCAATTAATGGCCTAATAATTCCTAAAAACAAAGGGAAGTCATTTATGTCTGCTGTTTCTGAACATTGGGGACCCCAGTTGTGTGTAAATAATTTTGGGGAGAAACCTAAAGTTTGTCAAAAAGTTAATGATTCTTTTTTAATTTGACCACATTTGGCATGAAATATACCAAAAATGGGCCTAGATAAAAACCTTGGGCTGTCTACTAAGGAAAAAAATATATTGTTGGTAGGAAAAAACAAAACCACGTATTTCTGTTTAAATGGAGTAATAGCATTCTCTAAAATTCCCGGTCCTTAAGGGGTTAAAGTCTAAGAAGATTTTTGTGATGTCATTTGATAATTTTTTCTAAAGGATTGTAACCTACCTCTATATTAGCAAACCCTCAATTGTTTTGCAGTTCCTTATCTTATCATCTCTGCTGAGGCCAGTTATAACGGGACAGATACATGGTAAGGTTAAAATTGCAATCTGCAGTTTGCACTCCAATTCTCATTGAAAATGTTCAGACTTAAATTACAGGAAAAGAGGGCAAAAATAATGCAAATATATTGTAAAGTTTGCATAATTTAATTAATTTAAGATCTCAAAGAGTGTCATGTCCCTTTAAAGTGATGGTAAATTTTAGTTAGTAATAGTCGCTAACTTATCATTTTAATTTACAATCGTCTTGTGTAGTAAACTATAAACTTACATATCCGTTCATTCGTGCTTAAACTCCGACCCCCTTTCAATTTCCTCTTTTTCTTTCAATATCGTTCCCACCCCCTTTATTAATATTCATGACGTGATCGTGACCTTTCTTTCACAGATTGCGCATGCTCTTTGTAACCCGTCCGGCTTAAATGTAAACGAGTCACGTGAATCATTGTTTACATACTGAGCCATCAATATTAATCTCGCCGACTTGCGCATGCGCAATGCTGATATTCTAATGCGCATATGCGACTCATGAAAAAGACAAGAAGCATGACATTGCTAATGCTTGCGCAAAAGATTTTTTTTTTTTTTATCGTGAAACATGCTAAAACGCCATGGCTTTGATTGGTAGATGAAAAAACTTCACTAAATTAAAAAAAATGGTCTTTGTTTCGGGGCTGACGGCAGATAACATAGGAAAGAAGCGCATATATATATTTAAAAAAAGTAAGTTGTAATTTTTTTTAAACAGTTTTATTGTTTTATATAGATATTGTACAATGCACCTTACATGTTATGCTTATATATTTCGAGTACAAAGCATTGAAACAGCATTGAAACAAAAGTCTTGATCTAGCCTTAACCCGGGAGGCTGTTTATGTACCATTGTCCAAAGTTTTAGTTCGGGACTTAGCCAATATCCGGTAGGTGGTATCCTATTATTACTAATAAACAAACCTTAACAATAACCACAACAAATCTAAAGAAAAAATAAAAATGAAAAAATAAAAATAAAAATAAATAAAAATAAAGAAAATATCAGCCGCTTACAATATATTTTGTGTGTGTTTCTGTTTCCTTGGGGGAAATATAATGAAGATATCTGTAATCTATACATCTGTACTTATCTCCTCTCATGAGAAACTGAATAGATTCCAACTCTCCTTATTAGATTCCTCTAGACCCCCCAAAGGGCAGATAGAAAAAGGGAAAGGGAAAGAGGGGACAGAACAGGACAGAGTAGGGTCCGGCCGTCTCTGTTTAGTAGGTAGTTCTAGAAATGATATTCACGTGGGCAGGGCTTACACCTCTCATATCGTCCTCCCACAGGAATCTTATGTCCGCTAGTAAATGTAACTTCCCCCTTTTGGTATAACCATATTCTTCCAAGATTAATAAGTCTGCTACTTTGTCAGTCCAATTTGTCAATGTCGTAAAGCAAGTCTAAGTTTACATGGTAATCTCGGCAGGTCATTCAACAAAGCAATTCTAGGTGTCAGAGAGAAATCTCCACCAAAAAGCGACCGGAGATGTCCCTCTATTGCCCTCCACAAGGGTTGGACCTTGGGGCAGTTCCACCACATGTGGAGGTAGGTACCACTTGCCTCCCACCCCCGCCAGCACTTTCCCGATGTTTCAGGGTAAATAGATTGTAACCTCACCGGAGTGAGGTACCAGCGTGATAGTACTTTAAAATTAAGTTCCAATGCTTGAGGTGAGGTTGAGGCTTTCTTTGTTCATGTGAAAATGGAATGCTATTCATCTCCCTGTATGTCAGTTTCTAGGTCGGTGTGCCAATAAAGTGCGTAGGAGGGGAGCTGGAGGGCCTGTTCACTTTGTATCATTTTCCTCGCTAAAGACAATGAAAGTCTTACCGTTCCTTTAGTGGAACAGTAGTTCTCGAATGGAGTGAGTTCTCTCATATAGTCCTGTTTGAAAGGTGAAGTGTGGACAAAGTGAGCCAATTGGGAATATTTTAGCCAACTAGTGTAACTACCTCCCATTATATTTGTCACTTCCTCTCTCCTCTTGAGCCTCC
This sequence comes from Bombina bombina, assembly GCF_027579735.1. Classification (NCBI taxonomy): domain Eukaryota; kingdom Metazoa; phylum Chordata; class Amphibia; order Anura; family Bombinatoridae; genus Bombina; species Bombina bombina. The sequence continues at coordinate 620,716,572 of NC_069504.1, forward strand.
CTTGTATAGAAAATTATCTTAGTGGAGTAGTATAGTCCCACCCTGTTAATCTCCTCTGACCCCTATCCAAACCTCCTATTAGTTCAGCATTTCTCGGGATTGGGAACAGTGGTGAGCGAATGCTCGAAATGTTTTTTTCTTTTTATGATCGACTCCCAAGATTCAAACACTCGATGATGTATTGCCAGTTCCGCACACTGGGGTGGTCTAAGGTCTTTGGGGACCCAACAGAGAGCTCCTAATCTGGGGCTTTGAGGATGTTCGAGTCTATTGCTACCCATGCTTTGGAATCTGTGGATCTATGCCAGTCTATCACTCTTTGTAGAGTAATAGCATCTAGATAATCTGATATACATGGTAGGCCCAGCCCCCCATTTCCGTATGCTCTGTATAAGCTATCTCTGTTTACCCTGGGTTTGATTTTCCCCCAAATAAATAGGTTGATATGTTTTTGTATTTGTGCAATAAACCATTTAGGTACTGGAATTGGGAGGGTTTGAAACACATACAAGATCCTAGGCAAGACCGTCATTTTAACACATTGGGTTCTCCCCCACCAAGTAATCGGTTTAGTTGCCCATGTATTGAAATCTACTTGTATTTTGCGAGACAGTGTCAAGTAATTCTCATCAAAGAGCTGTGTCATACTAGGAGAAATTTGGACGCCTAAATATTTCAGGGATTTGTCTTGAAGTTTTAGGGGGCAAATGTCATGTATGGAACGGAAGGTGGTGCTGGGAAGCGATATGTTTAATATTTCTGATTTATGTTTGTTAACTAGAAAATTAGAGAATCTGCCAAAAGTATCTATTTGTATCTGGAATGCTAGAGAGGGGGTTTGCGAGTAAGAATAAGATGTTGTCTGCATACATAGCAAACTTAAAGCTATGTGGGCCAATGGGAATTCCTTTTATTTCTTTATCCTGTCTGATGTGTGCTGCCAAGACCTCCATGGTAAGAATAAACAATATGGGAGAGAGGGGGCAGCCCTGCCTAGTAAATTATTTATTTTTAATGAATTAAACTCATATTATTTTTTAATTGTACAATCGAATGGCGCTTAGTATATAGCTTGCATTTACCATCCCTTTAAGCACAGCTTCTAATTTAAAATCCCTACTAAGGGCTAGATTACAAGTGGAGCAGCGAAGGGGGTAAGTTGTGCAGCGATGGCAGCAAATTGTAACTATATATGTATATGCTTATATACATATATATCTATGTGTTAATATGTGTATATACACATAGTAACACATAAATATATATGTACATAATCATATACATATATATTTACTGAAAGTAAGTAATTGTGAACCTCATTTGCTTATCTTACCCAGAATCCTTTGCTGCATTGGACACAATGTATCCAGAGGTTTTCTGTGTGAAACACAAGCCTTCTGACTTGTCTAGATTTGTTAAATGAACTACACAAAGCATTATTTTCTCTAAATTGTGTGCTTAGTGGAGGATTTTAAACTCACTTTTCACCTCCCCATAATTTTAAATGTTGTTATATATTTACTGGAAACACACAGTTCCCATAGACTGCAATGTAAAGGCACTTTTTAGTGTTTTTTTTTTTCTGACACCCCTCCCCTGCCAACTTTACTCTCAAAATACTGCCTAGTGCAGTTATTTTATTCAAAAATAAAAACTTTACAATTTTTAAAATAAAATACACTACACTGTATTTTGTGGGCATTTTGGGCACATTTATAAAATTAACCAGAGATCTGAACTTGCGGTAGCAATAACCAGCCACTTGTAATGGCTGGTTATTTATTGCGTGCCCGCATACGGGCGGAAAAAAAAATAGCTCTCCACTTGTAACCTAGCCCTAAATCAGGACTTCCAAAAGAAACTTCCGCTTGCTTAAATCTATTCTTGTGTAGAATTATATGACCATTCTGCCGTGAGACAATTTAAATCTGCACAAAACTTTAGCTTGTCTGCTCTAAATCATAACTAAGTTTCATGGTGGTTTAAAACTTTTGGGCCTGTTACGTGGTGCAAAATATAATAGGTTGAGTCTTTGGACAGTAGAACTTTTGTCTATCAGTCTTCATTACTATCTCCAAATTTGGGTTTTGGAAAAGATATTACACCATATATCCATTCCACTGCTTCCACCATAGCTCTTACAGATGCCTATTTATGCTGGTAAACTGTCTGCTGTGTGTTGAGATTTTGGTTCCTTGCACTCTTTAAAATCAAAATGTGATTTTACATTGTGGTCTTTTCCAATCCATCCAAATTTGTGCATACATATTGAATATCAGCTTATGTTATTTTGTTTTATAAGCCATTACAATCAATTTGAATGCCTGCCAAATTTGGACTAGTATACGAGTGGCGCGCTAAGTGTAACGTGCAAGCGATGAGGGGTATTTTGCGGCTCTTTGTGCATGGCGGAAATAGCAGGTGTATTACGAGTTAAAAGTAAAAAGGTTCGCTAGAGCACAATCAAATTTAACGTGTGTCTTCAGAGCTATGGTTAACTGTTACGCGAGGTTGAAAAGTTGCACACATCAAAAATAATGCAAAAAAAGTTGCAATACATCAAAATTTAAATGTACTTTTACACTTATAATAACAGTGTCTGATAAAAATTATTTTAAAAAATTTGCACTAAAAAGCCTCAGGTGTTAGAAAACAAATGGCCTGCAAAGGGGCTTTAACATAGAGATACATACATACATGTCTAAAAATATGCATAAATGAGTAATATGCAGTCTATGAGTAAGGCTCTATAGGAGCTGAAACGCGTCAGATAGCCCACCTTCTGTGCACCTAACAGCCCTTATCCATCTGGCCATGTTACCATCAATGCCTGCAAGCCAATATTCTACAAGATAATACTTCATAAGATATTTGCAGAGCCGCTGTGTGCATGCTTTTATATGCTATTTTCTTCAATAAACGAACCTGTTTTGAGAATTCTGTCCGGACACCTGTGTGTTTTTATATATATATATATATATATATATATATATATATATATATATATACATATATATACAGGTATATACACACACACATATATATATATATATTTTATATATATATATATATATATATATATATATATATATATATATATATATATGTTTATATATGTGTACAAGCTAAATTGCACTCCACTCTTAATCTAGCTCTTAATTTGAAAGACTATCCAAATAACTTACAGAATGTATTTACGGGTCATCTCTTTTTATTTTTTTATTACAAAAAAGCTAAATGCATAAATATTCATCATTAAGTATTTTAACACATACTGATCTTCATGGCATTTGCAGACTTTTCAAAGACCGTTAAAGGGACAGTCTACAATATAATTTTTTATTGTTTAAAAAATAGATTATCCCTTTATTACCCATTCCCCAGTTTTGTATAACCAACACAGTTATATTAATATACCTTTTACCTCTGTGATTACCTTGTATCTAAGCATCTTCTGACAGCTCCCTGATCACATGACTTTTTATTTATTATCTATTGACTTGCATTTAGTGCTGTGTTGTGCTGACTCTTAAATAACTCCTCGGGTGTGAACACAATGTTATCTATATGGCCCGCATGAACTAGCAGTCTCCTGTTGTGAAAATCAAATAAAAAAGCATGTGATAAGAGGCTGCCTGTAGTGGCTTAGAAACAGGCAGAAATTTAGAGGTTTAAATGTTATAAAGTATATTAATATATCAATGTTGGTTGTGCAAAACTGGGGAATGTGTATTAAAGGCATTATCTATCTTTTTAAACAATAATAATTTTAGTGTAGACTGTCCCTTTAAGGAAAGAAGTTACAATAAGCTATTTGGAACCTTCTGAATCACCAAAATATTGATACGTTGTTGAACCCTATATAAGACCACATTAAACAGGATACATTTTAACTGTGTTTGATTTGGAAAGTACATGATGTGTAGTGTATAGATAGCTTAACCCCTTAATGACAACTGACGTACCAGGTACGTCATGCATTAACAAGTAGTTAATGACAATGGACGTACCTGGTACGTCAGTTGTCTAAGAGAGTGCTGGAAGCGATCGCAATCGCTTCCAGCAGCTCTCAGGGTATTGCAGTGATGCCTCCATATGGAGGCATCCTGCAATACCTTTTTAGAAGACTCCGATGCAGAGAGGGCCACTCTGTGGCCCTCTCTGCACCGGTAGCGATGGTGCCGGTTCGTTGGTGGGTGGGAGCGCAACAGGGAGGCGGGTGGGCGGCCCATCGCTACCCGGCATCCGGTTCCTAGAAGTGCAATGTGCACGCCGGGTGCCGGGAGCGTGCGGGGGGCGCGCGTATTAGCTGGCCACTGACACCACTGAGGAGGGAAGAGGGGGGGGGGGGAAGATTTTTTTTTAAATAATATAAAAGGATCTGGGAGGGGGAGGGGGGTAGGGGTATTGTGGGGGGCTGCTACACTACAGAAAACCCCCCAAAAAAGCAAAAGAGCAAAAAATACTTTTTGGGCAAATTGGGTACTGGCAGACAGCTGCCAGTACCCAAGATGGCCACAATTAGATAGGGGAGAGGGTTAGAGAGCTGGGGGGGGGGGGGGATCATGGAGGTTGGGGCTAAGGCAGGAGTCCATCACAGCTAAAATATTTTATTTTTTTTATAAAAAAAAAAAAAAAACTCCTTTTATTTAGTACTGGCAGACTTTCTGCCAGTACTTAAGATGGCGGGGACATTTGTGGGGTGGGGGAGGGAAGAGAGCTGTTTGGGAGGGATCAGGGGGTGGGATGTGTCAGGTGGGAGGCTGATCTCTACCCTAAAGCTAAAATTAACCCTGCAAGCTCCCTACAACCTACCTAATTAACCCCTTCACTGCTGGGCATAATTTACGTGTGGTGCGCAGCAGCATTTAGCGGCCTTCTAATTACCAAAAAGCAATGCCAAAGCCATATAAGTCTGCTATTTCTGAACAAAGGGGATCCCAAAGAAGCTTTTACAACAATTTGTGCCATAATAGCACAAGTTGTTTGTAAATAATTTCAGTGAGAAACCTAAAATTGTGAAAAATGTAAAGTTTTTTTTTTTATTTGCTCGCATTTGGCGGTGAAATGGTGGAATAAAATATACCAAAATGTGCCTAGATCAATACTTTGGGTTGTCTTCTAACAAAAAATATATACATGTCAAGGGATATTCAGGTATTCCTGACAGATATCAGGGTTCCAATGTAACTAGCGCTAATTTTGAAAAAAAGTGGTTTGGAAATAGCGAAGTGCTACTTGTATTTATGGCCCTATAACTTGCAAAAAAAGCTAAGAACATGTAAGCATTGGGTATTTCTAAACTCAGGACAAAATTTAGAAACTATTTAGCATTGGTGTTTTTTGGTGATTGTAGATGTGTAACAGATTTTGGGGGTCAAAGTTAGAAAAAGTGTGTTTTTTTCCATTTTTTCCTCATATTTTATTATTTTTTTGTAGTAAATTATAAGACATGATGAAAATAATGGTATCTTTAGAAAGTCCATTTAATGGCGAGAAAAACAGTATATAATATGTGTGGGTACAGTAAATGAGTAAGAGGAAAATTACAGCTAAACACAAACACCGCAGAAATGTAAAAATAGCCATTGTCATTAAGGGTAAGAAAATTGAAAAATGGTCCGGTAATTAAGGGGTTAAAATACACTACACACACAAACATATATTTGTGTGTAACCAATATAATTTGTAGAAGGTAGAAAGAGAAAGGGGTTCAGAGTGGCAATGGGGGGGTGGGTAAGAAGGGCAGAGAAAGTGGGAAGAGTTACAGGAAGAGTGAGAAAAAGATATAGGGAAAGACAGGGAGAGAAAGTAGGAAAGTAAAAGAGGAAGAGACAAAAAGTGATAGAGAGCAAACAATAGAGGAAGTGATACAGGAAGAGAGAGAGAGAGTGTAGAGTGAAAAGTAGACATGTGCGTTTCAATTCGTTCCGAATCCAAATTCGGACAAATTGGTTAAATTCGGAGATTCGGATCAATTCGAATTTCCGAATTACAGTAGTACCGAATCTACCGAATAAATCCGAATTAGTTCAGATTTATTTGGTAGATTCGGATGGCCATGGATTACACTAGTATTGTACAGTATATTAGGTTATATCACTCTGCTATGGGTTACACCTAATATACAGTACATAATACTAGTCTAATACACAGCACATCCCACCTAACACATACCGAAATTCCGAATCGAACCGAACCGAACCGAATCCAGCCGAATTCATTCGAATACGAATGAATCCGAAACAAATCCGAAACTAATTCATTCGAATTTTTCCAAATTCAAATCGATCCGAACCGAAATTCAAAAAAATCTGAATTGTTCCGAAACTAATTTTTCGACCATGCACAAGTCTAGTGAAAAGTGAGAGTGAGCAAGAGAGGACAGCAAATAATTCATATATGGATAAGTAGGGAAAGGAGAAGAAAGGTCAGAAATAAAAATAAAATAAAAACAAATGAACACAAAAAAAATCCAAATGTATTGAGAAAGTAACAACTAGGGTTGATCCAGATGCCTGAATAACATGGGGGGGGGCAAGATTAGATCAAGAGGGAAACACAAACAGGGCATAATTAAACAGTCATCAGTGTCAAATGTATATGCCATTAAAGGGACATGCCACCCACATTTTTTCTTTTATGATTTAGAAAGAGAATGCAATTTTAAAAATCTTTCTAATTTATTTATATTATCTAATTTGTTTTATTCTCTTGCTATTCTTTGATGAAAAGCATATCTAGATATACTCAATAGCTGCTGATTGGTTGCTGCACATAGAAGCATCATGTGATTGGCTCACCATGTGCATTGCTTTTTCTTCAAATAAGGATATTTAACAAATGAAGCAAAATAAATTATGGAAGTAAATTGTAATGTTGTTTAAATTTCTATTCTCTATCTGAATAATGAAAGAAAGATTTTGGGTTTAGTGGCCCTTTAACTCTCAATATGTGGGAAGAAATGCTGAGAAACTCTTAGTCTAAAGTGGCTGTAGTTAGACTTCCAGTAGATAAGGGATCATTTGTCAGAATACTAAGTTAAGCACAAGATTGTATTCTATTTATCTCTTGTTTAAAAAAAGCTCATAATTTGGCTGTCAGGAAGAGACAGCATCATTTAAAGCCTATATTCTACAAAAGTCCAGCACCATCATCGTTCAGAACAGAACACAAGAATATAGTTTCTCTGCATCTGTAAGAGGCACTATATTGAAAAAAAAGAGACTATGCATAATTTCATTCATTCATTCATTCATTCATTCAATCACACACACACATATATATATAAGAGCTACCACCAGGGAGGTCAATGTGTGGCATAGCCCATAAACTATCAATGACAATGAAGCAAATGTTGCTATCAGTCAAATATTAAAACAGAAAACAAAAGCAGAAACTCAAACTCATGGTAAAACAGTTTAATGGCATGTCTCTGCACAATGCAACAAACATAAGATAAAATATATAACTGTGCATATCGCGATCTCTAAAATATGTATTACTTAGCTATACATGTGTGCTTATTTATAAACATAATAGACTTATAGACTTTATAATCTAAAGCAAGGAACCATGTCTTACGCCACATCACAAATAATACAAATAATAGCACTAACATAATCATATAACAACTTTTTTTTTATGCAGGTATATATTAAGGCCCCTTGGCTGTAAATTGACTAATTTAAATATCCATATCTCTTTTAGATAAACTCAAGAGTATAGTATCAATAAGGAATGTTACCATGCCAAAAATACTGAACCTCAAAATCTATCATATATGGATTTTTTGCAATGTATATGCCAATATATAAAGTGTATTTCAGAGAATGTTTTTTTTTTCTGTGACTCCATTTAAACAGAAATAGAACCTTTGTTTTGTTTGATTTACCTATAAAAACTATGTATAGTTTTATGCATAAAAAGAGCTTTCAGTGGATGACAATTTCAAATAGCTATTTATTCAAAGAATTGAGACATTATTGTAAAATTGCCAAAGTAAAGAAAAAACCATAAAAATATTAATTATCACATTCAACGAAATCCTGTAGCTTTCTAACATTTAAAAAAATATATTTTTGATCATTTTAAGGCTTTTATCTGCAGCAATGTCTAAAATGATGCAATGGGGTGACTCTCATTTGGTATAGTAGAACAGCCCAAATTCTCAAAATTGCACCCAAAACTATATATATTTTTAAATTAGACAACAAAAAACTATATATATTTTTAAATTAGACAACCAAAGATATTGATCTAGGCCCATTTTTGTATATTTCATTACACTATCTGGCCGCCAAATACGATTGCAAACTTTGGGTTTCTCATTAAAATTATTTACACATAACTATTGCAAATTGTTTTAAAAGCTTCTCTAGGATTCCAATTGTTCCGAAATAGCAGACATGTATTGCTTTGCCACTATTTTTTGGTAATTAGAAGGTCGCTAATTGTAACTGCAAACTACACTTCTGAAATGTCCTGCAGTGAAGGAGTTAGTCACTTAGCTTGTATGGTTAATAAATGCTGTAGTGTAGGGATTTGTCAGGGTGCCAGGAATCAGACTGAGACGAGAAGTGCAAAATTAATCCCACCTTTATTAATAGCAAAAAATAATAAAAAGTCCACAAGTCAAATAACAAGCCAGGAGTCAAATCCAGAGCTGGTAGTCAGACGAGCCGAGTCAGAAGCCAAAGCGAATAGTCAGACGAGCCGGTCAGGAGCCAAAGCGAGTAGTCAGACGAGCCAGAATCAGGAACAAGGAGAACAGCAGAGTCAGGAACAAGCCAGGGATCAGGAACCAGGAGGGACGTCAGCCAGCCAGGTAATACACAGGAACTCTCACAAACAGGTCTCAGAAAACGCAAGGGCAAAGCATACTGAACAGAGGCCCTTTAAATAATAAGTAATGACATCACAATTCTGAGACTGCAACCTGTCTCATATGGATGATGTACACCAGTCTGGCCATAAAAGGGCATGCAGGAAATGAGCAGCATCACACACTATGCACCAGAGTCAGCAAGAGAGGTGAGTAAAATGGCTGCCAGCAGCACGTGGCAAACAAAGCAGGGAAAAAACCCTGACAGGATTACCCTTCCAACTACTGATGCCCACCTGATTCCTCCAGCTCTTTTCCCTCCTCCTCCCTCCACTGGTCACCACCATCTTACCAACTGGCAGCCAGTCAGCTGGTATGCAATTTAGGCTGTTTAAAAAAAAAAAATATATATATATATATATACGGTATATTGATTTTTTTATTTTCTGTAGTGTAGGGATCCCTCCTCACCCTCCCACCTCCCTGACCCCCCCCAAAGAGCTCTCTAACCCTCCCACTGTTCCCTGCCATATTTGTTACTGGCAGCCAGTTTTCCAGTAACAAATTATTTTTATTTTATATTATTTATTTATTATACTTTTTTTCTGTAGTGTAGGGATCCCCCTCACCTTCCCCACCTCCCCTAAATTTTTATTTCTACAGTGTAGGGACCCACCTCCTCTCCAACCAATTTTTTTCTGAAGTGTATGGACCCATCCCTCCCTCTCCATTCTAAACCAACTTGCCATCCTCCCCTACCACCCCCCTCCCATCCTGGACTTCCCATCCGCCCTTCCATGTCCCCTGCCATAACTCCCACCAGCATTAATGCAAGATCGTTACAGACTGTCAGTAACAGTCTGCGATCTGGCTTCATATGGTAAGGAAGCAGAATCAGTGCAACATTTTTGTTTCGCTAAACAATTAACCAGAGTTCTGAAGTTGCGGTAATCATTCTAGCGTAAATCGAGATTGTGCTCAAGCACTCGAATTTACTTTCAACTTGTCAAGACATTCCAATGTTCTGCTCATAGCAAGTATTTATAAATAGATATTCCAATACATGTGTATATATCTATTCAAATATGTAATGTATATATAGAGGTATAGATATATATTGTTCCAAAAAAACACCAAATATATGTAGAAAAACAAAATGTATGCTTACCTGATAAATTTCTTTCTTTCCGGATATGGTGAGTCCATGGTTTGAGTAATTAATGTTGGGAATATCACTCCTGGTCAGCAGGAGGAGACAAAGAGCACCACAGTTAAACTGCTTAGTATCACTCCCTTACCCACAAACCCCAGTCATTTGACCAAAGGGAAATGTAGAAAAAGGAGTAACACAAGGTGTAGATGTGCCTGAGGTTATAATCAAAAGAACAACTGTCTTAAAATAAAGGGTAATATTTATCAGGTAAGCATAAATTTTGTTTTTCTTTCCTAAGATATTGTGAGTCCACAGCTTGAGTAATTACTTTTGGGAACCAATACCCAAGCTAGAGGACATGGATAAATAGGGAGGGACAAGACAGGCAGTCCTAAACAGAAGGCACCACCGCTTGTAGAACCTTTCTCCCAAAAGAAGCCTCAGCTGAGGCAAAAGTATCAAATTTGTAAAATTTGCAAAAGTATGTAGAGAAGACCAAGTTGCAGCTTTGCAAATTTGTTCCACAGAAGCTTCATTTTTGAAAGCCCAAGAAGAGGAAATAGCTCTTGTGGAATGAGCCGTAATTCTCTCAGGAGCCTGCTGTCCAGCAGTCTCATAAGCCAAACGAAAATTTACTTCGTAAATAAAAAGAAAGAATAGTTGCAGTAGCTTTCTGACCTTTATGTTTCCCAGACAAACAAAGAGGGCAGAGGACTGGTGAAAATCCATAGTCGTCTGTAAGTAGAATGTAAGAGCACGTACAACATCCAAATTGTGTAACAAACGTTCTTTGGAAGAAGAAGGATTAGGCCACAGAAAGGGAACAACAATTTCCTCATTGATATTTCTATTAGAAACAACCTTAGGAAGGAAACCTAACTTAGTACGAACAGCTGCCTTATCGGCATGAAAAATAAGATAAGGGGAATCACACTGTAGAGCTGAGGGCTCCGAGACTCTTCAAGCAGAAGAGATAGCAACAAGAAACAAAACCTTCCAAGATAACAACTTAATGTCTATGGAACGCAACGGCTAAAACAAAGCAAGTTGTCATGAACCAAGCCTCCAGACGAAAAAGAAAAGGTCTGGGAGGCATTCTGCTAAGAAGGGCTGTGTAGGGATTTGAACCTGTGACTCTGTGGTTGCTATTTCTGTTTGCTTACATGTTGAGCCACAGCCAGTTCTAGCAATAGCATGGATCTTAAAAGATCTGATAAATAACTATTTGCCTTACTTGTTATTACACCTGTGCAACACACAGGTGTTCTCAATTCTGGAATTAATCAGAACCAACCCTGTGAAAAACCTCCCTATTTAAGGATGGCTTTTAGTCTGCATTTTTGTCTTCACATTGGATCTGTTTTGTCAAGTCAGAACCTGTTTCCTGTACTTCTTTGGAGAAAGATTTCCTTTGCACCTGTTTACAAGGTATTACCAGGAGAAAGCCTTTACCTTTAAACCTGTTACCAATCTTCAAGTTTGTTTCCTGCTTTATACAAATTCCTGCACTCAGCTATTGCCAGGAGAAAGACTTCACCTTTGCACCTGTTTACAATGTATTACCAGGAGAAAGCCTTTACCTTTAAACCTGTTACCAATCTACAAGTTTGTTTCCTGCTTTATGCAATTCCTGCACTTGGCCATTGCCAGGAGAAAGATTTCCTTTGCACCTGTTTACAAGGTATTACCAGGGCAAAGCCTTTACCTTTAAACCTGTTACCAGTTTGCAAGTTTGTTTCCTGCCTTCAGCAATTACAAGGAGAGAGACTTTACCTTTAAACCTGTTACCAGTTTGCAAGTTGTTTCCTGCATTGTGCAATTCCTGCACTCAGCAATTACAAGGAGAGAGACTTTACCTTTAAACCTGTTACCAGTTTGCAAGTTGTTTCCTGCATTGTGCAATTCCTGCACTCAGCAATTACAAGGAGAGAGACTTTACCTTTAAACCTGTTACCAGTTTGCAAGTTGTTTCCTGCATTGTGCAATTCCTGCACTCAGCAATTACAAGGAGAGAGACTTTACCTTTAAACCTGTTACCAGTTTGTATCCTGCCTTGTGCAAATCCTACACTCAGCAATTAGTAGGAGAAAGACTTTCCTTTTTGAATCTGCATCTCTGCTTACTTTGTTTGTTTATTTTCACTCCTGCTGAATGTGGTCTTAACATACCTGAGTAGCATATTTAAATATTCTGCAAGTATTTGCTTAAACAAAGTATTCTGTTGTTTAAATAAATTGGTTTTCATTTTCAATCAGTATGGCTTCTACTAATCTTCCTTTAAAGCAACTGTTCCAGACAATGAGGCTCTCACATGATATCCTGAGACAGAACATGACAGAATGTGAAGACCTTAAAAGAGAGCCCTCTGGGATTATTGCTGTATTGGATTCAGTGTTAAAGTTTATTAAGGACATACTCATTAACTTTATGGAGCTGGTGGAAATGTTATCTCTCCCAACCGAAACCTTGTCTAAAGTTACCTCCCAAACAAGGAAAGGTTTTAAAGAACCCTTAACAGAAGAGGAGAAAATTCGGCGAAGACAACTTAACCTCTGTTTCTATTGTGGGGGACCTGGTCACCGCATCACAGGGTGTCCAGTAAGACCTCCTAGAGGATCAAGTCAAGATACAGCCAAGTTGAAAATGAACTCTGATGTTAAGGGAACAAATTATACTTCCACTAGCAAACTGTATGATACCCCTGGAGATGACCCAGCTATGGAGAATACATTTATTCTACAAACAACCGTTTCTAACACGCTTCAAGAAATGGTACCTGATTTGAAACAGATGGTCATTGGGAGTACAACTCCAACTACATCCATTACCCATACCACTGCGTCTGTTTCTGCATCAACCACATTGGGGAACTCTGCAAAAATACCTCCTGGAAATCCTGCACATTACCTTGTTTCTGCCCTGGCTGGAGATCCAGCTAACAAAAGTCACTCATCAGACATAAAAGTGACAAACCTTCCAGCTGAATCAGACTCTGCCAATTCTAAAGATCCACACCTCCTTGTACCACCTTCACCCAGCTACTCATTGACTGAGAAAGAATTGGATGAGATGGTTGAATTGGATATAAATGACACAGAAAATGAATTCCTGGACTCTGAAGGAGAGGTCATACCTTACCCGGAGGTACTCTACCCATCAGGCAGATATGACCCAGATCACAAATTCCTTGACTCTGAAGGAGAGGTCTTTTCCTACCCGGAGGTACCCTGCCCATCAGCCAGTCCATTGCAAGCTGCTGGGTATAATCAGGAACCTCTAAATCAAAACTGTCTTGGTTTTTCAGCTCTTGTTATGCCTACAGGGATATCTTCTAAGGGTCCCCAATCTCAGGCAGCTGTTCCAAGCAAAGAATCCATTCCATCTGATTGTATTAGGGCTTCAAATGGAACACTTGTTCGTAAATCCCACCTTCAGATGTTTGAACAGGCTTTGAGCGCCCAGAGTGCGCTCTTTGGAGGGGGCATCTGTCATGAACCAAGCCTCCAGACGAAAAAGAAAAGGTCTGGGAGGCATTCTGCTAATAAGGGCTGTGTAGGGATTTGAACCTGTGACTCTGTGGTTGCTATTTCTGTTTGCTTACATGTTGAGCCACAGCCAGTTCTAGCAATAGCATGGATCTTAAAAGATCTGATAAATAACTATTTGCCTTACTTGTTATTACACCTGTGCAACACACAGGTGTTCTCAATTCTGGAATTAATCAGAACCAACCCTGTGAAAAACCTCCCTATTTAAGGATGGCTTTTAGTCTGCATTTTTGTCTTCACATTGGATCTGTTTTGTCAAGTCAGAACCTGTTTCCTGTACTTCTTTGGAGAAAGATTTCCTTTGCACCTGTTTACAAGGTATTACCAGGAGAAAGCCTTTACCTTTAAACCTGTTACCAATCTTCAAGTTTGTTTCCTGCTTTATACAAATTCCTGCACTCAGCTATTGCCAGGAGAAAGACTTCACCTTTGCACCTGTTTACAATGTATTACCAGGAGAAAGCCTTTACCTTTAAACCTGTTACCAATCTACAAGTTTGTTTCCTGCTTTATGCAATTCCTGCACTTGGCCATTGCCAGGAGAAAGATTTCCTTTGCACCTGTTTACAAGGTATTACCAGGGCAAAGCCTTTACCTTTAAACCTGTTACCAGTTTGCAAGTTTGTTTCCTGCCTTCAGCAATTACAAGGAGAGAGACTTTACCTTTAAACCTGTTACCAGTTTGCAAGTTGTTTCCTGCATTGTGCAATTCCTGCACTCAGCAATTACAAGGAGAGAGACTTTACCTTTAAACCTGTTACCAGTTTGCAAGTTGTTTCCTGCATTGTGCAATTCCTGCACTCAGCAATTACAAGGAGAGAGACTTTACCTTTAAACCTGTTACCAGTTTGCAAGTTGTTTCCTGCATTGTGCAATTCCTGCACTCAGCAATTACAAGGAGAGAGACTTTACCTTTAAACCTGTTACCAGTTTGTATCCTGCCTTGTCCAAATCCTACACTCAGCAATTAGTAGGAGAAAGACTTTCCTTTTTGAATCTGCATCTCTGCTTACTTTGTTTGTTTATTTTCACTCCTGCTGTATGTGGTCTTAACATACCTGAGTAGCATATTTAAATATTCTGCAAGTATTTGCTTAAACAAAGTATTTTGTTGTTTAAATAAATTTGTTTTCATTTTCAATCAGTATGGCTTCTACTAATCTTCCTTTAAAGCAACTGTTCCAGACAATGAGGCTCTCACATGATATCCTGAGACAGAACATGACACAAGTTGTAAAACTTTAAGAACAAGGTTAAGGCTCCAAGGAGGCGCAACAGACTTAAAGACAGGCCTGATTTTGACCATCTGGCACATCTGCCAAACGTTTATGTAGTAAAACTGATAAAGCAGAAATCTGACCCTTCAGGGTACTGACTGACAATCCCTTCTCAAGGTCTTCCTGAAGAAAAGATAACATTCTAGGAATTCTAATTCTACTTCAAGAGTAGCCCTTGAATTCACACCAATGAAGATATTTATGCCATATCTTATGGTAAATCTTTCTAGTTACAGGCTTGCAAGCCTGAATCATGGTCTCAATGACCAATGAAAAACCATGCTTAGACAGAATTAAGCGTTCAATCTCCAACCAGCTTCAGAGAAACGAGATTTGGATGAGGGAAGGGACCCTGAATCAGGAAGTTCTACATCAGAGGTAGTCTCCAAGGTGGGAGAGATGAATTATCCAATAGGTCTGCAAACCAGATCCTGCAAGGCCATGCAGGGGCTATTAGAATCAAAGATGCTGTCTCCTCTTTGATACGAGCAATGACTCGTGGAAGGAGAGCAAACAAAGAAAACAGGTATGCCAACCTGAAAACCCAAGGAACCGCCAGAGCATCTATCAGAACGGCCACCGATCTCTTGACCTAGAGCCGTACCTTGGAAGCTTGGCTTTCTGACGGGACACCATCAGATCTAACTCCGGCACCCCCCATTTAAGGACTAAGCTGGAAAACACCTCTAGATGGAGTTCCCACTCCCCGGGATGAAAAGTCTGTCTGCTCAGAAATTCAGTTTCCCAGTTGTCTACTCCTGGAATGTGGATGGCAGGTAGACAGCAATTGTGGGTCTCTTCCCACTGAAGAATCTGAGTAATTGATGGCTAAGGAACTCCGTGTTCCTCCCTGGTGGTTGATGTAAGCCACAGAGGTTATGTTGTCTGACTGGAACCTGATAAACTGGGTTCTACTCCATTGCCCTCAACTCCAAGATGTTGATAGGAAGAGCAGACTCCTCCCGAGTCCAAAAGCCCTGAGCTTTTAACGAGTTCCAGACTGCTCCCCAGCCCAGCAGGCTGGCGTCTGTGGTCACGATCACCCAGGAAGGTCTCCGAAAGCATGTGCCCTGAGACGTTCCTGAGAAATCCACCATGGGATAGAGTCCCTTGACGACTGATCTAACTCTATTCTCTGAGATAGATCCGCATGGTCGCCATTCCATTGTCTGAGCATGCACAACTGGAGAGCTCTCAAATGGAATCAAGCAAAAGGAATGATGTTCGTGGATGCCACCATCAGACCGATTACCTCCATACATTGAGCCACTGAAGGATGAGCAGTAGCCTGAAGAGAGAGGCAAGAGGAAATTATTTTGTTTTTCCTGACCTCTGTCAGAAAAATCTTCATCAATAGAGAATCTATTATGGTCCCTAAGAACACTACTCTTGTGGCAGGGGAAAGGGAGCTTTTTTCCAGATTCACATTCCATTTGTGGGAATGAAGAAAAGACAACAATATCTCTGTGTGAGATTATGCTTGTTGAAAAGATGGTGCCTGAACCAATATGTCGTCCAGGTAGGGTGCCACAGCAATTCCACGAGAACAGATCACTGCCAAAAGAGCCCCCAGAACCTTTGAAAAAATTCTGGGAGCCGTGGCTAGACCAAATGGAAGGGCCACAAACTAGAAATGTTTGTCCAGAAAGGCAATTCTCAGGAATCTGTGATTGTCCCTGTGAATAAGAACATGAAGATACGCATCCTTTAGGTCTATGGTTGTCATGAACTGACCCTCTTGTACTAAAGGAAGAATGGAGCGTATAGTCTCCATCTTGCAGGATGGAACTTTGAGAAACTTGTTTAGACACTTCAAGTCTAGAATGGGACGAAAAGTTCCCTCTTTTTTGGGAACCACAAATAGGTTGGAGTAGAACCCGAAACCCTGTTCCTGCACTGGAACTGGAACCTTCACTCCCAGGGAGGAAAGATGTTGTATACATTTCATAAACGCCTCTCTCTTTATCTGGTCTGCAGATAATCTTGAGAGAAGGAATCTGCCTCGGGGAGGAAAAGTTTTGAATTCCAATTTGTAACCCTGGGATACTGTCAGGTTAGGAAATGTCCAGAAGAAGACCCAAATGCTAGGGCGAACTTAAACAACACCCTTGCACTCTAAGTTTAATCCAAGACGTGACCCCACAACAACCTCTAAAAAACAATGTACTCACGATATGGAGCAGAGTTAGCCTGAGTCCAAAGTAATTCAAGATATCAGCCAAATAGACTTCTGAGTAAAGAACTGGTTTCAGGAAATGTCTTCCACAGAATCAGGAGAGAAGGGATAGTCCACTTATACTTAGACAGAGGAAGGGTAAAACAAGAAACAGTTAATAATGCAGGAGTAGGTAACTTGTTATCAAGCAGTTTGAGGGTTAACACTGTGTAGTCAGTCCTTGCAGAGTTTGGCAACAGGTTATCAGGCAGTTTGAGGGTTAATACTGAATAGTCAGTACTTGCAGAGTTAGACAACAGGATATCAGGTAGATTAAAGGTTAACACAGATTAATCAGTACTTGCAGAGATTGGCAACAGGATATCAAGCAGTTTGAAGGATAACACTGAATAAACAGTACTTGCAGAGTTTGGCAACAGGTTAACATGCAGTTTGAGAGTTTCACAGAATAAACAGTACTTGCAGTGTTTGGCAACAGGATATCAAGCAGTTTGAAGGTTTACACTGAACAAACAGTACTTGCAGAGTTTGGCAACAGGTTACCATGCAGTTTTGAGAGATTCACAGAATAAACAGTACTTGCAGTGTTTGGCAACAGTTTATCAGGAAGTTAGAGGGTTAACCCAGCATAGTCAGTCTTTGCAGAGTTTGGCAACAGAAAATCAGCAGTTAGAGAGTTTCCACAGCAAAGTCCTCACAGGAGCCACAAAGAGGAACAAACAAACGGGCACTGAAGAAACAGGAAGCCCAGAATAAAAAGCCTGGTAGTGACATCATCAGGAAGGGGCAGCCCAGACTACCTGCCAATCAAGCACACAGAGAGGACCGCCGGAGCTTCCCAGTGGCCGAGCGTGACAGTGCCCCCTCCTCAAGGACCCCTCCTGGGGACCCGACCGGGCCTGGCAGGGTATATCTTGTGAAAAGACTTGACAAGAGCTGGAGCATGAACATGAGAGGCTGGTTCCCAAGAACATTCAGAGATAGGATAACCCTTCCAATGGACCAAGTAGTACAGCCGATTGCCCCGCAGCTTGGAATCCAAAATCTGGCTCACTTCAAACTCAGAAGTTCCCTCTACGGAAAGTGGAGGAGGTGGTTTACTCTTGATAGAGTACCAGTTGTAGATGACTGGCTTGAGTAAGGAGACATGAAACACTGGATGGATCTTGAGAGTCTTGGGTAAAGCCAGGCGGTATGCAGAAGAACAAACTTTGGAAACAATTTGAAAAGGTCCAATGTACTTAGGACCCAACTTAGTACAAGGTTGTTTTAGACGTATGAATCTGGTGGATAAAAATACTCTGTCTCCAGTACGAAGTAAAGGAGCCTTACACCTTCTGCGATCAGCATATCTCTTGTGTCTTAAGGAAGAGGAAAGTAGATTTTGACGAATGAGTTGCCAGTGGTTACTGAGATTTTTCACAATACGATCTGCTCCAGGGACTTCAGTAGAACTGGTAATCATAGGAAAGGTTCTAGGTTCAAAACCATAAGCTGCCTTAAAGGGAGAGGTCTGTAATGAGGCGTTATAGCGTGAGTTGTGAGCTAATTCCGCCAAAGGCAATAACTGAGACCAGTTGGAGTGGTTATGGTCTACATAATGTCTAAGAAAAGATTCCAAGGCTTGATTTACACGCTCAGTCTGTCCGCTGGATTGAGGATGATGTGCAGTAGAAAGAGATATGTTGATTCCGAAGTGCTTACAAAAAGACCTCCAAAACTTGGAAACAAATTGAACTCCGCGATCTGAGACTTTGTCAGTGGGAAAACCATGTAAACGAGATATATGTAGAACAAAGAGTTCATAAAGTCTTTGAGCTGAAGGTTTGCCTGGAAGAGGTATTAAGTGAGCAGACTTGGAGAACCGATCCACCACTACCCAAATGGTCGTATTTCCAGCAGAAACAGGAAGATCTGTAACGAAGTCCATGGATAAGTGAGACCAAGGGTAATGAGGAATAGGAAGAGGGTGTAATAGACCAAGCGGTCGATGAGAAGATTGTTTGTTCGAAGCACAAGAACTACAAGCAGCAATATAATCCTTAACATCCCTCCTCATAGTGGACCACCAAACATGCTGCTTCAGATTCCACAAAGTATTGGTTACTCCAGGATGTCCTGCTGAAATGTTATTGTGAGCCCAACGTAGAAGCTTAAGACGTAATCATTTGGGTACATACAGGATACCAGAAGGTAGTTTGCAAGAAGATGGTACCCGGACTTGAGCAGAACGTAAAGCCTGTACTGGAAAAGAGGATACTTGAGCCAAAACTTTGACTGGACGTAGTATAGGTTCAGAATCCAAAGGAGAAGGCTTAAAAGTTTGGAACTGCCTAGATAAAGCATCTGCCTTGGAATTTTTTGAACCAGGAACATAGGAAAGTACAAAATTAAACCTGGAGAAGAACAAGGCCCACCGAGCCTGACGAGGATTGAGACGAGTAGCTGTATGGAGGTATAAAAGATTCTTATGATCTGTCAGAATGAAAAAAGGTTGACTGGTACCCTCTAACCAATGCCTTCATTCATCCAAAGCTAATTTTATAGCCAAAAGCTCCTTATTGCCCACATCATAATTTAACTCGGCAAGATTGAATTTTTTCGAAAAGAACGCCACAGGATGTATCTTGCTGGTAGTCGGATCACGTTGGGAGAGAACAGCTCCAGCTGCAATAGAAGAAGCGTCAACCTCTAAAATAAACTGGAGATCAGGAATTGGATGACTGAGAAGAGGTGTAGAAGAAAATGCTGATTTTAGCGTTTCAAAAGCCTGTACTGCCAAAGTGGACCAGTTCTTACAATTTTGTCTTTTCTTAGTAAGAGAAGTAAGCAGAGACGTGATGTCAGCAAAATTCTTAATAAACTTTCTATATTAATTGGCAAAGCCAAGAAAGCTCTGCAGGGATTTGAGAGTAGTTGGTCTGGGCCAGTCCTTGATAGCCGAAAGTTTAGCAGGATCCATCTCAAAACCTGATTCTGAAATGATATAACCCAAAAAGGGAATGGAACTCTGATGAAAAGAGCATTTCTCCAATTTAGCGAACAGGGAATTGTCTCGTAACCTCTGAAGTACCAGTCTTACATGATGTACATGTTCCTGTAATGTTTTGGAATAGATCAGAATGTCATCGAGATAAATTATAACAAATTGATTTAGATAATCTCTGAAGATTTTGTTAACAAAGTGCTGAAATACTGCTGGTGCATTGCACAATCCGAATGGCATTACTAGATACTCGTAGTGACCAAATCTAGTGTTAAATGCCGTCTTCCATTCGTCTCCTTTACGGATTCTGACCAAATTGTAGGCCCCACAGAGATCTAACTTGGAAAAAATAGAAGCACCTTGAAGACGATCAAATAACTCAGGAATGAGCGGCAGAGGATAGCTGTTTTTGACAGTAATCTGATTCAAGGCCCGATAATCGATACAGGGACGGAGACCTCCATCTTTTTTCCCAATGAAGAAAATACCCGCACCCACAGGTGATGAGGAAGGACGAATAAATCCTCTGGCTAAGTTGTCCTTTATGTATTCCTCAAGAGAGACATTTTCTTGACGAGAGAGGGGATAGAAAACACATCACTAAAGGCATGATAGTAATTAGGCAATGAATCAGGAACTTCCACCATAGCTACGACAGGACAAGATGGTTTTGAGGGATTTTGCAAGCAATGTTTGAAACAGGTAGTTCCCCAGGAAATAAGTTCTCCTTTAGACCATGAGAAGACTGGATCATGAAGCTGCAACCAAGGTAACCCCAGAATCAACGGTATGTGGGGAGAAGTGATGACGTCAAAACAAATAATTTCAGAATGGAGTATGCCCACAGACAAAAGAAGAGGAATGGTAGAATTTTGTATGATACCAGAACCTAGAGGCTGTCCACTAACAGTGGTTACCTTAATTAACTGTTTCTTAGCTTGAAGAGGAATCCTGAGAGAGTCAGCAAAGTTTGAATCAATGAAAATTCCAGCAGCTCCAGAGTCAATGAGGGCTTGAGCTCAAAACTTGGTGTTTCCAAAAGTGATAGTTACAGGAAAAAAAAGTTTAGAATTGAGGGAAGACATGGGATTCTGGCTTAACTCTGTCCCTCTATCAAAAGTTAAGCCTTGGCTTTTACTGGCCGGATAGAACAGTCCTTCAGTAAATGTCCTTTGGTACCACAATACAGACATAATCCAAGAGTACGCCTTCTATGGCGTTCAGCTTCTGACAATTTAATAGCTCCTACTTTCATAGGTTCCACAGACTCAGGAGATTGGGAATTATTATTAGACAGACTTGAGGTTCGAATAGGAGGACGAAAAGAAGATTTCAGAATGCCGGACATCAAGAGCAATACACAAATTGATAAGACCCTCCAATGAATCGGGGAGTTCCCGAAATACAAGTTCATCCTTAAGGCGTTCGCAAAGTCCTTTGCGAAAGGCTGCCCCTAAGGCTCCATGGTTCCAATCAGTTTCTGCGGCTAAAGTCCTGAATTCAACAGCATATTGAGCTACCGAAAGGGATCCCTGTCTCAGATCCAACAATCCTGCCTCTGCAGCTGCAGACCTCCCAGGCTTGTCAAAAACAGAAGAAAAATGGACACAAATAATTCCACATCCTGTAGTTTAGGATCATTCTTCTCTAAAAGAGGAGACACCCAGGCTAGAGCCTTACCCTTCATGAGGGATATAATAAAGGTGATTTTGGAAGTAGAATTGGAAAAAAACTTGAGGATTGTTTCTGAGGTGTAAATGACATTGATTAAGGAATCCACGGCATTCTTCAGGATTACCGTCATATTTATCTGGAAGTGGGATTTGTGGTATATACTGTCTAACAGGTTGAGGTGGGTTAAAAACAGCATTGGAGCTAGTAGCAGCTGCAGCAGGAGTCGCCGTAGCTTGAGAAGGAGCGGAGAGGTTATGTAGCAGAGCAGTAATCTGGTCAAGCTTGGAATTCAAAGATTGCAAATGAGCAGAATGATTTCCTAGAAGTTGCCCTTGTAGAGCCACAGCCCTGGATAACTCATCAGGGTCCATATTATGGCCCGTTTGTACTGTCAGGTTAGGAAATGTCCAGAAGAAGACCCAAATGCTAGGGCGAACTTAAACAACACCCTTGCACTCTGAGTTTAATCCAGGACGTGACCCCACAACAACCACTAAAAAACAATGTACTCACGATATGGAGAAGAGTTAGCCTGAGTCCAAAGTAATTCAAGAAATCAGCCAAATAGACTTCTGAGTAAGGAACTGGTTTCAGGAAATGTCTTCCACAGAATCAGGAGAGCAGGGATAGTCCAATTATACTCAGACAGAGGAAGGGTAAAACAAGAAACAGTTAATAATGCAGGAGTAGGTAACTTGTTATCAGGCAGTTTGAGGATTAACACTGTGTCGTCAGTCCTTGCAGAGTTTGGCAACAGGTTATCAGGCAGTTTGAGGGTTAATACTGAATAGTCAGTACTTGCAGAGTTAGACAACAGGATATCAGGTAGATTGAAGGTTAACACAGATTAATCAGTACTTGCAGAGATTGGCAACAGGTTATCATGCAGTTTGAGAGTTTACACTGAATAAACAGTACTTGCAGAGTTTGGCAAAAGGGTTAACATGCAGTTTGAGAGTTTCACAGAATAAACAGTACTTGCAGTGTTTGGCAAAAGGATATCAAGCAGTTTGAATGTTTACACTGAATAAACAGTACTTGCAGAGGTTGGCAACAGGTAAACATGCAGTTTGAGAGTTTCACAGAATAAACAGTACTTGCAGTGTTTGGCAACAGGTTATCAGGAAGTTAGAGGGTTAACCCAGCATAGTCAGTCTTTGCAGAGTTTGGCAACAGAAAATCAGCAGTTAGAGAGTTTCCACAGTGAAGTCCTCACAGGAGCCACAAAGAGGAACAAACAAACGGGCACTGAAGAAACAGGAAGCTCAGAATAAAAAGCCTGGTAGTGACATCATCAGGAAGGGGCGGCTCATACTACCTGCCAATCAAGCACACAGAGAGGACCACCGGAGCTTCCCAGTGGCCAAGCGTGACAGATACTATGTCCACAGTCCAGGGATCCGGGACATCTCATATCCAGACTTGAGAGAACTGAGAAAGTCTGCCTCCCACCTGATTTGATCCTGGATCGAGGCAAACCCTTCATGCTGATTTCTAATCAGCTATGGGTTTCTTTGATTGTTTCCCCTTGTTCCAAGACTGATTGGATTTCCAAGAAGACTTGGAGTGTTCCTGCTTGGAAGAAAAAGGGGAAGGCTTTCCTCTGAGGTTACAAAAGGAACGAAAATTACTCCAATGTCCTTTAGGACTATTCTTCTTATCTTCAGGTAGAAAAGATCCTTTTCAACCCGTAATATCAGAGATAATTTATGCCAAACCGGGTCCAAACAAGGTTTTGCCCTTGTAAGGAATCACCAGAATTTTGACTTTAGAGGAAATGTCCGCAGACCAGGATTTCAACCATAATGCCCTGCAGGCTAGGACAGTGAAACTAGAAGTTTTAGCTCCTAGTCTAACAACCTGTAAAATGGCATCTGCAATAAAGGAATTGGCCTACTTAGGAGCTTTAATTCTCTCCTGAATTTCATCCAAGGAAGTCTCTACTTGAAGAGAAGCAGACAAGACGTTGAACCAATAAGATGCCACACTAGTCACAGTGGCAATACATACTGCAGGTTGCCATTGGAGACCTTGATGCACATACATCTTTTTCAAATAAGCCTCTAGCTTCTTGTCCATCGGATCCTTAAAACAGCAGCTATTCTCAATAGGAATAGTGGTTCTCTTAGCCAGAGTGGAAATAGCCCCTTCAACTTTGGGTACAGTATACAACAAACACATAGATCTACGGCGCTCACCAGCTCCACAGAATCCCCAGCAGCGTGTCTTCGGCGTGTGCACACGTCCATCGTAGCCTGTTCCTGAATGAGGGTGCAACCAGACAGCGTCCTCGTCAGAACACCAGGGAAGGTCAAAGGTGAAAAGAAATGTCCGTAGCAACTCCTCTTCATAGGAAAACATATACTCCAGAGTAAAATAGAAAAATATTTATTTGCAACAAGGGTAACATAAAAACAAGACGTGAGCACACAGCTCACACAATTGGGAAAGAATGTCCAGTATTGCAGAGAACTGCAGACATGTTTCGTGTGGGGCCTCCACACTTGTTCACTGCTTGGGTACAGTATACCAAGGGTCTTTAATGGAGTCTTCGACAGGAAACATTTTCTTAAAAATTGGAGATGGGGAAAAAGACACCCCTGGTTTCTCCCATTATTGTGAGATAATCTCCCTATCACGGTCCGGCACAGGAAAAAACTTTGAAGTGGAAGGTTCATCAAAGAAACTATTAAGTTTACTAGATTTCTTAGGAGTGACAACGACAGGGGTATCAGAGTCATCTAAAGTAGCTAAAACCTCCTTTAACAATATACGAAGGTGATCAAGCTTAAATCTGAAGGATACAACCTCAGTCTCAGAAGAAGGAATTATACTGTCCAAATCTGATATTTCACCCTCAAAAAGTCCTGATGCATCTTTCTCAACAGAATTATGAGAAAGGGCAACTTGGGAAGGAGAACTGAGGACAGGCACCTTACTTTCTGAATTTCTAGATTTCCTCTTGCATTTTCCCTGTAATCTGGGAATGGCAGCTAATGCCGCAGATAAAGCTGAAGATACCTGGGCAGCAATTTCTGCTTTTAAATAAACTCCACTAGTTATAGAGTTATAGAGGAACTAGAGGGCACTGCATGTGATGCCATTGAGGCTTGGGACATAGAAGAAGAAAGCTGAGGTATTAAGCTCAAAAATGTTACCTTCATTTTGCAAGGTTTTCTTGACACATGAAGAACAAAATTGCATAGGAGCTGCAATTTGTGCATCTAAACATAATAAGCAGGCTCTTGTTCCATATCAGACATGTTGTGAAACAGTAAATAAACTTGTACAGATAAGGTTTCAAAATTTTTAATATTCAATTAAAATAAGCTAAGGAAAAAATACACTTTAAATTTTATCCTAAATTAGGATCGATCTCCATTTAAAATAATGTGAGAAAAGTTAAGAAAAACATTTAATAAACATCAAATACACTTCTAAAATATCCCTCAGGCAACCCCACACCTCAATTACTAAGGTGCCTTACTGATACCAATTAAGACCGGCTCACACAGAAATGGAGAAAAACAACTTTTTCCTCAGAAACATTATGAAGTAAAGCCGGTCATGTGACCGCAACTGCCAAGCTCAAATTACTGCTGCGACACAGAGAGGCACTAAAAATAGCTTCCTGGTACACTGAGTACCAGAAATAACCGTTTTTTCAAACCAGACAGTTTAAAATGTTGCATTGTTTTATTTTAAAGCAAAGGGGAAATGAATAAGCTGCTGAAATAGAACATTCAGCCTTACTTTCAGTTTAAACTTGAATTGTTTTATCAAGTAAATATGTGCCAGAAAATAAAGCCTAATAAAAACATTTTACCCTTTCTTTTAAAAAAAATTACATGTTAGTCTCACACATGCTACAGTGCCTGCTTCATGCCCCAGCACTTACCTGCTCCGCTGTCTGGCATGTAGACAGTTACAAGGTATGAGAAGACACAGTTCTTCACAGAGACCTTTGAAAAAGAAAGAACAGAGTAGCCAACTCCGGCTTTCTAAACTAGAGCAGCAATTGTTAGGAAAACTCAGTAAGTACCTCTTTACAAGTTTCTAACTGCTTTAAAGCCACCACTACCCGACTGCAAGGAATGATGTGGAATACGGCTATACCCCAAAACTAGTGATGTCCCGAACTGTTCGCCCGCGAACGGTTCACAGCGAACATAGGTTGTTCGCGTTTGCGTTTGTGGGCGAACACATGGCGATGTTCGATCCGCCCCTATGTGTCATCATTGTGGAAACTTTGACCCTTTATGTCACAGCCGCCTGACACATTAGAGCCAATCAACATCAGACACTCCCTCACAGACACTCCCAGCTACTCGGAATCCGCCATTTTAGACTCATAACGACCTTGCTTTTTTAATGAGAGGACGTGTTGTGTTTTTGCTCCTGACATTAATAGGAAAAACATAGCTAGGCTAGTGTATTTACAGTCCGGAAGGACTCCACTCATCTCTGCTGCAAGCACAGCACCCCAAAAAGCCCTTTTTAGGGCTATATTTCGTGCCGTTTATTTTTTTTTCTTTTTTTTTTTATTAGCATTTGCCTGGCTTTCAGCTGTGTGTTTAAGGCTCACAGCATATGCTGTGACTACTGCCACCACTGATATCTCCCTAACAACATTAGTTTAAATTTAACTAACCCAAAAATATAATTATTTTTCTAGTGTAATTTTTTTTCATTTTCTATCAGGCCAGTGTCACACAGCATATACTCTGGTTTATTGCTCTGTGCCAGCCAGCAGCCACCAGTGTTAATATCAGTTTATAACATTATTTTTAATTTAAAAAAAAAACACAAACAAATATTTTTCTAGTGTAATCTAATTACATTTACTATCATGCCTGTGCCTGTCAGGCTCACTCAGCATTAATATACCTCTTTTTTTCAGTCTTTTGGTTAATTGGTCTGTGCCAGGCAGCCACCCAGCACTCATATCTATTTTTCCTTCACCTTAATTTTAATATAAAAAAAAAAGTTTAAATTTGTTTGCTAGTGTAATCTATTATAATTTTCTATCCGGCCTGTGTGTTTTGCTGACATAGAGAGCCTACTGTGTTTACTTGCTGCCCTCCCTAGTCTATGAGCCACGACTCATATGTGTTTAACCTTTTTTTAATTCCCCCCCCAAAAAAATAATTTCAATCATTTTTCTAGTGTAATCTAATAGTATTTTCTATCAGGCGTGTGTGTATCCGACATACAGAGCCTACTGTTTTTAATAGCTGCCCTTCCAAGGCTATCAGCCACGACTCATATGTATGTGCTTAACCTTTTTCTTAAAATTTCCAAAAAAAAGTCTTTAAATCATTATGCTAGTGTAATCTAATTGTATTTTCTATCAGGCCTGTGTCTAACTGTCTATCTGACTTACACAGCATACTGTTGTTATAATTGCTGCCCTACGTAGCAGCCAGCCAGTGCGACCACTCATAGAGTCATATGTGCATTGCACTTCTTAACATAATTTTAATATTAAAATCTAAAAATTTTAAATATTTTGCTAGTGTAATGTAACTTAATTTTCTATCAGTCCTGTGTTTTTGTCACTTACACAGCATACTGTGTTAAATTGCTGCCCTACCTACCATCCAGGACTCATATCTGCCAGCCTGTCTGCCAGGCCCAAGTAGCCAATTAGTGGCACCAATCACAATTCTTGTAACAGTAATAAAAAAAAAAAAAAAACATAATTTTTTGGACTGCAAATATTCAGTCTTCTAGGGCCATTGAATTTCATTTACCTCCTGCCTGCCACTGCCAGCCTTTTGTGCCAGGCCGTCTAGCCAACTATTTACACCAATCATAATTGTTGTCACAGTCAGACAGTATAGTTATTAATTTAAATAAAAAAATTTTTTAGTGTTGATCTTAATCCTCAGTTTCCTCAGAACAGTTTCCTCAGAACAGTACTACCAAAATACAGCCAATGAAGGGCCTTAGGAAGACTGAGCCAAGGTTGGATTGTAGTATTTGGTTAGGCTAATCATGATGGCCATGTAGACCACCATGTAGTAATAAGAACAGTACTACCAAAATACAGCCAATGAAGGGCCTTAGGAAGACTGAGCCAAGGTTGGATTGTAGTATTTGGTTAGGCTAATCATGATGGCCATGTAGACCACCACCACCCAGAGTCCTGGAAGTAACAGGGATGATGAGATGAAAGTGCTAAGAATAGTACTACTTGAAACAACAGAGTTAGCCATGGGTGTTAATCCAAGACCGCTTGGATTTATTTTTGTATTGGGTGCAGCTAATCATGCAGGCCATATA
The DNA here is from genome assembly GCF_027579735.1 of Bombina bombina. Lineage (NCBI taxonomy): Eukaryota > Metazoa > Chordata > Amphibia > Anura > Bombinatoridae > Bombina > Bombina bombina. The sequence continues at coordinate 620,744,495 of NC_069504.1, forward strand.
GAGCTGACAACATTCGGTGTTGTATCAGCTATAAAAATAATAAGAACTGTACTATCAAAATACAGACAATGAAGGGCCTATGAAGACTGAGCAAAGGTTGGATTGTAGTATTTTGTTCGGCTAATCATGATGGCCATGTAGACCGCCCGTAACAGGGATGAAAGTGCTAAGAATAGTACTAATTGAAACAACAGAGTTAGCCATGGGTGTTAGTCTAAGACCACTCGGCTTTTTTTTGGGTTTGGGTGCAGCTAATCATGAAGGCCAGATAGACCTGCCACCATTTGGTGTTGTAACAGGTATGAAAATGCAAAGAACAGTACTACTTAACACAACCTACTTACCATGGGTCCCAGAGCATATGTTTGGTTGTTATATTTTGTAAGGGTAATCATGCAGGCCATATAGACCTCCACCGATAGGGAGTATGAGTAACAGCTATTAAAATGCGAAGGACATTACTAATTAACACAACATAGTTACCATGGGTCGCAGACCAAGAGCAGATGTCTTATTATTATATTTTGTATGGGTAATCATCCAGGCTGTATAGACCTCACCAAATAGGGGGAGTTACAGAGATTAAAGTGCTAAGAATGGTAGTACTTAAAACACAACCTCGTTAAAATAGGTAGCAGACCACATGTCTTATTATTATAATTTTTCAGGGTAATCTGGCAGGCCATATAGAACTCCCCCGATAGGGGGGGGGGGAAGAGGGATTAAAATGCTTAGAAAAGTACTAATTGACACAAGCTAGTTGGGTCCAAGAACGCATGTTTGATTATTAGAATTTATTAGGGTAATTATATATCTAACAAATCTATCTATTTCTCTTCTATCGATTCTATCTAACTATCAATCTATGTATATCTATCTATCCTATCTATCACTATCAATCTATCTTCTGTCCGGGATGTTTTGAGACAGCCACTTTGGGAATGTTAGTTGATTTAGACCCATTATGGCTTAAAAGCAGACTCTGCATCAACTATGTAATTTTCCATGGGAGTTTTGCCAGGGATCCCCCTCCAGCATGCAACAGTCCAGGTGTTAGTACCCTTGAAACAACTTTTCCATCACTATTGTGGCCAGAAAGAGTCCTTGTAGGTTTTAAAGTTCGCCTGCCTATTGAATTCAATCGCGGTTCGCGAACCGAAAATTTTAGGTTCGCGACATCACTACCCAAAACTTGAGTGTCGATTAAATAAAAAAAAATCTTCAGACACTTAAGCTTTACCTCCTCCATGCCCCAAAGGCAACGAGAATGACTGGGGTTGTGGATAAGGGTTAGCAGTTTAACTGTGGTGCTCTTTGCCTCCTCCTGTTGGCCAGGAGTGATATTCCCAACAGTAATTACTCAAGCCGTGGACTCACCATATCTTAGGAAAGAAATATGTATTTATGAATAAATAGAACATATTCTTGTATGTGAAGAACATTGGAATGTGAAATATTCATATTTTTATGTCGGGTTAGCGAGCATGAGAATATGTGATTAGGTTTGCGTGAGAGTAGGGTGTTTTGTTTCCCACTTTTTTTCTCCATTGACTTCTATGGGGGAATACGTGAACTTGCACGTAATATTCTAAGTTTGGCTTTTTGTACACCTCAGGCTAGAGTGAAAACAGTTTACTCCAAGGCAGAACATGCTGTGATCTGAGATGTCATCGCAGAAAATGCAGCATATCTGCAGAAAGAACGGGACACATGCAGGAACTGTTAGCGCTTTCACTTTGCAGTGCTGCTCCACATCAGGCTGTTCTTTTCAAACAGCAGTGTTGTGCTCTGGCTGCACTGTGTAAGTTCTGTTCAAACAGAGCTTCTCTCTGGCTGCACTGTGTTGAGGAAAAACATCAAATACGGAGCAGCAGCGCATTTATTGATGATTGTCTCTCAGGAATTTTTTCAACACCGCCCCTTAGCCTTTCCTGATCTGCAAAGCTGTGACTCCTTAATGTAAGACGATCTTGTAAGCAATGCATCATTTTTAACTGCATTTTTAATGCAGAAAATTTTTCATAAAAAAATCTCATCTCAAAAAATGGAAAAAAAGTTTTGCCTCTGGGCTTTCAAATAATAATATGAGTGCAACCCAATGAGCAGAAATTAAAGCTCGAGTGGGAGCGTTAATTAGCGCTACACTTGTAATCTGGCTGACATTTTAGAACCACAGTAAAGTAACAATCCAAACAACTATGCAACTGTTATTTGTATTTGTTAAATGTGTGTCTCTCTTAAATATTCTAAGGCTACAACATATAACATTTGAGGTGTACAAAGAATGGCTCATGCATCAAATGTTACTCGTACATTGCTTCTTTGAGGCCAAGTTTGAGTTATATGCATATATAATTTTCAGTCCTTTTTAATTAGTGAACTAGGTTATTGGAAACCAAATGGTTAACTGAAAAACATGTTTACAGAAGATTGAAAAAATATGCTATTTCCTTAAAAAGACTAGGACATATGTGGAACTGTAATTTGCAGCCTACCTGTAGTTGAAATCATATGTAGACAAATAGCTTCTAATAACCCTCTCTGCTAGGGGGTCTGCAGTACATTACTGTTCTTTATGCTCTGTGCCCTTTTAGAGAAAAATGTCTTAAATTACAAACAGTCTATGCTTTCAAATGCCTTTGAAGATTTGGAGAAGGAAATAAACAAAATGACATTTCATTCTTTGTTTTATTCAACATTCCATAGAACTGTATAATATACTGGTAAGTAAATATCACACAGTAATACCCTTCTATAAACAGAACACTGCATACAGAAAAAACAACAAATATTTCCTATGGAATTCAGACTTTGCAAGAGTGATATTTATGTTTTGTTAAAGTTACAATTCGTAAAAAAGGGAAGTTTGGCAAAGCAACTATGTAGAACCATATGTATAGAATTCTGTTTTTCTCTCTTTTAATATACATATGTAGAAGACTGTTTCTTAGCAGTTTGGGTAGTCTGTACCAATGTGTGTTTTCAATGACAACATTAGAACAGAATGCTGTACAGCAGGGTTGTCTAACTTAAGGCCCTGGGGCCTAGGGGAAGTTATGTTTGAAGGGTAGATTAAGGAGTAATTTGCGGAAATACTTATTTACAGAAAGGGTGATTGATTCATGGAATAAACTTTCACAAGAGGTGGTAATGACAAACACTGTGAGGGACTTTGAAAATACATAGGATAGGCACAAGGCTATTCTACGAACAGAACAAAAAGGTATAGTGTTCTGCGCCACGTGATAAAACCGCACAGGCTCACTTGAATTTAAACGACAGCCTAATACAATCGTTCTTAACCCCTTGAGGACTGATGATGGTCCTGAACCGTCATGACTTAAACGAGCAGTGGGAGCGATCAGAGATCGCTTCCGCTAAAATACAGCTGATACTATCTGCCAGGCATGTGAGGCAGATAGTAACAGCCAATTATTATGTTTGTGACAGTGTTACAATGTCACTAATGATAAATTTTAAAAATATATATTTTGAAACAGCAATGTCCTACTTGTACTTATAGCCCTATAACTTGCAAAAAAAAGCAAAAAAGCATGTAAACACTAGGTGTTTTTAAACTCAGGATTTTCATTAGCTTTTGTAGATGAATAAAAGATTTTTCAAGTAAAAGTCAAAAAACATTTTTTTTTTTAATTTTTCACCATATTTTATTATTATTTTAAAAGTAAATTATATGACATGATACAAATAATGGTATGTAAAGAAAGCCGTTCTTGTCCTGAAAAAAACAATATATAATTTGTATGGGAAAATTACAGCTAAACACAAACACCACAAAAGTGTTAAAGCAGCCCTAGTCCTTAAGGGGTTAATAAAGGTTACACAAGTATTTGGAAAGGAGCGCCTCCTTCAAAAGAGGGTGGCTTGAGTGCGGTGTAGATGCGTAAACCCTATATGAAAGTGCAGGAAGTGTGCTGCAATGTTTTAAAGTGCAGGAAGTGTGCTGCAATGTTTTAAAGATGTGCAATTTAAAAAAGCATATAGTGTGCTAGTTGTGTATATCAACGTGAGCTGTATCATAAAAATGAGATACAGTGGATAAGAAATGTGATCAAAAATGTGATAAAAAAACGGTAACATTTTGAGTTGCAGTTTAAGTAACAAATCTCTCCGTGTGAAAAAATCACATAAAGTTACATAAAGAAAGGGGTTAAAAAGATGCAATCAAGGATTGTATTACAAATCAGTACAAGTGAATGAGAACATTAAATTAGGAGATAGGAATAATAACTAAGTTGTATAAAGTGCATAAAGTTTGTGGAAAGTTGTTTCACATAGGAGTTGAAGTGTAACTTTAAATCATATCTAGTACCGGATACACATGGTTTATGTGTCACAGGGGATATTCATAAAGTTCAGGTAGCAAGGCTTACTGTTAAGTATTACCTGGTTATACTATTTTAATTTACAAATACAGAGCAACAAAACATTACAAATATAAAAATGAGTATATGTATCTCATAAATACATATTAAAACATATTGAAGCACAGTGTTAAATTTGCATATATTAGAGCTGGTAATTGCTGCAGCAATAGGAACGTATTAACAGCTCAAAAAAATAATAAATAAAATACATATAATGATAAATTAAAAAAATAATAAAAAATAATCCAAATACGAAAAAGTGAAAAAAATGAAGGGGAAAGAAATAAAAAGAAAGTCCAAGATGTATGAATCCGGCTGAAGTGGTTGCAAGTTATCCGGGAGCAAAGTGAGGTCAGAGGCTGCAGAGTCCGGATGCCTAAAGGAAAAAGAAAAAAATACAGGTGCACCAAAAAACTGCTGCTAAAACAGGCCTCATATAGGAAGTGTGCTCACCGTGTATCTCAGGCTGGTATGTCAAAAGGGGGTCTATCAACGCATTTCAGCCTAGGGGGGCCTTAATCAAGAGTATATCAGCACTCAGAATGCCTAAGATATTGAAGAGCTAGTTTAGCCTATCAGGGAAGAGGGTGTGTGGCAAATTTTGGTGCCATTTAGGTACATTTATGACATCCAAACCACAGACCACAGACCACAGCACACTTTTACATATTGGATATGGCCAATGGTCATAATGTGGCCATGGATATACATAAAAAATAAACATATAGACTGGAAATAAAGTCAAATATAGTAAACACTATCGTGGATAATAATATCTACAGAAACAATCTACACCAAAGGGAGGAACAGTCTAAGAATAAGAGAACTTGGGCAAAAGCTCATATATATTAAGTGTGTGTAAAGGCCACTCTGAGACATCTCACCATGGAAACTATTTCCTAAGTCTATGGATATAGATATAAATATAAATATCTCCCTAGTGTAATGTGTCCAAGAGTAGGGTATATTAAACCAGAGAGGACATAATAATTGTTAGTATATATGTTATCTTCTAGGGCATACAGATAAAGTCTATGTATTACCTAATTATCAATGCGGAGAGTATATTTACGGAGAGTATATTTTTATACCCAGATGAAATGGAAGAAAAAACCTACATATAGAATGCCTCTACTGTTATTAAAAAATGTATACTATAAGGGATATGTTATAAGAGGTATTCTATACCAGCATCCCAGAAAGACTTCATCCTTGAAGAAATAGAATACATACTCACTCATAATTATTTCTATTATGAAGGGAAATATTCTAATCAACTATGTGGCACTGCAATGGGGACCAAGATCATACCAAGTTATGCCAATCTCTATATGGGAAGATGGGAATCCATCTTTTGGGACTCTTGCCCAGCTAGTGCGGACTTGGTCCTCTACCGCAGGTACATAGACTATATACTAATGATATGGAAAGGGAATATTGAGGATCTTGAGTATATCCCCAAAGTTATGAATAACAATGTATCTAATTTACAATTCACATACCACTATTCATACAACCAGATACATTTTCTAGATCTGAGTATCAAATCTACTAAAGGGGTAATCAATACATCCACTTATTTTAAGCCTGTCGACTGCACCAACTATCTACACCAAACCAGCTGCCACCATGATAACTGGATAAAGAACATCCTTAAAGGCCAGCTGATGAGAGTGAGAAAGAACTGCTCTCAAAAAGAAGAGTGGCAGAAGCAATCACAAATCTTATTAAAAAGATTTGAAGAAAGAGGGTATAATATGGCAGAAATCAAAAAGACAGTCGATGAAGTGGACAAAATTGACCGAAATAACCTCCTCAGTTATCAAATCAAAACCACCCAGCCTAACAAAGGGACCATAGAAGTTCAATTTATCACTGAATTCAGTCAGAATAAGTATAGAATATAAAGGATAATTAGAAGACATTGGGATGTATTGAAAGAAGACAATGTCATTGGAGAGACACTAAGCGAAAGACCACACTTTATATACAAAAAAACACGGAATTTAAAAACCATTCTGGCCCCCAGTGTTAATGGCAGAAAGCCCAACATAATGAGATGTGTACAAGGAGACACTCTTAAGGGTTTCTTCCCCTGCCATACATGCAAAGCATGTAAGAATTGCATTAAGACCCAAACTGTCCAGTCATTTGTAGCAAAAGAAAAATTCAAAGTACATCAGATGATCCGCTGCAAAGATAAAGGTACTAGAATGTTCCTGTGGCCTACAGTATGTAGGACAGACCTGTAGGCCTCTAAGAAATTGGATCATAGAAGACCTCTTGAAAATAGAAGGTAATAAAGATGAAGTACCCCTATATAAACATTTTCGGGAAAAACATAATGGCAACCCCAATGCCCTCAAATATATAGGCTTACAAAAAGTACATAAAAATTGGAGAGGAGGGGATTTTGAAAAAAACCCTTTTGCTGAATGAATATAAGTGGATCTTTGAATTAGCTTGTCTGTACCCCAAAGGTCTAAATGCAGACTTTGAAGTGACACACCTCTTATAACATATCCCTTATAGTATACATTTCTTAATAACAGTAGAGGCATTCTATATGTAGGTTTTTTCTTCCATTTCATCTGGGTATAAAAATATACTCTCCGTAAATATACTCTCCACATTGATAATTAGGTAAAACATAGACTTTATCTGTATGCCCTAGAAGATAACATATATACTAACGATTATTATTTCCTCTCTGGTTTATTATACCCTACTCTTGGACACATTACACTAGGGAGATATTTATATTTATATCTATATCCATAGACTTAGGAAATAGTTTCCATGGTGAGATGTCTCAGAGTGGCCTTTACACACACATAATATATATGAGCTTTTGCCCAAGTTCTCTTAGTCTTAGACTGTTCCTCCCTTTGGTGTATGTTGTTTCTGTAGATAGTATTATCCACAACAGTGTTTACTATATTCGACTTTATTTCCAGTCCATATGTGTATTTTTTATGTATAGCCATGGCCACATTATAACCATTGGCCATATCCAATATGTAAAAGTGTGTTTCACCTCTCAGGCTGGTCCTAACATGTGACTGAAACATATGGACCATATCTAGTCTAATTGAAGCTATGAGTTTGGCAATATGTATTATGCCAGTGTTGAAAACCTTTTGAACATGCTGCTTCATATGTATCCTCTGGTACCCTTTTGCTAATATAACTGCAATAGGCACAGACTTAACACTCATTTTTTGCTTATATGTAAGCGGTTTTACTATTGAATGATCCATAATGTGCAGACATATGTTTATATACATATTTCGTAACCCTAGTATTTTTTGTGGTCTACCTGATTCACATAAAGATACGACACACAGTTATTCTAAAATGCTACTGCCCATAATAACATATATTTGCCCACTTTATAGATGGTTGCCAAATATTCGGAACATTGATTTTAAATTGCCCATAATTTTACTTGTTTTCCCATTTTAAAGATGGCCTCCACTAAATTGGATGTCATAAATGTTCCTTAATGGAACCAAAATTTGCCACACCCCCACTTCCCTGAACTATCCTTTAAATATCTTAGTCAGTCTGAGTGCTGGTATAGTCTTGATAAAGGCCCCCCAGGCCAAAACGCGTTGACATACCCCCATTTGACATACCAGCCTGAGATACACAGTGAGCACCTGTATTTTTTTCTTTTTCCTTTAGGCATCCGGACTCTGCAGCCTCTGACCTCACTTTGCTCCTGGATAACCTGCAACCACTTCAGCCGGATTCATACATCTTGGACTTTCTTTTTATCTCTTTCCCCTTCATTTTTTTTACTTTTTCGTATATTTGGACTATTTTTAATTTATTTTTTAAAATATCATTATATGTATTTTAGTTATTATTTTTTTGAGCTGTTAATACGTTCCTATTGATGCAGCAATTACCAGCTCTAATATATGCAAACTTAACACTGTGTTTCAATATGTTTTAATATGTATTTATGAGATACATATACTCATTTTTATATTTGTAATGTTCTGTTGCTCTGTATTTGTAAATTAAAATAGCATAACCAGGTAATACTTAACAGTAAGCCTTGCTACCTGAACTTTATGAATATCACCTGTGACACATAAACCATGTGTATTCAGTACTAGATATGATTTAAAGTTACACTTCAACTCCTATGTGAAACAACTTTTCACAAACTTTATGCCCTTTATACAACTTAGTTATTATTCCTATCTCCTAATTTAATGTTCTCATTCACTTGTACTGATTTGTAATAGTATCCTTGATTGCAACTTTTTAACCCCTTTCTTTATGTAACTTTATGTGATTTTTTTCACACGGAGAGATTTGTTACTTAAACTGCAACTCAAAATGTTACCGTTTTTTTATCACATTTTTTATCACATTTCTGATCCACTGTATCTCATTTTTATGATACAGCTTACGTTGATATACACAACTAGCACACTATTATGCTTTTTTAAATTGCACATCTTTAAAACATTGCAGCACACTTCCTGCACTTTAAAACATTGCAGCACACAAATTGCACATTTTTTTAAAACACTGCAGAACACTTCATGCACTTTCATATAGGGTTTAGGCATCCACGGCGCACTCAAGCCACCCCCTTTTGAAGGAGGCGCTCTTTTCTAAATACTTGTGTAACCTCTATTCTACGAACTAGATAAGTTTATACTTTTAGGAAATATTGGGCAAACTTGTTGGGCCTAGGGTTCTTATCTGCCGTCAAAATCTGTTTTCTATGTTCCATACGTTTTGGGGGTGCAAGAAGTTCACAAAAAAGCTAAACATCAAGGGTTTACTAGTTGTGGGCTTAATTGTCTTCTATATATTCTTTCCAGTGTCCCTCTCATTTTAGCCTTGACCCCAATCTACCTCTACCATGTCCATGCAACACCCAACTGGGCTCACCTTGACCTCGTTCATGGTCTGTGCTGACTACATCTTCACCACACACTGACCCCTCCCTTATTTAAAGAAGACTTCCTCCTCAGCCTTCTAGACCAGAACACTAGACAGGGAATGTTTGGGGGTATGATAGATACTAGAAGTGTAAAAAATGCACTACCCTGCAAATTTAGGGAAGTCAATGCAGTGTTTTTAATCTGTTTTCCTTCTGTGAACCAAATGCTTGTTTCTGGGTCTGTGCGTATGTCTAGCCTTGTAGCACTTATCTTGCTCAATTTTTTTTTGCTCCTTTGAAGTGTATGAAGGAAGTATATATCCTTTTTTCAATTTGAGGAAAGGCCCTGCAAGGAAATACATTTAAATAATATCTTTCATTTTATAAAGTTGTACATCCCTGTAATTCAGTATAGTATCATACTGTGCTAAAATGTACAGAGGATTCTAAACTTGTAATCTCTAATGTGTTCTTATCATTTATTTATTTATATTGGTTTTGCAATAAAACATTTTTTTCAACTAAACACATTACAAGCTCTCTGACACAGTTTAATTATTTCTACTTTTCCAAGTGTATAATGGCTTATACATTCTTGTGTTTTTGTAAAAAAAGATCTGTGTACTTCAAATTTAGTGAACAAATTGCAAGCTCTTGAGTCTAGTTAATAATAGGTACACAAATATAAATAAGATTAATAATTTGTCATTATTAAAGGGACAGTAAAGTGTAAATAAAATATATAGGGGGCACCCTTGGACAAAAATAGGTTAGTTGATAATAATATTATAACAATCTAATATACAATGAATCCAAAAACAAAAAACAGAATGCAATTATCAGGTAACTGAATATAATAAAAATGTTTAAGGAGGGTGTGATAAATATAACCCAATAAGAATCAGTTGTCCCATGTCCAGGCTGCTTTCTGTGGTAGGATCCAAGGCCGAGATCCAAAGTCAGCAATCTGTAGAGGATATAAAGGAACAGAAGCGCAACATGGCCTAGCTCTGTATATATTCTAGTGAGATGGTATATGAGAAATTTGCACTCACATTTGGTGAAGCACCCCTCTTGGTGCAAGTAGAGCAGACTGGAATCTAACAGTCACCCAACAGACCGACCTCCAGTGTGTCTCGAACTTCAGTGACTCAGGATACGATATCCCAGCATAAGGTACACCAAATAATAAGTGTATGGCAGGAAAGATGGTATACAGGCAAGATTAAGCCTGATGAAACAGTCACAGGTTGACCGAGAAACGCGTTGCTTGTTTTTATTTATTTTAATAAAGTAAGTTGTTATACTTACTTCTTGCCTGTATACCATCTTTTCCTGCCATACACCTGATATTTGGGGTACCTTATGCTGGGATATCGTATCCTGAGTCACTGAAGTTCGAGCCACATCGGAGGTCAGTCTGCTGGGTGACTGTTAGATTACAGCCTGCTCTATTTGCACCAAGAGGGGTGCTTCACCAAATGTGAGTGCAAATTTCTCATATACCATCTCACAAAAATATATACAGGGCTACGCTATGTGGCACTTCTGTTCCTTTATATCCGGACAGTAAAGTGTGTAATTTTATAAAACTTTCAAATTTACTTCTATTATCATTGTTGCTTCTTCCTCTTGGGGCTCCAAGTACTAAGAAGCGTAAGCTGCTTTGGAGCCCTTGGAGGGCAGGTTCTCACATGCCTGAGCTACTATGAACCTTTCTATTTTACTTTTCAACAAAGGATACAAAAAACAAAGCAAAATTGATAATAGAAGTAAGTTGGAAATGTTTCAAATGAGCATGCTCTATCTAAAACACAAACCGTTAGTAAATAAAGATATTTCATTTTTAGACATTTTAGTCTTAAATATATATACTTATTTCAAAGGTAGTGGCTGCCAGCTGGTAGTAAATATCCAGTTTTAGAAGCCTAAATTACAAACCAGGTAGCAACACCATAAAGGTATAAAGCACAAAGTCAGCTGGGCAACATGATTGTGACAAAACTAACAACCAAAAAAAAACAGCAAGCCTCAACACCTAAAGATGGCATATTATGTTATATATAGATTAATAAGATGTGTGACTGTATACTGCAAGGATATCTGGAACTGTACTCTGCACAGCGTTGTAAAACATTACTGAAAGCAAGTACCAGTTGATATTTATTTTTTTATTTGTTCCACTCTAACCAAATCTCCATTAGAGCAGGGAGAGGGAGATAATAGTTTGTATTTCAAATAATTATTTATAAAATCAGCTAAAGAATATTTGAGGAATCATCTTGTCTTGAAACTTAGGCCTAGATTTAGAGTTCGGCGGTAAAAGGGCTGTTAACGCTCCGCGGGTTTTTTTCTGGCCGCACCATAAATTTAACTCTGGTATCGAGAGTTCAAACAAATGCTGCGTTAGGCTCCAAAAAAGGAGCGTAGAGCATATTTACCGCAAATGCAACTCTCGATACCAGAGTTGCTTACGGACGCGGCCGGCATCAAAAACGTGCTCGTGCACGATTCTCCCATAGGAAACAATGGGGCAGTTTGAGCTGAAAAAAAACCTAACACCTGCAAAAAAGCAGCGTTCAGCTCTTAACGCAGCCCCATTGTTTCCTATGGGGAAACACTTCCTACGTCTGCACCTAACACTCTAACATGTACCCCGAGTCTAAACACCCCTAGCCTTACACTTATTAACCCCTAATCTGCCGCCCCCGCTATCGCTGACCCCTGCATTACACTTTTAACCCCTAATCTGCCGCTCCGTAAACCGCCGCCACCTACGTTATCCCTATGTACCCCTAATCTGCTGCCCTAACATCGCCGACCCCTATGTTATATTTATTAACCCCTAATCTGCCCCCCACAACGTCGCCGACACCTGCCTACACTTATTAACCCCTAATCTGCCGAGCGGACCTGAGCGCTACTATAATAAAGTTATTAACCCCTAATCCGCCTCACTAACCCTATCATAAATAGTATTAACCCCTAATCTGCCCTCCCTAACATCGCCGACACCTACCTTCAATTATTAACCCCTAATCTGCCGACCGGAGCTCACCGCTATTCTAATAAATGTATTAACCCCTAAAGCTAAGTCTAACCCTAACACTAACACCCCCCTAAGTTAAATATAATTTTTATCTAACGAAATAAATTAACTCTTATTAAATATATTATTCCTATTTAAAGCTAAATACTTACCTGTAAAATAAATCCTAATATAGCTACAATATAAATTATAATTATATTATAGCTATTTTAGGATTAATATTTATTTTACAGGCAACTTTGTAATTATTTTAACCAGGTACAATAGCTATTAAATAGTTAAGAACTATTTAATAGTTACCTAGTTAAAATAATAACAAATTTACCTGTAAAATAAATCCTAACCTAAGATATAATTAAACCTAACACTACCCTATCAATAAAATAATTAAATAAACTACCTACAATTACCTACAATTAACCTAACACTACACTATCAATAAATTAATTAAACACAATTGCTACAAATAAATACAATTAAATAAACTATCTAAAGTACAAAAAATAAAAAAGAACTAAGTTACAGAAAATAATAAAATATTTACAAACATAAGAAAAATATTACAACAATTTTAAACTAATTACACCTACTATAAGCCCCCTAATAAAATAACAAAGCCCCCCAAAATAAAAAATTCCCTACCCTATTCTAAAATACAAATATTACAAGCTCTTTTACCTTACCAGCCCTGAACAGGGCCCTTTGCGGGGCATGCCCCAAGAATTTCAGCTCTTTTGCCTGTAAAAAAAAACATACAATACCCCCCCCCCAACATTACAACCCACCACCCACATACCCCTAATCTAACCCAAACCCCCCTTAAATAAACCTAACACTACCCCCCTGATGATCTTCCTACCTTGTCTTCACCATGCCAGGTTCACCGATCCGTCCTGGCTCCAAGATCTTCATCCAACCCAAGCGGGGGCTAGACATCCACTGAAGAAGTCCAGAAGAGGGTCCAAAGTCTTCCTCCTATCCGGCAAGAAGAGGACATCCGGACCGGCAAACATCTTCTCCAAGCGGCATCTTCTATCTTCTTCCATCCGATGACGACCGGCTCCATCTTGAAGACCTCCAGCGCGGATCCATCCTCTTCTTCCGACGACTAGACGACGAATGACGGTTCCTTTAAGGGACGTCATCCAAGATGGCGTCCCTCGAATTCCGATTGGCTGATAGGATTCTATCAGCCAATCGGAATTAAGGTAGGAATTTTCTGATTGGCTGATGGAATCAGCCAATCAGAATATAGTTCAATCCGATTGGCTGATCCAATCAGCCAATCAGATTGAGCTCGCATTCTATTGGCTGATCGGAAACAGGGGTTAATAATTGAAGGTAGGTGTCGGCGATGTTAGGGAGGGCAGATTAGGGGTTAATACTATTTATGATAGGGTTAGTGAGGCGGATTAGGGGTTAATAACTTTATTATAGTAGCGCTCAGGTCCGCTCGGCAGATTAGGGGTTAATAAGTGTAGGTAGGTGTCGGCGATGTTGAGGGGGGCAGATTAGGGGTTAATAAATATAACATAGGGGTCGGCGATGTTAGGGGTAGCAGATTAGGGGTACATAGGGATAACGTAGGTGGCGGCGATTTGCGGTCGGAAGATTAGGGGTTAATTATTTTAAGTAGCTTGCGGCGACGTTGTGGGGGGCAAGTTAGGGGTTAATAGATATAATACAGGGGTCGGCGGTGTTAGGGGCAGCAGATTAGGGGTACATAAGTATAACGTAGGTGGCGGTCGGCAGATTAGGGGTTAAAAATTTTAATCGAGTGGCGGCGATGTGGGGGGAGCTCGGTTTAGGGGTACATAGGTAGTTTATGGGTGTTAGTGTACTTTAGGGTACAGTAGTTAAGAGCTTTATAAACCGGCGTTAGCCAGAAAGCTCTTAACTCCTGCTATTTTCAGGCGGCTGGAATCTTGTCGTTAGAGCTCTAACGCTCACTGCAGAAACGACTCTAAATACCGGCGTTAGGAAGATCCCATTGAAAAGATAGGCTACGCAAATGGCGTAGGGGGATCTGCGGTATGGAAAAGTCGCGGCTGAAAAGTGAGCGTTAGACCCTTTAATCACTGACTCCAAATACCAGCGGGCGCCCAAAACCAGCGTTAGGAGCCTCTAACGCTGGTTTTGACGGCTACCGCCGAACTCTAAATCTAGGCCTTAATGAGTTATAGTCTACATTCTTCTTTACTCTTAAACCACTGCAGTTCTGTAATACTCTACACTTTTGGCATTTTATAAATAAAATGACACACATTGTAGTGATCAAATATCCATATTTATCAGTGTTGATACAGACGCCTGTTGTTCTACACTTAATTTTTGTTAAATATTTCCTTGGCTCTATACTTGTGGGTGGAAAATAAACAGATCGCGTTATTTTTCTATTTCTTTCCAAAGGTTTCTGATGGACACTTCCACTTGTGAGCATGTGGGCAGAAGTACTGTAGTTTAAATAAAAGGTGTAATTACCGAGTCAAACTTCTGGAATGGAGCAGTACGAGCTCCCATTAAGTGCATTTTAAATAAGAGAAGTCTGACAGGCCCCTGGCTAGCCCAAAGCACTTTTTGACTTGCACAGTTTTCCTCAATAATAGCAGTGCTAACCGTATGTCATACAGCTGATTGCAAGTTTTCAAGAACAGGTGAAGGAAAATCACATCTATGCAAACAAAATGTGCCTTGTTTTTTCATGTTTTGTTTAATTTTACATTTGAAGGTATAGGTGCATGGACATTTACCTGATCATTAAAGGGACAGTCTACACCAGAATTTTTATTGTTTTAAAAGATAATAATCCCTTTATTACCCATTCCCCAGTTTTGCATAACCAACACTGTTATATTAATATATTTTTAACCTCTGTGATTATCTTGTATCTAAGCCTCTGCAAACTGCCCCTTTATTTCAGTTCTTTTGACAGACTTGCAGTCTAGCCAATCAGTGCCTGCTCCCAGATAACTTAACGTGCATGAGCACAGTGTTATCTATATAAAATACGTGAACTAACACCCTCTAGTGGTGAAAAACTGTTAAAATGCAATCTGAAAAGAGGTGGGCTTCAAGGTCTAAGAAATTAGCATATGAACCTCCTAGGTTAAGCTTTTGAATAAGAATACCAAGAGAACAAAGCAAAGTTGGTGATAAAAGTAAATTGTTAAATTGTTTAAAATTACATGCTCTATCTGAATCATGAAAGTTTATTTTGGCCTAGACTGTCCCTTTAACCCTTTGTTCACGCAAGCACTTCCAGTAATGTAGGTGAGATGAAAAAGGATTTGTTGGCCAACAATTGTTTTATCTATTTAGTCTGTCATTGTCCACCCAATATAGGGCTCGTTTCCATTGAATCATTAAAAATGGAGCCATAAGCTACCAAAGTCGCCGACAGCAAAAAGTAGTTTATGGCTCCATTTTAGTACCAGGTTTTCACTTAAATAATTTGCACAATGCGTGCACTCTGTCTTTTTGTGTATGCAAAAGTTAACGTTGTGTTAATGCTTCCACCTGACTTTGGATTTCTTGAAAACCGCACCATAACAAGTATGCTGCTATGGTAACCCAACCTTAAATTATAAAAATGAAGGGTTGTGTCTGCGCTCGAGAGGGAAAGAAACAGTAGTTTGAAAGTAAAAAGTTTGTGAATGAGCAAAACCTGACATGCATATGAAAAAAATAAATTAACACTTACAGGCCCATTTATCAAGCTCCGTACGGAGCTTGAAGGGCCGTGTTTCTGGCGAGTCTTCAGACTCGCCAGAAACACAACTTATGAAGCAGCGGTCTAAATACGATCGGGTTGATTGACAGCTCCCTGCTGGCGGCCGATTGGCCGCGAGTCAGCAGGGGGCGGCGTTGCACCAGCAGCTCTTGTGAGCTGCTGGTGCAATGTTAAATGTGGAGAGCGTATTGCTCTCCGCATTTAGCGAGGTCTTGCGGACCTGATCCGTAGTGACGGATCAGGTCCGCAAGCCCTTTGATAAATGGGCCCCTCTTTGCTTGCGCGCAACAGGAGTTATTAATATTTTACATTCCTATGTTCTTTACATACAGGGAAATTACATTTTTATTGTTAATACATATTTCTGTATATATCTGTATATAATAAAAGTTACAAAAAAAATCTCTGTGAAAACTGTGTGAAGAACATAGGAATTGACAGCTCCCTGCTGGCGGCCGATTGGCCGCGAGTCAGCAGGGGGCGGCGTTGCACCAGCAGCTCTTGTGAGCTGCTGGTGCAATGTTAAATGTGGAGAGCGTATTGCTCTCCGCATTTAGCGAGGTCTTGCGGACCTGATCCGTAGTGACGGATCAGGTCCGCAAGCCCTTTGATAAATGGGCCCCTCTTTGCTTGCGCGCAACAGGAGTTATTAATATTTTACATTCCTATGTTCTTTACATACAGGGAAATTACATTTTTATTGTTAATACATATTTCTGTATATATCTGTATATAATAAAAGTTACAAAAAAAATCTCTGTGAAAACTGTGTGAAGAACATAGGAATGTAAAATATGCGTAACTCGCTATGTTTTGCAATTTAGGTTGCTGTTAATGTAAAATAGATATCTATATCTATATATCTGTAGGAAACAGAATTACAGGGATAGGTATATATAGATATATAGAGAAATATGTATTTACAGTGAAAATAACATTTTCCTGTATGTGAAGAACATTGGAATGGGAAATATGTGCAGAAAGTACACGGTTTAAAACACTAAATTTTTTTATGAAATTACTATTTTTATCAGATAGTGTTTCTATGAGTGTAAGAGATTATTTTAGTGTATTAATTTTGTGTTTGGTGCAATTTTTTTGTAACTCTCTACCCTTTACTCAAAGTTTAATATTGTGCTACCTGAAGAGCGTAAATCACGATTGTGCTTTTGTGCTCTTGCACTTTACTTTCAACTTGTATTGCGTGCGTGCAAAAGTTAGCACACCACTTGTCATTTAACCCTAAATGAGCTAAATCAATGCAAAAAATGAATAAAACATATTAATATTTGTCTTTTTAGCATTAGATCAAGGTCTGTTCAACTGCTACAAAAAAAATTACAAAAACACACTCCCAGAGAACAGCATATTATTTACATACATACAACCAAAACAATACCAATTTCATAGAAAAACAAAATAAAACATTTTTGTTTAACTCACATAATAACATCAAGATTATAATTCAGACAGAAATCCTTGTGCCCTTTTGATAGATATATCTGAGTGATGCAGGCACAGATTTTGCCAGATTCATTGTTGAGATTCTACTCATAACAAAGCAATAATATGCAATCACATATCCCCAACGTGATCACTTCCAGCCGCTTTCAGGTTATTGCAGTGATGCCTCGATATTGAGGCAGCCTGCAATAAAAAAAATTTAGGCATCCAATGCAGAGAGAACCACTCTGTGGCCCTCTCTGCATCGGCCAGTGATGGTGCCGATCGTTGGTAGGTGAGAGCTATAGCAGGGAGACGGGTGGGCGGCCCATCGTTGGAGGATATCCGGATCCTGCCCCCTCTGTGTTTCCTGGAGCATGCAGGAGCGTGCGCTCGCTACATTAAGTTAAACACAAGTCAAAGGAGGGAGAGGGAGAGAGAGAGGAAAAAATGTTGGGGAAGAGATATGGGAGGGGGAGGGTATAGAGGGGGGCAGCTACACTACAGAAAATGTTTTTTTTGTTTTTTTTTAGAAAAAAAGGGCACATTTTGTAGTAAACTGGGTACTGGCAGACAGCTGCCAGTACCTAAGATGGCGGCCAATAGATTGAGGGGGGAGGCTTAGAGAGCTGTTGGGGGGGGGGTCAGGGAGGTTGGGGTAATGGGGGATCCTACACTAAAGATAAAATATAAAAGAAAATCTTAAAAAAAAAAAAACACCTTTATTTTTATACTGGCAGACTTTCTGCCAGTATTTAAGATGGTGGTGACAATTGTGATGTGGGGGAGGAAAGATAGCTGTTTGAGGGGAGTCAGGGAGGGATTAGGGGATGCAATGTGTCAGGTGGGAGGCTGGTCTCTACACTAAAGCTAAAATTAACCCTACAAGCTACCTAATTAACCCCTTAACTGGTGGGCATAATACAAGTGTGGTTCGCCGCAGCATTTAGCGGCCTTTTAATTACCAAAAAGTAATGCCAAAGCTGTTTGTAAATAATTTCAGTGAGAAACCTAAAGTTAGTGAAAAAGTTAACATTTTTTTTTAATTAATCGCATTTGGCGGCGAAATGGTGGCATGAAATATACCAAAATGGGCCTAAATAAATACTTTGGGTTGTCTACTACACTACACTAAAGCTTAAATTAACCCTACAAGCTCCCTACAAACTACCTAATTAACCCCTTCACTGCTGGGCATAATACAAGTGTAATGCGCAGCGGCATTTAGCGGCCTTCTAATTACCAAAAAGTAATGGCAAAGCCATATATGTCTGCTATTTCTGAACAAAGGGGATCCTAGAGAAGCATTTACAACCATTTGTGCCATAATTGCACAAGCTGTTTGTAAAAAAGTTAGTGAAAAAGTAAATGATTTTTTTTTTAAATGGTGAAATGGTGGCATGAAATATACCAAAATGGGCCTAGATCAATACTTTGGGTTGTCTACTAAAAATATATATATATATACATATGAAGGGTTATTCAGGGATTACTGGCAGATATCAGTGTTACAATGTAACCATCGCTAATTTTGAAAAAAAAAATGGTTTGGAAATAGCAAAGTACTACTTGTACTTATTGCCCTATAACTTGAAAAAAAAAGCAAAGAACATTTAAACATTGGGTATTTCTAAACTCAGGACAAAATTTAGAAACTGTTGGGTGTTTTTTGGTGGTTGTTGATGTGTAACAGATTTTGGGGGTCAATGTTAGAAAAAGTGTGTTTTTTTTTCATCATATTTTTTTTTTTTTTAAAAAAACAACTTTATTGCAACTAGTTCAGTTTTATACATGTTTGGAGATGCAGCTCCGTTATGTGACATACAACAATAGTTGTTACTAATAACAAAGTATAAAGTTTGTCGATAATGTCCAAACAACCTCCTCCATTTTACTTATCAGTCTTTGATGCAAGAAGTTGTTTTACCCAGATAGGGTCCCACATGGTAATTGGTATTATATAGGAGGAGGTATATGGACATAAAACAATATCAGCTAGATTATGTGCTTTGCGTTATGACTGAAATATCGTTATGGGCCATAACACTTCATTTTCCCTACCGCTTCTATTACAAGTTTCCGTAGCGCCACAAATATCACCATCTACGCTCAAATACCAAACGCTCACCAAGACCTAATAGTTAATATGTTGATAACAAAAACATCCATGAATCACTTCAAAAACATTACACAAAGTACACTTACACTCATACAAACACTCTAAAATATTTATTTATTAAAATAAAAATTTTCATGTCAAAATTTAACGGATCAAAGTTACGAGAACTCGGGTGCTTGAAAAAAATTGCACACAACCCCATTTTATATTGACTTACATAGACATACGGGAACATACACTCATCTAGCTACATCTAACTACAAATCTTATCACATACATACAGAATTAGATACATACAAACAATATACAGCACATTACGTACACAAAACATATTTTTATCATGAAATAAGCACGATTTAGCTAATTTTTCACAAAAGAACATGACGTCACTCACTTTACGCTCAACACAAGTGTTGGATTTTATTTCTCTTGAAATTTCTCTCCTCCATTGACTTCTAAGGGGAATACGTGCTCTTGCACGCGACCGGTAGATTTACCTAACGCACGTAAAATTTCTAGACTTTAAAACTCGTAATACCAGTGTTAGAATTGTGGCGCTAATTCATTCATTCTTGCGTTAGTCCCGCTATGACAAATAGATCAAGAAATTACTATTTCCCTATGGAGTTTTAGCTTTTATTTGTGTGAACATCACTACAATATCGAATTCTTAAAGGAAATCACATTACATCAACTAGAAATCACCATCAATTCTATCATCAACAATACGAAATCTGTTTCATTATTCCCAAACAGTAGACAATTGTAAACACGTCTCATTTACGTCTATTATAGCATTTCATTTATTCAACTCATATGCTTGGATGAACCGCATGTCTAGATAGGCTCACCAGAAGATGACTGATGGATGCACATGCATGCCTTTTATCATTGACTCATACATGTGCATTGATATTCATGCAAAAAACCTAATATAAACAATAAACACATTTACATCATACAACTACATTGCAAGGTTGGTTAACATTGGATTCTCTCTAGGAATCACATGGATTAGGTGTCCCTTTAACATCACGATTCACTCATAATATACCATTAGGAATTACGTATAATAATAACATATCATTAGAAAATATTAGAGTTGTCGCTTTTTTGGAAGGAACAACAATGCTATACGGCTTTATATAAATCTGCATATGTGGGAGAGAATCATCATACATACATAGGTGTACATAACACACATCACACAATGACAAAGCACACATTTATCTTTTTAATCAGCACACAATAAGAATGTTGAAAAATACAATAAGAGAATGAAGATTTGCAAACTAGACAGGCATGTAGCTAATATGATGACGTCATTCTAAGCTTCAACCATACAGATTACAGCATTAGGACTGTATCGCCCCTTTCAGACGTTTCTCACTCAATACTACATATACAGTACGTAAACGAGAGGGTTGGAAGATCTTCATTATTATTGCGATTTCAATGGGACACGTAAAATATTTACATCTCGCCAATCACTTATATATAGAATATTACAGATGTCAGCGGAAGATCTTCATTATTATTGCAATTTCAATGGGATACGTAAAATAATTACATCTCAACAATCACTTATATATAGAATATTATAGATGTCAGCCATTACTTTATCATTTATCAAAAATATTGCAGCAACATTGATCGATCAGATTCTATGCCATGTCTATGCACACATTATACACAAGTATGCACTTTCATTCATGTTAGCGTGGACGTGTGCTTTTTACTATAAGATCGCGTTTGATAAGTATTTATTATGCATATGAACAAATATTGTGAAGGTGCACTGTATATGTTACATTTTACACTTTCCCATTATGATTCATTGGGGGGGAATAAATTTCATCAAACACAAGAAAATCCGCCCACTTTGAAAGCATTTGCGCCGCTCACATTCAATCAAGTATATACAATCAGCAATCATTATGAACATGCTACCATTAGACATATTGCACTATAAATCCCCCAAACAACATGGCCAAAACGTCCCTTGTGATCGACATTGTTTCAAATCGCTTCTGTGTGTTTGCATACCTTGTTACTCCTTGTGTGCTTGCTCTGCTGTTTGGCTTTGTGCTGTTTGGCTTGGCAAATATGGATAATCCGCAGTTAGTTTGTGCTGGTGCTGTTGCATGAGTTGTGTACAACAGAATCAGGCGTGCTCGGCGTCTCCAAGAGAGACGTAGGGCTCACCTGATTAGAGGTCCTCCTGTTCACAGGGCGAGGCCCGCCTTGGATAACATGAGTGACTTCGAGGTTTATGACAAGTATAGGCTCAATCACGATCAGCTCATTAGCCTTTACGATGTACTTAAACCTCATCTGGAGCCACGTAAACGTATGCGGACTGCAATACCTGGCATGACCAAGATGCTAAGTTGCATACACGTCCTGGCCTCCGAAAGTTTTCAATCCGAAGAGGGGTACATGCATGGGCTGTCTCAGAGTACCTTTTCTGTGGTTTTTGACAATTTTCTGGACGCCATGGTACGAGTTTGTAAGCTCTACACAGGATTCCCTCAAAATGATGGTGATTGGAGGAGCCTGAAGAGGGAATTCTATGCAATAGCTTGAATGCCCAATGTCTTGGGAGCAATAGATTGCACCTGCATTGCGCTGCGTGCTCCAGCAAATGACCAGCCCTTCCGAAATCGCAAACACTTTCATAGTCTCAACGTGCAGTTCGTTTGCGACTCACGGATGCAGATTATGAATGTGTGTGCGAATTTCGGCGGGGCTTGTCATGATGCCCGCATCCTCAGGCAGTCGTCACTGTGGCGGCAGTTTGAGGACAGACAGTTTCCCAATGGGTGGCTCATTGGTGAGTATTTGTGCCCAGCTTGGTTAAGAAGTTAGACAATTGCCACTGTACTGTTCAAAAACAGTTGTGTTTGTGTAATGTGCAAAATGTGCAGCTATAGGATGTGACCATTTAATTGTCTTTCAGCAAAGGTATATTTTTAGCTTATAAAAGGATATGTAGCATGTCCTAGCTTAAATGTGCAGCTATAGGATGCAATTTAACCATTTAGTTGTCTTTCTGCAAATGTCTAGTTTTAGCTCCAAACAGATATCTAGCAGGTCCTAGCTTAAATGTGCAGCTATAGGATGCAATTTAACCATTTAGTTGTCTTTCAGCAAATGTTTAGTTTTAGCTCCAAACAGATATGTAGCAGGTCCTAGCTTAAATGTGCAGCTATAGGATGTGATTTAACAATTTTTTTTATCTTTTAGCAAATGTCTAGTTCATGCTAAAAACGCATATGTAGCATGTCCTACCTTAAATGTGCAGCTATAGGATGCGATTTAACCATTTATTTTTCTCTCTGCAAATGTCTAGTTTTAGCTCCAAACAGATGTGTAGCATGTCCTAGCTTAAATGTGCAGTTATTGGATGCGATTTAACAATTTTTTTCTCTTTTAGCAAATGTCTAGTTTATGCGAAAAATGCATATGTAGCATGTCCTACCTTAAATGTGCAGATAAAGGATGCAATTTAACCATTTAGTTGTCTTTCAGCAAATGTTTAGTTTTAGCTCCAAACAGATATGTAGCAGGTCCTAGCTTAAATGTGCAGCTATAGGATGCAATTTAACCATTTATTTCTCTTTTAGCAAATGTCTAGATTATGTGAAAAACGCATATGTAGCATGTCCTACCTTAAATGTGCATATATATAGGATGCGATTTAACCATTTAGTTGTCTTTCTGCAAATGTCTAGTTTTAGCTCCAAACAGATATGTAGCATGCCCTACCTTAAATGTGCAGCTATAGGATGCAATTTAACCATTTTTTTCTCTTTTAGCAAATGTCTAGTTTATTCTATTTTCGTGTACACAAATGCATTGTATCTTATTGAAATGTATTTTAATATTATATTTTTTACAATATTTTTAATATTTGACATTTTGTTATGTTCATTATTTATAGGTGATTCGGGTTAAATGAGCCGGCCTTGGCTCATTACGCTATTGCGTAACCCCACAGACGAGGCCCAGGAGTGCTACAATTGAGCGCATAAGTGGACTAGGGCTGTAGTGGAGAGGATGTTTGGGCTCCTCAAAATGCGCTTAAGATGCCTGGACAGGTCTGGAGGAGCCCTCCAATACAGCCCTAGGAAGGTGGCAAAGATCGTTATAGCCTGCAGCGTCCTGCATAACATAGCTCAGCGGGCTGGGATGCTGCAGGCCATCCAGGCACCTCGAGACCTCCTCCAACATGAGGAGGATGACCCAGTTCTAGAGGGGCCATTCCGGGACAAGGGGCTCAATGTCAGAGACAACATCATCAACCGCAACTTCAGACGGTAAATACTAGAATTCTAGGGAAATGAGAAGTGTGCAAACATGTTAGGATTGTTCAACAAATGATTTTATATCCAAATCTAATTTTATATTTTTCTTATCATAGTTAATTTATACATCAGATTATTCTGGCATTGGCTCCTGTAATGACTTCGCCACCTGATTTTCAAAGACTACATCAGATGGTAAGTATACACAATGTATGGACTGGGGGTAGGGATTTAACACACTGATCCATCATATGGCATACAATTTTAAATGTATTATTTAGATTACACATTACTAGATTTTTAGATAGTCAGAAAGGGATTCTTTAGCAATACTATGTGCTTCAAAGTCATACATCAGAGTTTAGGTCTGCACAATGTATGACTCAGCTTCACATTTGATTGATAGAACATAACACAAAAGATGCTACATTGGACATTTTACAAACAAGGTTCTCACACAGGTCAAACGTATATTCATATAACGGGATTGAATATGCAATAATTAGTAGTATATTAAAGTAAATATCTTTTGGGTTTACTGTCCCTTTTATATGTATATAAAATCATATCATTAAATATATCTTTAATATTCACACATGACTTCATGTTTTTTTAAAAAAAATCTTAGTTTTAGTTTAGAGCTTGTGATGGATATTTAATTTTTTTTGAAAGGGAAATGACAAAATAATCTAATCTTCCAGGATTCAGACAGAGCAGATTTAAATAAAATAAAAATGTACTTTAATAATTACATATGGTTTATTCTCATGTTATCCTAAGTTTGCACAAACGAGATGCAAAGTATTAATGTGAAATATCTACTTATTTCTGGGTGGTAAACAATGTATATTTACGATGTTTAGACAGATGTCTTTAGATAAATTTAAATATTGCATATCAGCTCATTAAAGGGACATTAATCCAAAAATGTTTATTTCCTGATTTATATAGAAAACTTATTTTTAAACATTTAAATGTACTTCTATTATCTAATTACCTTCATTCTTTTGATATACTTTCCTTTAAATACGTATCTAGATATGCTCAGTAGCTGAAGATTGGTGGCTGCACAGAGATGCCTTGTGCGATTGGCTCAACCATGTGCATTGCTATTTCTTCTGTAAAGGATATCTAAAGAATAAGCTAAATAGATAGAGTTATATTTTAATGTTTAGAACTGTATTCTCTATCTGGATCATGAAAGAAAAGATTTGGGTGTAATGTCCCTTTAAAAATAAAGACAACGTTGCAAAAAAATAATATATGTGAGCAGTTCAGACCAATACAAGCTTGATTTTTATTTACTAATAATGAACAAACTATTTTAAAATTTAAAAACATTCTTATCAAAGTTACGTCCATTATAAATACAAATTACGCATTTCATAAATATAGCGTGGTAAACGTATCTTGCAACACGAGATTCGCATCTTTAAAAATTCTATTCTAATGTCACACACTAGCACACAATCGATGTGCATTGTTGGGATTATAAATACATTTAATAGAGCAATTTCAATACTTCACAATGAGTCACAATATTTCTTTAATAAACAATTAATACATACAATGTTTACTTTTTTGAATAATATATATTTATATTAAATAACCTGATCAATATTAAACATTGAAATGTGTAAAATATTTACTAATGTGACTGGATTATATTTACTATCGTGAGTAAAAATCAAATCGAGATTAAATGTAAATTTAATATATTAATATTTAACGGATCACGTATATTAAATCTGCGTCACACATATACGCATAACAGTCCCATAAATTACAAATAAGTCTACATACCAAATGTAGTAAAAGCACCCCCAGGAAGTATGTGTATGGAAGTTACAAAGATATGAATCCATGAAACATTAATGATCGGCCAATCAAAGTTCATTACACAAACATAACTTGAGTCAGTATGGCCTCACAGACATGATAACAAAATTTCTAAATTTTATCCAATCAGATGTACAGATACCATGTCCCATGGTGCATATTATGTTTACTTTACCATATAAAAGTCCATTACACGTTGCCATATTTGTCAGTTCTCTAATGCCTGCTGGTGTACAGTATATATATATAATATATTTTATCTAAAACTCGGCAGGCATGATGTCTCCCAGGTTCACACGGGCGGAAAGTGCTGCACTGGTCAACGCGGGTGAGGAGTTTTATCCGCAGCTGTTTGGGAACAAGAAGAAGTTGATGAAGCCAAAAATTAGGAGGGCCCCCTGGTTGTCTATCACCCAAGATGTTAATGCAGTGTGTGACATCCAAAGGACCCTGGATCAAATCATGCGGAGATTCGGGGATATGAGGTTGCGGCTTTGCAAGAAAGTCCACCTCATGAGGCAGTGGGTAAAAGCCCGTCAAAGGGATGGAAAGCAGGATCCACCCCCACGGAAACTATACCTGCAAATTTATGAGGAGACTTTATGCACCCTCCTCAATCTCCGTTTCCCCCGCAGATTTGCTTCCGCACGCTCGTCGACTTCTTCTCAATCCCCAGTTGCTGGCTCTGACACTCAAAACCCGGAGCCCAGTGCAGCTGCTTCTCCAATCGGTGACCTGGGAGAAGGAAGTAGAGAGGCTAAACCAGGTAAATATCAGACTTCATATGATATATTAATATTTGAGTATATATATAAGAAATGTGTATATAGTCATATCTTCAACATATATAGATCTCACAACACAAGCTACATATGATGTTTAGCTATCAGAATTAAGATTCGTCGAATCGTCACACATGAAATAGGAATGATGTTTCTTGCTCTCTCCAGAATATGCGTCACAGAGCTAAAATGAAATTGCGCATCAGTGAAATCCCTATCATCCGCCATTTTATACATTGAATATCGAATCATACAAAAGTTATAAATATTAATTGTTATCATTTCATCTTTACAAATATCTTGGAATATCGTAAAACACCCAATTGGAAAGATATTTGAAGTCTTGAGAAATTATACTCATCACACTACTATATCCAAATCAATTCTGAATTACGGGTGCGCAATTACGCTTTGAATAATTGCGCAATGATCACAAAAGATATAATTGCACAGAGACGTGAACAGTGGCATTACTTTAGACATGTTGGTCAAATGTATACGTTAATTAGTATATAGAATGCAGGGTGCAGAGATGGCGCTCTGATAGAAAGGAAAGTTATTCAGAAAATGCTGTTAGCACAATGAAAGATTCCAGGCAGCTAGGTAAAAAATAAAAACGAACTTTATTCCAAAAATTAAAAAGGACAAGACCAGGATGTCCTGTACAGAGCCAGCAGTGACTCTTAGAAACCAGGCAAGTGAGCAGATCCCCACGCAGACATGTTTCGTGCACCAGACATGTTTCGTGAACAAGTGCACCTGGTGCACGAAACATGTCTGCGTGTGGATCTGCTCACTTGCCTGGTTGCTAAGAGTCACTGCTGGCTCTGTACAGGACATCCTGATCTTGTCCTTTTTAATTTTTGGAATAAAGTTTGTTTTTATTTTTTAGCTAGCTGCCTGGAATCTTTCATTGTGCTAATCGGTCCTGGCTCCGATATCTTCATCCAACCCAAGCGGGGGCTAGACATCCACTGAAGAAGTCCAGAAGAGGGTCCAAAGTCTTCATCCTATCCGGGAAGAAGAGGCGATCCGGACCGGCAACCATCTTGATCCAAGCGGCATCTTCTATCTTCATCCGATGACGACCGGCTCCATCCTGAAGACCTCCACCGCGGACCCATCTTCTTCCGGCGACGTCCAACTGAAGAAAGACGGTTCCTTTAAGGGACGTCATCCAAGATGGCGTCCCTCGAATTCCGATTGGCTGATTCTATCAGCCAATCGGAATTAAGGTAGGAATATTCTGATTGGCTGATGGAATCAGCCAATCAGAATCAAGTTAAATCCGATTGGCTGATCCAATCAGCCAATCAGATTGAGCTCGCATTCTATTGCTCGCATTCTATTCCGATCAGCCAATAGAATGCGAGCTCAATCTGATTGGCCAATCAGAATATTCCTACCTTAATTCCGATTGGCTGATAGAATCCTATCAGCCAATCGGAATTCGAGGGACGCCATCTTGGATGACGTCCCTTAAAGGAACCGTCATTCTTCAGTTGGACGTCGCCGGAAGAAGATGGGTCCGCGGTGGAGGTCTTCAGGATGGAGCCGGTCATCATCGGATGAAGATAGAAGATGCCGCTTGGATCAAGATGGTTGCCGGTCCGGATCGCCTCTTCTTCCCGGATAGGATGAAGACTTTGGACCCTCTTCTGGACTTCTTCAGTGGATGTCTAGCCCCCGCTTGGGTTGGATGAAGATATCGGAGCCAGGACCGATCGGTGATACCCGGTGAGGTGAAGACAAGGTAGGAAGATCTTCAGGGGCTTAGTGTTAGGTTTATTTAAGGGGGGTTTGGGTTAGATTAGGGGTATGTGGGTGGTGGGTTGTAATGTTGGGGGGGGTATTGTATGTTTTTTTTTACAGGCAAAAGAGCTGAACTTCTTGGGGCATGCCCCGCAAAGGGCCCTGTTCAGGGCTGGTAAGGTAAAAGAGCTTTTAACTTTAGTAATTTAGAATAGGATAGGGCATTTTTTATTTTGGGGGGCTTTGTTGTTTTATTAGGGGGCTTAGAGTAGGTGTAATTAGTTTAAAATTGTTGTAATATTTTTCTTATGTTTGTAAATATTTTTTTATTTTTTGTAACTTAGTTCTTTTTTATTTTTTGTACTTTAGCTAGTTTATTTAATTGTATTTATTTGTAGGAATTGTATTTAATTAATTTATTGATAGTGTAGTGTTAGGTTAATTGTAGGTAATTGTAGGTATTTTATTTAATTAATTTATTGATAGTGTAGTGTTAGGTTTAATTGTAACTTAGGTTAGTATTTATTTTACAGGTAATTTTGCAATTATTTTAACTATTTTAGCTATTAAATAGTTATTAACTATTTAATAGCTATTGTACCTGTTTAAAATAATTACAAAGTTGCCTGTAAAATAAATATTAATCCTAAAATAGCTACAATATAATTATAATTTATATTGTAGCTATATTAGGATTTATTTTACAGGTAAGTATTTATCTTTAAATCGGAATAATTTATTTAATAAGAGTTAATTAATTTCGTTAGATGTAAATTATATTTAACTTAGGGGGGTGTTAGTGTTAGGGTTAGACTTAGCTTTAGGGGTTAATACATTTATTAGAATAGCAGTGAGCTCCGCTCGGCAGATTAGGGGTTAATAAGTGTAGGCAGGTGGAGGCGACGTTGTGGGGGGCAGATTAGGGGTTAATAAATATAATATAGGGGTCGGCGGTGTTAGGGGCAGCAGATTAGGGGTACATAAGGATAACTTTGTTGGCGGCACTTTGCGGTCGGCAGATTAGGGGTTAATAAGTGTAGGCAGATGGAGGCGACGTTGAGGGGGGCAGATTAGGGGTTACTAAATATAATACAGGGGTCGGCGGTGTTAGGGGGAGCAGATTAGGGGTACATAAGGATAACGTAGGTGGCGGTAGGCAGATTAGGGGTAGATAGGTAGTTTATGGGTGTTAGTGTACTTTAGAGTACAGTAGTTAAGAGCTTTAGAAACCGGCGTTAGCCCAGAAAGCTCTTAACTACTGACTTTTTTCCTGCGGCTGGAGTTTTGTCGTTAGATGTCTAACGCTCACTTCAGAAACGACTCTAAATACCGGAGTTATAAAAATCTCATTGAAAAGATAGGATACGCAATTTACGTAAGGGGATCTGCGGTATGGAAAAGTCGCGGCTGAAAAGTGAGCGTTAGACCCTATTTTGAGTGACTCCAAATACCGGCGGTAGCCTAAAACCAGCGTTAGGAGCCTCTAACGCTGGTTTTCACGGCTACCGCCAAACTCCAAATCTAGGTCATTATGTTTTAAAGAGATTGATGTCACATGTGCGATGGAGGAGGAAGTGGCTCCCTTGGAGTCTGATGGTACGTAAAATATTTAAAACATGTACTGTATATAATGTATATAATGTAGGTTGACCATATTTTCTCTTTAAAAAGGGACACATATGAAAAATACATGTCAGGGCTGTTTTCCCTGACCTATGTATTTTTCATATGTGTCCATTTTCAAAACAGGATTATTGTCACCTTAATATAACGTGTATTGTTTATAAATCCTACTATTGATGAAAAATAAAGTCTACAGCTTTGTACCTTACAAATATATTATTAAATTATTTGCAAATACACTACTGCCCCACTTTCTATATCATGCACCATGAACATATTTTTTTAATTTTTGGAAAATTTATGCATGATTTGTCATTAATGACATCATGATGTCACATGCATATTCCATGCAAAGCCACAATGATCATCTTCTTATTGTACAGACAGTCATTGCTATTCATCTGAGTGCCTAGATGCAGACCATATCATTATGTCATCATTGTTTAGAACTTCTGAACCACTTCTAAGTATACATAAAACAGAATATTGTTGAAAATCCTTGATTTAATTTCATGATGTATGATATGTAAATAGATTTTAAAAAGATTTATGTGTAGACTTTCCATTTTAATCAAACATTAACATTCCTCAAAACTAAAGCATACATTTGGAATGTGTCTATTAATATTGGGATAACGTACATTTAATCCTAATGTAAAAGAGAGATTCACAAAAAATACTGCGAAAATGTAATATCAGATAGCTAAAATTATATTGTTAATATTTAATATGAACGGTAGTATCTACTGTGTATATATTCTGAATAGTAATTGATTGAACCATCAAGCTTCAAATTATTCCATTTAAGATTACAAAGGCAATCACCAAAATATATATGTAAATCAGGGTTTACCTGGTTTCAAAGGCTAGGTGGAGTGGCCATTTAGATTTGATCATATTACACACTCCCATATTATTTTTTTTATTTATTTAAAAACAAACCAACAAGGGCATGTGTCTAAAAGAACTCTATTGCATTTCAATCTCAAATGCATACATGCATACCTAAATATTATCCAAAAGATAAATATATTATAACATCATAAAGATTAGCACATAATGCTGATTTTGAAAATTATGATTTGTAATGTATTTATGAAATGTTACATGAAAAATAACATTGAACAGTCAGAGTTTAAAGGATCAATTAAATCTTCTTATTAATTATATTTGATTCAAATAAATCAATAACTTAAAACATAGTCATTATTGTGACTTTGTCTAAATATTTTATGAGAACAAGAATCCAGATGCTAAATAATGTTGAATCTTGATTTCTTTAAAGATAATAAGATATTTTCATATTATATATGTTTTTAGAGATTTTTTTTATATATTTCAGATGGACCTTCCCCTTCTGGGCATCAGCCTCATGCCCCCCTAGCCAGAATCCCCTCCCGCCCCCCCCAGCCAGAATCCCCTCCCGCCCCCCCCCCCCAGCCAGAATCCCCTCCCGCCCCTTCCCAGCCAGAATCCACTCCCGGCCCTTCCCAAACTGAACCCGCTCCCGGCCCTTCCCATTCTTACTCCTGTCCTGTCCCTCCCAAAAAAAGGTTCCTTGCCCCCGCTCGCCGCTCTCCCCATTTGGCCTGCCTTACATCTCCCCCACCTGCCCAGCCACCAACTCCCCAGGCCCCTGACTCCCCAGCTGTGCAGGCTCCACCGGAGCAGCAACCCAGTCTCCCACCTCATCCCATCTCTCCCCCCATCCCTACCCATCAAGACCTTTACCCTATTCAAAATCCCCACCTTCATTGTCCTGGGTGTTGGAATGTCCTTCCCAGCCACTGATGTAAGTATCATTGCAAATCAACATTAGAACATACTTTCTTAAAGGGACATTATACTGATCGAATTAGACATAAATTGAAATTTATTTGAAAATGTTTTTGATAAAACTTTTCTTTATTTGATTAATATAAATGTTTCCGATCTTCAGATTTTGAAATCAAAATCCACATTTTCTAATATCTAATTGATATTGCCTAGATGTTGGATATCTATTATGTATATATGACACTATTTTGGATTTGTTATCACTGTCCTTTTCACATTGTGTCATAAACCAAATAAATATATTTTTTAAAGATTGATAGGGTTTAGATTTGTCTTAATACCTTAATGGTTTATCTCTGCAGAACATATTTAATGTGTAAATCTTCTATATAGCATATTTAATTATAATAATGATTTGTATTTAAATTATTACAATGTCTCTTTGCTCTCTTTTTATTATGTTCTGTAATTATTATTAATTTGTATTATTTATTTTTGTTTAGGTTGTGACTCAGCATGGTTAACGCTAGAGGCTCTAGCACGTATAGAGTAGACCATGCTGAGTAACAATCAGTTGCTGGGAAGGATGCATGAGACCATACATATCCAGCTGCGGCTTCATCACTTGACTCTCAAATGAATCATGCATTTAGAGGTATTGCTTGAAGCTGCAGCTGGAGATGCACAAGACGATGAAGGTTATGCTGATGCCCCATAAGTGGAGGATCCGGAGATGACCCGAGGGAAAATGAATAAATCCTCCATCCACATGTTGTGTTTATTTTTGTTTAATATGTTGCCATTTGGCTGATTTTGGTTTTATTGTTGTGCCTGTTGCACTATTTCACCTTGTCAGATTTTCATTAAGGGGCCTTGTTGGCCTTTGTTTGCCCCTGTCAACTCCCTCCAAGGACTGTGATGCACTATGTCACCTTGTCAGTGTCAGGGTGCCAGGAATCAGACAGACGAGAAGTGCAAAAATAATCACACCTTTATTAATAACAAAAAAATAATAAAAAGTCCACAAGTCAAATAACAATCCAGGAGTCAAAACCAGAGCTGGTAGTCAGACGAGCTGAGTCAGGAGCCAAAGCGAATAGTCAGACGAGCCGGAATCAGGAACAAGGAAAACAGCAGAGTCAGGAACAAGCCAGGGATCAGGAACCAGGAAGGACGTCAGACAGCCAGGTAATACACAGGAACTCTCACAAACAGGTCTGAGACAAAGCAAAGGCAAAGCATACTGAACAGAGGCCCTTTAAATAATAAGTGATGACATCACAATTCTGAGACTGCATCCTGTCTCACACAGATGATGCACACCAGTCTGGCCATAAAAGGAATGCAGGAAATGAGCAGCATCCCCCACAATGCACCATAGTCAGCAAGAGAGGTGAGTAAAATGGCTGCCAGCAGCACATGGCAAACAAAATAGGGAAAAAACCCTGACAGTACCTTCCCCTCAACGACCCCTCCCCCGCGGGAGGACAAAAGGCTTATTGGGGAAACTGGCATGGAAGGCACGGAGGAGGGCGGGAGCATGAACATCAGAGGAGGGAACCCAAGAATGCTCCTCCGGACCGTAGCCCCTCCAGTGAACCAAATACTGTACATGGCCCCTGGACATACGAAAGTCAATAATGCTGCTAACCTCATACTCCTCATGGTTGTCAACAAAGATAGGATGGGGACGAGGCAACACAGTGGTAAACCGATTACAAACCAATGGTTTCAAGAGGGAGACATGAAAAACATTGGAGATGCGCATTGCAGGAGGAAGGTCAAGAGCGTAGGGCAAAGGATTGACCTGTCGGAGTATTCGAAAAGGACCAACATAACGGGGAGCCAGTTTATTGGAAGGCACACAAAGGTTCAAGTTGCGGTAGGACAGCCAAACTCTCTCACCAACCTGGTAGGAAGGCACGGGCAGATACCTACGATCAGCCTGGAACTTTTGCATAGAACGATGAAGGCAATCCTGAGTCTGCACCCACGTGGAACGGAGTTGCCGGAGATGCTCCTCCAAAGCCGGAATATCCTGAGACATGAATCAATCGGGCGACAAGGATGGTTGAAACCCATAATTCACCATGAACGGGGATAACTTGGAGGAAGCATTAATAGTACTATTACGAGCAAACTCTGCCCAAGGTAACAGTTCAGACCAATTATTGTAGTGATCTGAGACATAGCAATGGAAGAACTGTTCCAGAGCTTGATTAGACCGTTCCACAGCCCCATTGGATTGAGGGTGATATGTTGAGGAGAAGGAAAGCTGGATCCCCCATTTGAGCACAAAAGGAATGCCACAATCTGGAGACAAACTGGCTACCCCGGCCTGACACTATCTCCTTGGGTAACCCATGTAAATGGAAGACCTCCCGGGCAAAACTTGAAGCAAGCTCCTGAGCGGTAGGCAACTTCATCAAGGGAATGCAATGTGAAATTTTAGAAAAACGGTCAATCACCATAAGGATAACAGTATTGCCATTAGAAACAGGGAGCTCGACAATGAAGTCGATGGAAAGATGTGTCCAAGGACGCTCACCATTAGCAATAGGTTGAAGAAGATCCACAGGAAGACGTTGAGGAGTTTTATTCTGTGCACAAACTGAGCAGGAGGCAACATACACAGCAACATCAGAACGAAGACCTGGCCACCAGAATTGTCGAGTGACAGACCAAATCATTTGGTTCTTGCCTGGGTGACCTGCAGCTTTAGGATAGTGGTAAGTGTGCAAAAGTTTAGTTTGAAGATTCTCAGGAACAAAACACTTACCACTAGGTTTCTCCGGAGGTGCATTGGTTTGTGCAGCCAGGATCTCCTCCCCCAAGGGAGAAGTAAAATTAGTACGTATGGTAGCTAAAATATGGTCAGGAGGTATAACAGGAGAAGGTACAGAATCCTCCTTGGACAGAGGTGAAAATTGTCAAGAGAGGGCATCAGCCCTAACATTCTTACTACCAGGCAGGTAGGAGACCACATAATTAAACCGAGACAAAAAAGCGCCCATCTGGCCTGTCGGGGCGACAAACATTTTGCTTCAGATAGATAAGTTAAATTCTTGTGCTCTGTAAAAATGAGCACTGGCATGCTAGTACCCTCGAGTAGATGCCTCCATTCCTTGAGTGCCAAAATTATGGCCAGTAATTCCCTGTCGCCAATTTCATAATTGCACTCTACTGGAGACAATTTCTTAGAGAAGAAACCACACGGATGCAAGGAACCGTTAG
Organism: Bombina bombina; assembly: GCF_027579735.1. Taxonomy (NCBI): domain Eukaryota; kingdom Metazoa; phylum Chordata; class Amphibia; order Anura; family Bombinatoridae; genus Bombina; species Bombina bombina. The sequence continues at coordinate 620,779,446 of NC_069504.1, forward strand.
GCGTAGGACGTTGAGACAAGAAGGCACCTACTCCAGTCTCAGACGCATCGACCTCAAGAATGAAAGGCAGGACAGGGTTAGGATGAGCCACAACTGGAGCGGCAGCAAAGGCAGTCTTAAGACTATCAAAGGCCTTAATGGCAGTAGGAGAGTGGATCATTCTCTTTACGTGTCATGTCTGTGATAGGTTTAACCAAGGAAGAAAAGTTTTTAATAAACTTTCTATAGTAATTGGCAAACCCCAAAAAACGTTGAATAGACCGAAGACCAACTGGGCGAGGCCACTGCAGAACTGAAGATAACTTGTCAGGATCCATGGAGAACCCTGCAACGGAGATAACATAACCTAGGAAGGTTACTTGAGTCTGATGGAACTCACATTTCTCGAGTTTACTTCAGTAGTCTCTGAAGAACCCGTGTAACATCAGAACGATGAGCCTCAAGTGTGGGTGAGTGTATGAGGATGTCGTCTAAGTACACTACAACACACTGTCGCAACATATCTCGTAGAACATCATTAATAAATTCCTGGAAAACAGCAGAAGCATTACATAGGCCAAAGGGCATTACAAGATACTCATAATGCCCGCTCCTGGTGTTAAACGCTGTTTTCCATTCGTGGCCCTCCTTGATCTAACAAGATTGTATGCTCCTCTCAAATCAAGTTTAGTAAAGACCATAGCTCCCTTGAGGTGGTCAAAGAGTTCCGTAATGAGCGGAATAAGGTAAGCATTCTTAATGGTAAGACGATTAAGACCCCTATAATCGATGCATGGTCTTAACTCGCCACCCTTTTTCTTCACAAAGAAGAAGCCAGCCCCTGCAGGAGAGCAGGATTTGCAGATGATCCCCCACGACAGAGCATCGGCAACATACTCCTCCATAGCACAATTCTCTGCAACAGACAGAGGGTAAACATGGCCCAGAGGAGGAATGGCTCTGGGTTGCAGGTCTATGGCACAATCGTAAGATCGGAAAGGAGGCAACGTACCGGCACGCACCTTGTCAAAAACGTCTAGGAACTCTCAGTACTCCTCTGGCAATTGAGATACCGAAGAAGTGCACAAGACTTTAACTGGTTTCCGAAGACATGTGGAAATACATTGCGGGGACCACGACAAAATTTCAGACCTGCACCAGTTGAGACTGGGGATTGTGCTTTTGGAGCCAGGGATAACCCAGAACAACCGGAAAATGCGGAGAGTTTATCACCTGGAACTGGAGGGTTTCAAAATGGAGAGCCCCAACAGCCATGGACAACGGAGTAGTATCGTGAGTAATGAGTGCAGGCTGAAGAGGCCTACCATCAATGGCCTCAATACCAAGCAGAACGGACCGAGCAAAACAGGAATGGAGTGCTTTGAAACAAAAGCGCTGTCAATGAAATAGCCTGCAGCACCGGAGTCAACAAGAGCCTGGGTGACTATGGAGGAGTCCACCCAGGAAAGGACAACCGTGACCAAAGGTTTCTCCTTAAGAAGTTCGGGGGACGAGGATACACCACCCAAGGTCTTCCCCTGACAGGACCTTAGGTGTGAGCATTTCCCGGCTGTGTAGGACAAGACTTCAAAAGGTGGCCCTGTAACCCACAATAGAGGCAGAGCCCCTCCCTCCTCCTAAAGGCCCTCTCTGCTGCAGAGAGACGTGTGAATCCCAACTGCATCGGCAACGGAACAGGAGGCTTCCATAAGCGCTCCTTGAAAGAGGGCTTCTCTCCGAGTCTGATGTCAATTAGGATAAAAAAAGACACCAATGCCTCGAGATCCTCTGGTAAATCTCTGGCAGCAACTTTGTCTTTAATCGCATCAGAGAGCCCATGAAAGAAGGCGGCAACAAGGGCTTCATTGTTCCAACCAACCTCTGCGGCAAGCGTACGGAACTCAATAGCATACTGAGCAACAGATCTTGTACCTTGCTGAATGGACATGAGTCGTTTAGCAGCAGAGGAGGAGCGAGCCAGAACATCATATACCCTTCGAAAGGAGGCCACAAATTCAGGGTAATTTGAAATCACAGGTTTATTAGTCTCCCACAAGGGATTAGCCCAAGCAAGAGCTGTGTCAGAGAGTAACAAGATGAGAAATCCCACCTTAGCTCTGTCAGAGGGAAACGCCTGAGGTAACATCTTAAAGTAAATGCCCACCTGGTTCAAAAACCCTCTGCATTGAATAGGATCGCCTCCATATCGCTGAGGTAGAGGTGCAGAACTGGACATGCTCCTGGTAGGACTAGGTGCAGCAGCGGAAACAGGAGCAGCCATAACTTGTGGGACACTTTGGTCCAAATGTGCAGTGCGAGTCAGCAGGGTTTGCAGGGCTAGTGCAAATTGATCCAAGCAGTGATCCTGTTCATCCATCCTAGAAATGATGGCAGGTAGAGGTGGATAATTAGCACCATCAGGATTCATGACCTTTGCGTAATGTCAGGGTGCCAGGAATCAGACTGAGACGAGAAGTGCAAAAATAATTACACCTTTATTAATAACAAAAAAATAATAAAAAGTCCACAAGTCAAATAACAAGCCAGGAGTCAAAACCAGAGCTGGTAGTCAGACGAGCCGAGTCAGGGGCCAAAGCGAATAGTCAGACAAGCCAGAATCAGGAACAAGGAAAACAGCAGAGTCAGGAACAAGCCAGGGATCAGGAACCAGGAAGGACATCAGAAAGCCAGGTAATACACAGGAACTCTCACAAACAGGCTGAGAAAACACAAAGGCAAAGCATACTGAACAGAGGCCCTTTAAATAATAAGTGATGACATCACAATTCTGAGACTGCATCCTGTCCCATACAGATGATGCACACCAGTCTGGCCATAAAAGGAAGTGCAGGAAATGAGCAACATCCCCCACAATGCACCATAATCAGCAAGAGAGGTGAGTAAAATGGCTGTCAGCAGCACATGGCAAACAAAACAGGGAAAAAACCCTGACAGTCAGATGGCTCCAATGGGGTGTGTTGGCCTTTGTTTGCCCTGTCAACTCCCTCCAAGAACTGTGATGCACTATGTCACCTTGTCAGATGGCTCCAATGTGGTTGTGTTGGATTTGGTTTGCCCAGGCAACTCCTTCCAAGGACTGTGATGCACTATGTCACCTTGTCAGATGGCTCCAATGGGGCTTTGTTGGCCTTTGTTTGCCCCTGTCAACTCCATCCAAGGACTGTTATGCACTAAGTCACCTTGTCAGATGGCTCCAATGGAGCTAATTTATCATTATGACATTTTTGAAAGTTATCTTATTTATTTATGTTTTATGACATAATAATAAAAAATAATCATTAATATGTTATTTTTCATCTTTATTTATTCATGTCATTTAGTAAAAACTATATTTTATGTGGTTAATCCTTAAAGGGACCTGAAACCCAAAAATGGTCTTTCATGATTCAGATATATAATACAATTTTAATGAAATTTAATATTTACATCTATTATTTAATTTGCTTCATTTTATTGATATACTTTGCTGAAAGGTTTATCTTTGCAAGATCATGAGTAGCAGAGAACCTAGGTTCTAGATGTTGATTGTTGTTTGCATATATATATTGGTTGTTATTGGCTCATCCATGTGTTCATCTAGAAACCATTAGTGAATTGATGCATCTTTAAAAATTATCCCAAGATTATTATTATTATTATTACTAATGAGATAATCGATGTAAATGATGAAGTTGATGGAAATAGTATCCTCTCTGTGAATCCTGAACTTAATTGATTGTATTTCATGTCCCTTTAAGTGATGCTGACCACAATTCTTAATTTACAGATATGCATTTCTAATGTATTTATTTTCTTTTGACATCACATACACATATAATATGTTTAAAACAGACTATTAGTTGAATGTTGACAGCACATGTATTCCAATTACACTTACATCTTATTGTAGTAGAATAACAAAAGAAATCACTGTGTGTAATGCACATATTTTACATGATTAACAGCTTTCTATTATTATTGATTCTCTTTAATTATCCAACAATATATTACTATAGATAGGCTGACCATATTTCCGCTTGAATGAGTGGCACATATGATAAATACATCTGTCATTATTCTTATTCCAAAACATTCTTTAAACAGCTCTGAAAACATCCCTGACATATGTATTTCTCATGTGTCCCTTTTTAAAGCGGAAAGATGGACACCAGAACTATAGGTAACATATAATGTATAACCAATCCACATTTTCATAATGTATCTCGCAGCATTCGTTCTCAGTTAAAGGGACATGAAACCCAATAATGTATTTTATCATTTAGGTATAACATTATATTTTAAACAGATTTTAAATTTTCTTCAATTCTCAAATTTGATTCAGTCTCTTGGTATCATTTTTTTAAGGGATAGCAGTGCACTACTGGTTTCTAACTGAACACATAGGTAAACCAATGACAATCGGTATATATATGCAGCCACTAAGCAGAAGTTAGAACATAGGTTGTTTGCTGCTCTTGAGATTACATCGAAACACATTTCATCAAAAGATAACAAGAGAAAGAAGCTAATTTAAATAATATCAGTAAATTTGAAAGGTAGTTAAAACTGCAATCTCTTACATAATCGTGTAACATAAAATGTGGGTTTCATGTCCATTTAAAAACCTGCTGCTTCCTAAATAGTTCTGAATTCTCCTATTCTAAAGAAAAATATATACACCTAGATTACGAGTTTTGCGTTAGGAGAGGTGCGTTAGTTACGTGTACTTTATTTCCATTGCACACTTTTCTTAACGTTGGTATTACTAGTCTGCAAACAACCTGTGAGGATTCAGGCTGTGCCTGTAAGGGAGATAGTACTTGTGTTGGACCACAGCTACTGATAGCAAAATAAGGTTTATGGTGTAGCAAAGTGTGTAGTGGGGTATTACATTTAATCACATCAGAGTAAATGTGATTGCAGCAGTACAACTAAGCGAGCATGATTTCTGACAAAAGCGTTAACACAATCTTTTAACAATAAGGTAATGAGCATAAGTAAACTAATGTGGGTATAACTTTGAGTAGCTGGTCAAGTAAACTGAATTAGGTACCTGAGGCAAGTGGCTTAAGAGAAGTCCGGTACAGCACTGTGGGAGACAGATCAGCTGTGAGGCAGCCGGGTTGGCGTGTGACGTCACAGAGGCGCGAAGATCCGGAAGCTGCAGTTGTTCCCAGTGTAGAGGCAATCAGCAGAGAGCTACACAGGTTAAGCGTGAGGAGAGCAAATTGCTAGAGGATAAGCAAACTCTAAGGTGGAGCTTAGAACTGGAGAATTCAATACCAAGCAATGATTGAGAGCTACATGCTGGCTTTTATAGCGTTGTAGATAGGAGCACTTAAAGGGGCAGCACAATAAGTAGGAAGCAGGCTATAATTTCATTACGGTTAAAACATGACACAACCTCGTACCGCGTCGCGGTAACACGACTACCGTGTTTATTTTATATGCGTAATCACGGCAGCGTTAAACATTCTCCAATAGAGATCAATGATAAATGAAAGAAGCACAGATTTTTCAGCTAACACTCGATCTCGCGAGAAATACGCACTGCTCTGTCATATTACGTATACGGAATAATGCACAAAAAAAACACACATCAAATGTACAAACAACAATCACGCAAAATAGCACATACGCATTACACATTCACAATCGGAAAAGAAAAAGAATAAACAACATTTACACTAAAAGAGGAATACAAAAATACCTTACGATCTTGCAACACGGAACAAAACAACACGAAAAAAGAATTGCATACTCATACACCAAAAAAACATTTGCATTCAAGATTACGGAACATTAGTACAAATAAACATTTACAACACTTTACAAATACGACACCATCACAAATATGTATTTACATTTACAGATAATACTTTTGGACAATGTTATGCAAAACGATCACTATGACATCATCACATTATACACATTCCACAAATACTAATTCAATATGAGAATGCGCAAATTCACACAACTAATACACATTGCACACATACTAATTACTAACAAAGCACACCTGAACATACTTTACTTTGCAAACCGGTACATCATTAAACATTTACATAGGGTATAATAAGCACGCTACAAGCATGGCTTCTTTGAGTGTGTTGCTGGAGGATTTTGTGAGATTAGAGAGATTTAGCGAGTTACTGGTATTGTGAGATTTAGTGTTAGTGAGTGAGTTAGTGATAGTGTGAGAAAGTGAGTTAGTTAGTGGTAGTTTGAGATAGTGAGTTAGTTAGTGGTAGTGTGAGATAGTGAGTTAGTGGTAGTGTGAGATAGTGAGTTAGTGGTAGTGTGAGATAGTGAGAGAGCGGTAGTGAGCGAGAGTTTGTTTGGGTGAGTGTGCAAGTGTTTTTTCTGAATACTTAACACATTTACATGCAAACACATTCAATACATACATACACTTATCAATAACACTACATACACTCCATACCCCATCCCCTCTCATACTACACTCCATACACCATTCCCTTTCATCCCATACCCCATTCCCTTTAAGCCCATACCCCATTCCCTGTAAGCCCATACCCATCCCATAGTTAGATTTTGTTTACATATCCTCATTTTAGTATTTTTCTACATTTTTTTCTGTTTAATACCCCTTACCCTCTTTTATTTATATCCCTTTCACACTTTGAGCACTTTTTTTATTATTATTATTTTTTACCCCCTTTCATTTGGGCACATTCACTTGTTGTTTGAGTATGTCGGGAGGGGGCAATCGGGGGCAGATTAGCCAGCAGCTATTAGAGCTCATCAGGCAGGAGGTCAGAGAAGACATTGTAGAGGAGGTTAGGCAGGAGGTTAGGCAGGAGAGGGGGAGAGGAACCGGACAGGAATGGGGAGAGGAAGGGGAAGAGGAAGGGGGGAGGAAGCGGTGGTTGGACCCGGCCACTTTGTTCAAGATGAACAAGTGGCTGGGCCCAGTGACGTGCAGTGTAGAGCTTCACACTCCGGGAAACAGAGGCTCACATCACAGGGGAAAGCCAAGCTGACTATGGAGGCGAGATATACTATGGATGAGAAGGAGGCCCTCATAGAGGCTTATATGGAGAGGGCTAGGAGGCTGCAGGCTCAGAAGACCACTCCTAAGGAGAAGAGGAAGCTATGGCTGGAGATCAGGGATGCCGTTAATGCAGTGGGGGTCCATAACAGGGATGTCAAGTCTATACAGCATCACTACCGGGACTGCAAATGGAACTCAAATGAAAGTTCGCGAGGGAGAACCAATATCTAACAGGGACCAGTGGCGGTCCTGAAATGATTGTGGAATATTCCCGATGGGAGGAAATGTTGTGTCCCAGCATCTCTGAGGTGGCCATCGGTGTCGGAGGAGTCGATACCGGGAACCTGCTACTCTCATCTTCCGGTAAGCTCATTTAATAATCTATTTAAATTAAAAATAAAGAATGTATTTAAGGATATGATTAACGCAATTACGCTTTTTTTAGATATTATTACATAAACGCATTCACAATTACCTTGCAAAAGTTGCATTTCACGAAAAGCCATCACATTAGTATCTAGTCTACAGATTAGATGTGCATTTAAACAGACTGAAAACAAACGCAAAAACACATTCAGATTGACCATATAGATATCAGAAACACGGTTTGGAAAATGCGGAAATTGTATTGATTGTTGTATATGAAAGTGTATTAATGAGGCTGACTTTGTAATTCTATTGTAAGCAAAAGCATTTACATCTTTATTTGGAACTGTGCTAATATCTCAATTTCTTTCTTTTTACAATATACAGAGTCTGAGCCCAGGGAGGAGGCAGCACAACACCCACAGGCTCCTCCTTCACCCAGGTATGAGAGTGGTGCAGATGACTCGCCACCTCGGGGAAACATGGAAGACATCCCTCTATCCTCATCCTCTGAAGAAGCCCGCACTGCAGAAGAGATCCCTGCAGCAGCCCCTCCTGCACCAGCAGCCCGCCATGCACCAGCAGCTACTCAGGAGGAGATAGCAGAGCTGCAGATATTAAGAGATTTTCTGGAAGAGATGCGTGCCTCCCAGAGGGAACAGGCGGAAAGCAGAATCCAGCTGAAGGAAGCAATTAATGAGATTCGACAAGACCAAAGAGAGCTTCGCCAAGACCAAAGATAGATCTTGCATACTCTGAAAGATATATTGCAGGTCCTCCGGGAGGCGCATAACGCACCATCTGCTGCTGGACTATCTGCTGCTGGGCTATCTGTTGCTGGGCCATCTGATCCTGGGCCATCTGCTGCTGGACCATCTGCTCCAGGCCCCCCTCCATCTCATCCTCAATCTCCTTCTCAGCTGGGTGATCCCAGTACTCCTCCTTCCCCTCTTCCCCAAACATCTCCAATGAGAACTCGTCGAAGGGGGCAGTTGCTCCCCCCAGAGCCTCAGTCTCGTGGGAAGAGGGGAAGGAAGAGGAAGTAATTTTATTTTGGATATATTTAGTTATTTAATGTGTAATAGATAGGTATGTGATGATGTGGTCTTCTTACACTTGTGGAGCACACTCTGTATATAATTTGCTTCTATGGGACCAGGTCCATAGAGGCAGATTGTTTGCAAAGTGTGCTTTACAAGTGTGTGGAGACCACATCATCACATACCTATCCTCGTTGATTACATTGATTGGTTTCTGTGATGTGATGTCCAAACTGTTTCCCTAATCTCAAACAAAATGACCATTACAATTATACATGATGGCATATCACTTTTTTGATGCCAACAACACAGCTTAAAGGGACAGTCATAACATTAATTATTGTTGGTTACAACGAAAACACTTTATTACGCATTATCAAGTTTGGAAAAACAAGACTTAGAGAAATACATGTTTTACTTCTGTGATTAACCTTGTATCTATGCCTCAGAAAAATGACCACTTATTTCTGTTCTTTTGACAGACCGACATTTCAGCCAATCAATGATCAATCCAGGGTAACTATACTGCATGAGCTCAATGTTTTCTATATGAAACACAATAAATAATGCCCTCTAGTGGTCAAAATGAATTCAGATTAGATGCACTCTTCAAGCTCGAAGAAATGAGCAGATGTACCTCCTAGGTTTAGATATCAACTAAGAACACCAAGGCCTAGATTTGGAGTTTTGTCGGTAAAGACCCGCGTAGCTAACGCCGGCTTTTTTCTGGCCGCACCATAAAAATAACTCTGGTATTGAGAGTCCACATAAAGGCTGCGTTAGGCTCCAAAAAAGCATATTTAACACAGCTTCAACTCTCGATACCAGAGTTGCTTACGCAAGCGGCCAGCCTCAAAAACGTGCTCGTGCACGATTCCCCCATAGGAAACAATGGGGCTGTTTGAGCTGAAAAAAAACCTAACACCTGCAAAAAAGCCGCGTTCAGCTCCTAACGCAGCCCCATTGTTTGCTATGCGGAAACACTTCCTACGTCTGCACCTAACACTCTAACATGTACCCCGAGTCTAAACACCCCTAGCCTTACACTTATTAACCCCTAATCTGCCGCCCCCGCTATCGCTGACCACTGCATATTATTATTAACCCCTAATCTGCCGCTCCGTAAACCGCTGCTACTTACATTATCCCTATGTACCCCTAATCTGCTGCCCTAACATCGCCGACCCCTATATTATATTTATTAACCCCTAATCTGCCCCCCACAATGTCGCCTCCACCTGCCTACACTTATTAACCCCTAATCTGCCGACTGGACCTGAGCGCTACTATAATAAAGTTATTAACCCCTAATCCGCCTCACTAACCCTAAAATAAATAGTATTAACCCCTAATCTGCCCTCCCTAACATCGCCGATACCTAACTTCAATTATTAACCCCTAATCTGCCGACTGGAGCTCACCGCTATTCTAATAAATGTATTAACCCCTAAAGCTAAGTCTAACCCTAACACTAACACCCCCCTAAGTTAAATATAATTTAAATCTAACAAAATTAATTATCTCTTATTAAATAAATTATTCCTATTTAAAGATAAATACTTACCTGTAAAATAAATCCTAATATAGCTACAATATAAATTATAATTATATTATAGCTATTTTAGGATTAATATTTATTTGACAGGCAACTTTGTAATTATTTTAACCAGGTACAATAACTATTAAATAGTTAAGAACTATTTAATAGCTACCTAGTTAAAATAATTACAAAATTACCTGTAAAATAAATCCTAACCTAAGTTACAATTAAACCTAACACTATACTATCATTAAATTAATTAAATAAACTACCTACAATTACCTACAATTAACCTAACACTACACTATCAATAAATTAATTAAATACAATTCCTACAAATAAATACAATTAAATAAACTAGCTAAAGTACAAAAAATAAAAAAGAACTAAGTTACAAAAAATAAAAAAATATTTACAAACATAAGAAAAATATTACAACAATTTTAAACTAATTACACCTACTCTAAGCCCCCTAATAAAATAACAAAGACCCCCAAAATAAAAAATGCCCTACCCTATTCTAAATTACTAAAGTTCAAAGCTCTTTTACCTTACCAGCCCTGAACAGGGCCCTTTGCGGGGCATGCCCCAAGAAGTTCAGCTCTTTTGCCTGTAAAAAAAAAAACATACAATACCCCCCCCAACATTACAACCCACCACCCACATACCCCTAATCTAACCCAAACCCCCCTTAAATAAACCTAACACTAAGCCCCTGAAGATCTTCCTACCTTATCTTCACCATACCAGGTTCACCGATCCGTCCTGAAGAGCTCCTCCGATGTCCTGATCCAAGCCCAAGCGGGGGGCTGAAGAGGTCCATGATCCGGCTGAAGTCTTCATCCAAGCGGGAGCTGAAGAGGTCCATGATCCGGATGAAGTCTTCATCCAAGCGGGAGCTGAAGAGGTCCATGATCCGGATGAAGTCTTCTATCAACGGCATCTTCAATCTTCTTTCTTCCGGATCCATCTTGCAGACCTCCGACGCGGAACATCCTCTTCTCCCGACGCCTACTAGACGAATGACGGTTCCTTTGAGGGACGTCATCCAAGATGGCGTCCCTCGAATTCCAATTGGCTGATAGGATTCTATCAGCCAATCGGAATTAAGGTAGGAATATTCTGATTGGCTGATGGAATCAGCCAATCAGAATCAAGTTCAATCCGATTGGCTGATCCAATCAGCCAATCAGATTGAGCTCGCATTCTATTGGCTGTTCCGATCAGGGCATTTTTTATTTTGGGGGTCTTTGTTATTTTATTAGGGGGCTTAGAGTAGGTGTAATTAGTTTAAAATTGTTGTAATATTTTTCTTATGTTTGTAAATATTTTTTTATTTTTTGTAACTTAGTTCTTTTTTATTTTTTGTACTTTAGCTAGTTTATTTAATTGTATTTATTTGTAGGAATTGTATTTAATTAATTTATTGATAGTGTAGTGTTAGGTTAATTGTAGGTAATTGTAGGTAGTTTATTTAATTAATTTAATGATAGTATAGTGTTAGGTTTAATTGTAACTTAGGTTAGGATTTATTTTACAGGTAATTTTGTAATTATTTTAACTAGGTAGCTATTAAATAGTTCTTAACTATTTAATAGCTATTGTACCTGGTTAAAATAATTACAAAGTTGCCTGTCAAATAAATATTAATCCTAAAATAGCTATAATATAATTATAATTTATATTGTAGCTATATTAGGATTTATTTTACAGGTAAGTATTTATCTTTAAATAGGAATAATTTATTTAATAAGAGATAATTAATTTTGTTAGATTAAAATTATATTTAACTTAGGGGGGTGTTAGTGTTAGGGTTAGACTTAGCTTTAGGGGTTAATACATTTATTAGAATATCGGTGAGCTCCGGTCGGCAGATTAGGGGTTAATAAGTGTAGGCAGGTGGAGGCGACATTGTGGGGGGCAGATTAGGGGTTAATAAATATAATATAGGGGTCGGCGGTGTTAGGGGCAGCAGATTAGGGGTACATAAGGATAACGTAGGTGGCGGCGCTTTGCGGTCGGCAGATTAGGGGTTAATAAGTGTAGGTAGGTGGAGGCGATGTTGTGGGGGGCAGGTTAGGGGTTAATAAATATAATACAGGGGTCGGCGGTGTTAGGGGCAGCAGATTAGGGGTACATAAGGATAACGTAGGTGGCGGTCGGCAGATTAGGGGTTAAAAAAATTTAATCGAGTGGCGGCGATGTGGGGGGACCTCGGTTTAGGGGTACATAGGTAGTTTATGGGTGTTAGTGTACTTTAGGGCACAGTAGTTAAGAGCTTTATGAACCGGCGTTAGCCCAGAAAGCTCTTAACTACTGACTTTTTTCCTGCGGCTGGAGTTTTGTCGTTAGATGTCTAACGCTCACTTCAGCCACGACTCTAAATACCGGAGTAAGAAAGATCCCATTGAAAAGATATGATACGCAATTTACGTAAGGGGATCTGCGGTATGGAAAAGTCGCGGCTGAAAAGTGACGTTAGACCCTATTTTGAGTGACTCCAAATACCGGAGTTAGCCTAAAACCAGCGTTAGGAGCCTTTAACGCTGGTTTTCACGGCTAACGCCAAACTCCAAATCTAGGCCCAAGAGAACTAAGATAAATTGGTGATAAAAGTTTGAGATATATTTTTATAAAATATGCATTTTTTGAGATTTAAATCATTACTGTTTTGCTTGACTTGACTGTCCCTTTAAACAAGAACATATGCTAACATATACTAATCCTTAGGGATTGTTGGTATATCTACACGTACTTGTTCAAACAAGAAAATATTTGATTAGGATACTAAGCCTGTATGCCATTTCTCTTGACGTGTTAAATAAAGTCTATTTTCTTAAAGATACATTACAGTGTTTGAATTATTTAAGAAAGACATTTCATTCAGAAGGAATCTGGTTTCATGTCCCTTTACGAGTTACATTAGAAATATATGCTCACAGTAATATATTTGGAGATTAACAATGTGTGAGTCCTACATGACACAATACTGAGCATTTACATTAAAGGGACAGTATACACTCATTTTCATAGAACTGCATGTAATAGACACTACTATAAAGAACAAGATGCACAGATACTGATATAAAAATACATGAGAAAATGGTTTAAAGACTTACTTAGAAACTCGCAATTTAGCTCTGTTGAAAAGTTAGCTGGAAAGCCACATTGCAAGTGGGAAATAAAACACTCCCCACTCCCCCTTCTTTTGCATATGAAAAGACCCTTTACACAAACAGGAGCAAGCTGGAGAAGTAGCTGACGGTATTCACATCAAACTTTGGGATTTGGTTAGGACTCAGAAAATCACAGCAATGGTATTTAAAAATAAGAAAAACTATACATTTAAAAAAAAAATATGGGCTATATAAATATACAAAACATATATGCTAAGAAAAAATGAGTGTAATGTCCCTTTATGAAAAAAGATCAGGACATAACATCTAGAATAAGTAGGCATCACATATATTTATCATATGATAAAGGTCAATGCATATTGATTACTTGATTCAAATACAAAAGCTCATCTTTAGGAATTAGATATGTAGAAAATTCACAGTAATTATTTATAAAAAGGAAAATATTGTTGACAAAAATATTAAACAAGATGGAGTATATTCATGGATTTGCACTTGCCTCAAAATATATAATGCATGAAAACATATTGCTTTCATTTGTTTCTTCAACGAGACAGCCATCAAAACCGATTTTTGTGTTCTTTATCAGCTATGGTTCAACAATGTACATGATTGACACAAGCCATACTTGTCATGGTTTTAAACTTGTCTTCTCATTCACAAACGTGGGTTACGTGCAAAATCAAATATTGCGGGACAACGTAATCCAATCAAATGGATTTAACACCTTGGCATGTCAATAAGAAACGTATTTATATTTTAATAACTAGTATGTGCTATATTGTTATCTATGAGTGTCACGCTAGATAACGTAATACTGTGATATATGTGATAGAATCCATTGTTGGTAATAAGGATATATTTCATTAGAATTGGAGGATTATTAACTATTTAGCAATCATTTTATGTTACACGATTATGTACGACATTGCAATTTGAACTTCATTTTCAAATTTAAGTTTAATCTTTTGATAAAATGTGTTTAGAGGTAATCTCAAGAGCAGAAAAATACGATGTTATAACTGCTGATTGGTGGCTACATATATATACTGATTGTCATTGGTTCACCTATGTGTTCATTTAGAAACCAGTAGTGCCTTGCTGCTCCTTAAACAAATGATACAAAGAGACTGAAGCAAAATTGATAATTTATGGAACGAAAATTATTTAAAAATCGTATGTTATACATAAATGAGAAAATAGATTATTGTGTTTCATGTCCTTTTAAATTAGAAATAATGCTACGAGATACATTATGAAAATCTTTATTGCTTATACATTATATGTTACCTATAGCTATGGTGTCCATCTTTACGCTTTAAAAAGGGAGACATGCATATGTCAGGGATGTTTTCAGATATGTTTAAAGATTTATTTCGAATAAGAATAATGACACATGTATTTATCAGATGTGTCACTTATTCAAGTTGAAATATGTTAAAATGAGAGAGGGTGGGGGTAGGGCAAAGTATATTATAACAAGAGATTCAGTGGTTAAGGGCAGATAGCCCAATTTGAGTTTTATAATCTCCTAACCACAGAGACCTCCTGCCACAGATTTAAAGTTAAGGACAGGATACAACTAATAAATAATTGTAAATAGACTTACAAGTAGGAGTAGGTAACTTAAATCTGTGAGGAAAATTTCCACCAATGCCCCAGCTGAATCAAGGCTAAATAGTTTTAATTAGAAAAAAATGTTTTTCTCCATTCACACACTAAAGTTTATTAAATCAAAATTTAACCACACATACATTTAGCAGAAGCTAAAGATTTAAAAACACTCCACCTAAGTTGAACTAGGATTTTTAAATTAATCTGAAATCAGTATCACTGGTATCTAGCAGCAAAAGTTGTAGTTGTAAGCTAAGCCCTTACAATCCGAGGGCTAGTTTTAATTTTAAATTTTTACAAATTATTAAAGCTGCATTGTACCAGACCAACGAAGGTGAGCAAATTAAAAGAAAAGGGAAAGACAAAGCTTATCCCCAGGACCCCTGACGTACGTTTCACAAAAAACGCTTCCTCAGAGGGGTGTGGAGCTGCTGCAAAATGCTATATTTATGAGTCATTAAGACTCTCCTCCGATGTTGGAGTGGATGTTCCTTAATTGCCAAAGTTACATTTTAATTGGCTCATATGAGTGTCAGTCACAAAAGTGACTGGTAATAGGGTACAATGAGAGGTTGGAATTCTAAACGTCACGCTACGTCCGAAATGGGCGTTTTTGTTTACATTGACATTTGTTGGACAGATCTCATTGGAAGATTAATCGACCATATGTTACGCTGATGTATTTGATTAATTGTCTGACATATCATTGCAAGGTATACTGCAGTTACTTATCAAATTTGACCGCTTACCATAAATAGATAGATCGTATTAGTATATCCCCTATATATAGACATTGTACTTGGGGAATACTGTTTAGAAAAGTTGCTGTCCGAATTATTCATACCTGAATACAGGGGATAGTACATATAAGTGCATAATAATGTGAGTCGGCATACCGTATCTCCCCTTTGACATTAGTCAACAGCATGCTGCAGTCGTTACTTGTTGATGGGTGTAATGGATCTGCTCAATATCATTTATTCAGTCTATGTGAGTGCGCTGCTTATACACTAACATCAGTGTTACGTCTAGAGTGGGCGTGTTTGTTTATAAACGCTTCTGTAGTAACGGTCCTATTGGCTGATCACTTTTAACATATGTTGCACATAGATCCAAGGCGTGGAATAGTCATTGGCAAATCTGATCGTATATTATAATCTATAAGATTTGATTTAATCCGCTGTTTGCTTATGTAAGTGATATGAAGGAATGAGATATATCTACGTGAAAACCATTCACTGAGTCTAATCTAAGTAGACTGCTTATACATTTAATTCCTATGTCAGATTCTAAAAAGAAAAAAAGAGTTACATGAAAGGCAACACTGTTTATTGGGAGATGAACAGATGCCAGGGATGATTTGTGGAGATGTCAGTATTATTTTAAGCACAAATATGATATGATACCTCTTATTGGAACGTGTGTATACGAGATAGCCTTTAGTTCATATTGCTTGCCTATTCGGTTATATTTTCAAGGTGCTGAAAATGAATAGTATACTTGATTTTGCTTAGAATGAATAGTATACTTGATTTTGTTAAGGTATTATTATTCTCATTATTGCAGATGCTAATTTTATATACAATATACTAGTCAGATCACTTTATCATTCATAAGTGAATAAAAATATTGTGAACAAAAATAGAAGTGAGAATGAGGCATTAAAAGTAAGGTGTGTAAGGAGTGCTCTTGTGTGCTGAAGAATAATATTGCATATTAAGATTAACCAAAAGAGGGGGGACAAATGTGAGACATACCTAATTTAGTGTATATATATTCACTGGATGGAATCTGCTTATACAAGATGTACAGGCTGACGTGTATACAATGTGTGAATAAAATAAACAAGTCAAGTATAACTCTAAATGAGTTTAGCTTATACAAAGTGTACAAATTAACATGTGTACAATTTTGTGAATTAAATAAACGGGTCAAAGTATAATAACCTTAACCTTAAAATTAGGGTAGTGTGGTGATTGTTTGATCAATGTAAGTGAATTGTGGAGTAAGCCAAAAGTTATAATAAGTGATAGGACAAGACAGTTATTGATAAGTGATACCTTATTTCATTTACAAATATACAAAATAATTATTGAAGTCATTCATGCCATTAGGTTTTACAGAATTTAAACGGTAGATCCATTTGCATTCGAGTTTGAGTAATGTATTCTCCAGATTGCCTCCTCGTATTCCTAATGAGGCTTTTTGAATGACCATATATTTCAGATTGCTAGTGGAGCACTTGTGATGTATTTGAAAGTGTTTTGCTACTGATGTTAACTTTTTGCCACGAGCTTCATCCTTATTGGCATTTTTTATGTTGTTAGCATGTTCAAGGATACGTACCCTGATCTCCCGGGTTGTCATGCCAACATAGATCATTTTGCATTGGCAAAAGAGAGCATATACAACCGCAATAGTTCTACAGGAGAAATGAGAGGCTAGATTATATAACTGGCCATCTTTGTCTTGAATGGTTTTAGACTTTATTACGTATGGGCATGCGGAGCAAGTCCCACAGGGAAACATCCCTGGATCAGTGTCCTTTTTCTTAAAGGCTCTTACATAATGGCTAGAGACGAGTCTATCCCTAAGATTTGTGGGTCTTTTGTACCCAATTGAGATTCTGTCACCGATATTTTCCTTCAGAGAGGGATCATTTTGCAGAATTTTCCAATGTTGGTTGATTATTTTAGTTATTTCTGGCATTTGTGGGTTATATGTAGTGATTAATCTTGGATTAGACTCACTAGTATTTTTGACCTTGGGAATGAGTAAATTTTCTCTGTGGATATTTAGGGCCTTGTATTTGGCTCGTTTGACTGCTTTTTTGCTATAGCCTCGTGCCATAAGTCTGTCCATTAGGTTTTTGCTTTCCGTGAGATATATATCAGTACTGGCGCAGTAACCATACATCTAGACATAGATCTAACAGATATATAGTGCAGCAATCTGATAGCAGTGCTGAGAGTGAATCAGATATCTCTGACAATGAAGTAGAGATAGGCAATCCTAATCAACACACTAATCTGAGAGGCAATAACACTAACAATGTCTCTCAGTCCACCAGACCTAAGACACATAGTGCAGCACAGTCACTAAATACATCTTCCTCTTCTTTTTTAGTCCAAACTCCACACAATCCAACTCCTCCTACATTGCAGACCAATCACACAATACCCAACTCACGGGGGAACAAAAGGAAATTCACTGGTCCAACACGTCAATCCACCAGGAGGAGGGAACTGAGTCCCTTCTCCAAAATCAGGATGACAAACTAAGGGTCATCAATTTGTCAGATCACACACTGAACCAAGATCATATAGATGTACTATCCAAGGGATTATCTTTTTGTCTAGTTAATTCTCTCAATAAGTTTGAATTAATAAAAGACATACATTTATTTTCACGCAAGCTGATGCTGAAAAAAATATATGCCTATAATCCCAATGTATTAGACGCAGGAGATCTAAGTACAGTTGATCTATTAGAACAACTCAGTGATGAGAATATGATTTATACTAATGATGCTACCCCACCTGATTCGAGTACATGGAAATCCACACTGAAACCTAAATCCAAATATGTTCCCTCTATGTCAAATTCGCCTGAAATTCAGGTATTCTGTAAAATGGTCTGCAATCAAATTGAGCAATTGCCTGTTACTCGAAAGAATCACAATCTGACAATATCAGAATTCAAAGCTCTGAATGAGATTGAATCTTGGAAAGACATCACTATAAAGCCGTCTGACAAGGGTGGGAATGTGGTATTGTGGCCCTCTAAAATGTATACAGACGAAGCCTCCAGACAGCTATCCAATTCTACCTGCTACAAACAATTGATCTTTAATCCTCAAAGCTCATATTTGACACAATATAACAACCTAGTCAAACAAGCCTGGACAGATAATATCATTACTAACACTGAGAAAAAGTACTTAACCATAGATCACCCTAAAGTCGCTACGTTATATTTCTTACCAAAGGTGCACAAGAACTCCCAAATACCCCCTGGCAGACCTATCGTCTCTGGGAACGAAAATTTAACAGAAAAGGCCAGCAGATATGTCGACCAAAGATTAAGAGAGTACTTAAATACATTACCTTCATATGTCCGTGATACCATGGAGGTATTGCAAATACTACAAAATATACAGCTTTCTGATGACATGTGGCTTGTCACTGCAGATGTAGAGTCACTCTACACAAATATTAGACACACAGATGGAATAGCAGCCATCAAGTATTTTTTGTCATCTAATACAAATGACAATGAAGATCACAATAATTTCGTAATCCAACTACTGCAGTTTATCTTGACACACAATTTCTTTACCTTCAACGATAGGTACTACTTACAGACGCAGGGTACCGCGATGGGTACGGCCTGCGCACCTACATATGCCAATCTGTTTTTGGGGCATTGGGAGCTCTTTAATGTATTTTCGACTGAATTACAACATCATACTGATCATATCCCGCTTTGGATAAGATATATAGATGATGTCTTATTCATATGGCAAGGAACATCTCAGGAATTAGATCAATTCATGAACAAAATAAATATGAATAACAAAAACATCAAATTAACATATTCAGCCGATCAACATAAAATTTCCTTTCTGGATATAACTATATTCAAGAAAGAAGATGGTTACATTAACACCACCATTTACCGAAAAGAAACAGCGACTAACACTCTATTACATAGATCTAGTGCTCATCCACCATGTACCCTTAAGGCTATCCCCTTTGGGGAATTTCTGCGCCTAAGACGTAACTGCTCCAGTACTGAT
The DNA here is from genome assembly GCF_027579735.1 of Bombina bombina. Classification (NCBI taxonomy): domain Eukaryota; kingdom Metazoa; phylum Chordata; class Amphibia; order Anura; family Bombinatoridae; genus Bombina; species Bombina bombina. Next base: position 620,798,935 of record NC_069504.1, read on the forward strand.
ATATATCTCACGGAAAGCAAAAACCTAATGGACAGACTTATGGCACGAGGCTATAGCAAAAAAGCAGTCAAACGAGCCAAATACAAGGCCCTAAATATCCACAGAGAAAATTTACTCATTCCCAAGGTCAAAAATACTAGTGAGTCTAATCCAAGATTAATCACTACATATAACCCACAAATGCCAGAAATAACTAAAATAATCAACCAACATTGGAAAATTCTGCAAAATGATCCCTCTCTGAAGGAAAATATCGGTGACAGAATCTCAATTGGGTACAAAAGACCCACAAATCTTAGGGATAGACTCGTCTCTAGCCATTATGTAAGAGCCTTTAAGAAAAATGCTCCGCATGCCCATACGTAATAAAGTCTAAAACCATTCAAGACAAAGATGGCCAGTTATATAATCTAGCCTCTCATTTCTCCTGTAGAACTATTGCGGTTGTATATGCTCTCTTTTGCCAATGCAAAATGATCTATGTTGGCATGACAACCCGGGAGATCAGGGTACGTATCCTTGAACATGCTAACAACATAAAAAATGCCAATAAGGATGAAGCTCGTGGCAAAAAGTTAACATCAGTAGCAAAACACTTTCAAATACATCACAAGTGCTCCACTAGCAATCTGAAATATATGGTCATTCAAAAAGCCTCATTAGGAATACGAGGAGGCAATCTGGAGAATACATTACTCAAACTCGAATGCAAATGGATCTACCGTTTAAATTCTGTAAAACCTAATGGCATGAATGACTTCAATAATTATTTTGTATATTTGTAAATGAAATAAGGTATCACTTATCAATAACTGTCTTGTCCTATCACTTATTATAACTTTTGGCTTACTCCACAATTCACTTACATTGATCAAACAATCACCACACTACCCTAATTTTAAGGTTAAGGTTATTATACTTTGACCCGTTTATTTAATTAACAAAATTGTACACATGTTAATTTGTACACTTTGTATAAGCTAAACTCATTTAGAGTTATACTTGACTTGTTTATTTTATTCACACATTGTATACACGTCAGCCTGTACATCTTGTATAAGCAGATTCCATCCAGTGAATATATATACACTAAATTAGGTATGTCTCACATTTGTCCCCCCTCTTTTGGTTAATCTTAATATGCAATATTATTCTTCAGCACACAAGAGCACTCCTTACACACCTTACTTTTAATGCCTCATTCTCACTTCTATTTTTGTTCACAATATTTTTATTCACTTATGAATGATAAAGTGATCTGACTAGTATATTGTATATAAAATTAGCATCTGCAATAATGAGAATAATAATACCTTAACAAAATCAAGTATACTATTCATTCTAAACAAAATCAAGTATACTATTCATTTTCAGCACCTTGAAAATATAACCGAATAGGCAAGCAATATGAACTAAAGGCTATCTCGTATACACACGTTCCAATAAGAGGTATCATATCATATTTGTGCTTAAAATAATACTGACATCTCCACAAATCATCCCTGGCATCTGTTCATCTCCCAATAAACAGTGTTGCCTTTCATGTAACTCTTCTTTTCTTTTTAGAATCTGACATAGGAATTAAATGTATAAGCAGTCTACTTAGATTAGACTCAGTGAATGGTTTTCACGTAGATATATCTCATTCCTTCATATCACTTACATAAGCAAACAGCGGATTAAATCAAATCTTATAGATTATAATATACGATCAGATTTGCCAATGACTATTCCACGCCTTGGATCTATGTGCAACATATGTTAAAAGTGATCAGCCAATAGGACCGTTACTACAGAAGCGTTTATAAACAAACACGCCCACTCTAGACGTAACACTGATGTTAGTGTATAAGCAGCGCACTCACATAGACTGAATAAATGATATTGAGCAGATCCATTACACCCATCAACAAGTAACGACTGCAGCATGCTGTTGACTAATGTCAAAGGGGAGATACGGTATGCCGACTCACATTATTATGCACTTATATGTACTATCCCCTGTATTCAGGTATGAATAATTCGGACAGCAACTTTTCTAAACAGTATTCCCCAAGTACAATGTCTATATATAGGGGATATACTAATACGATCTATCTATTTATGGTAAGCGGTCAAATTTGATAAGTAACTGCAGTATACCTTGCAATGATATGTCAGACAATTAATCAAATACATCAGCGTAACATATGGTCGATTAATCTTCCAATGAGATCTGTCCAACAAATGTCAATGTAAACAAAAACGCCCATTTCGGACGTAGCGTGACGTTTAGAATTCCAACCTCTCATTGTACCCTATTACCAGTCACTTTTGTGACTGACACTCATATGAGCCAATTAAAATGTAACTTTGGCAATTAAGGAACATCCACTCCAACATCGGAGGAGAGTCTTAATGACTCATAAATATAGCATTTTGCAGCAGCTCCACACCCCTCTGAGGAAGCGTTTTTTGTGAAACGTACGTCAGGGGTCCTGGGGATAAGCTTTGTCTTTCCCTTTTCTTTTAATTTGCTCACCTTCGTTGGTCTGGTACAATGCAGCTTTAATAATTTGTAAAAATTTAAAATTAAAACTAGCCCTCGGATTGTAAGGGCTTAGCTTACAACTACAACTTTTGCTGCTAGATACCAGTGATACTGATTTCAGATTAATTTAAAAATCCTAGTTCAACTTAGGTGGAGTGTTTTTAAATCTTTAGCTTCTGCTAAATGTATGTGTGGTTAAATTTTGATTTAATAAACTTTAGTGTGTGAATGGAGAAAAACATTTTTTTCTAATTAAAACTATTTAGCCTTGATTCAGCTGGGGCATTGGTGGAAATTTTCCTCACAGATTTAAGTTACCTACTCCTACTTGTAAGTCTATTTACAATTATTTATTAGTTGTATCCTGTCCTTAACTTTAAATCTGTGGCAGGAGGTCTCTGTGGTTAGGAGATTATAAAACTCAAATTGGGCTATCTGCCCTTAACCACTGAATCTCTTGTTATAATATACTTTGCCCTACCCCCACCCTCTCTCACTTTAAACTGTTCCAAACAAGGAGAATATACCCAGATTCTTATTCTGGGTTTAGCCTTTTTCTAGGGGGTCTTTTTCTACATTAATTATGAATATTCAAGGCGATATAGCTAATCGCCAGCAAAAAAGGTTACAGGAACTAAATTCATTGTTCAATACAACCAATAGTGATAACATACAAATTAATGAAGAAGAGTTGAATAATGTACTGTGCAAACTACATCAGACTTTACATAAGCAGTCCAAAAGGTGGTGGAACTGGCACTTTTTCGAAAAATATGCCGAAAAAAACCTAATACCCAGGGGTTTAAGAATGAAAGTGTTCCCTGCATTCACTTTAAATAATGAAGATCTAGTAAAACAATGGGAAACTGCATTAACTGAATGTTCGCTTAAATTAATCCAAATTCTAATAAAACATGACAAACTAGAGCTCACTAAACTAGACACTGAAATAGAGGAATACAACACCCAGTTGTCAAAATTCGATGAAAAATTTGATTACAAAGCAAAATATGAAAAATACCAACATGAGCTAGACAAATTAGAAATGGAAGTAGTAGCGAATAAGAAACAGAAACTCCAAAGAGATATTGAGGATTTTCAAAATCAGAGAATATATCGCTGGCGCAGTAACCATACATCTAGACATAGATCTAACAGATATATAGTGCAGCAATCTGATAGCAGTGCTGAGAGTGAATCAGATATCTCTGACAATGAAGTAGAGATAGGCAATCCTAATCAACACACTAATCTGAGAGGCAATAACACTAACAATGTCTCTCAGTCCACCAGACCTAAGACACATAGTGCAGCACAGTCACTAAATACATCTTCCTCTTCTTTTTTAGTCCAAACTCCACACAATCCAACTCCTCCTACATTGCAGACCAATCACACAATACCCAACTCACGGGGGAACAAAAAGAAATTCACTGGTCCAACACGTCAATCCACCAGGAGGAGGGAACTGAGTCCCTTCTCCAAAATCAGGATGACAAACTAAGGGTCATCAATTTGTCAGATCACACACTGAACCAAGATCATATAGATGTACTATCCAAGGGATTATCTTTTTGTCTAGTTAATTCTCTCAATAAGTTTGAATTAATAAAAGACATACATTTATTTTCACGCAAGCTGATGCTGAAAAAAATATATGCCTATAATCCCAATGTATTAGACGCAGGAGATCTAAGTACAGTTGATCTATTAGAACAACTCAGTGATGAGAATATGATTTATACTAATGATGCTACCCCACCTGATTCGAGTACATGGAAATCCACACTGAAACCTAAATCCAAATATGTTCCCTCTATGTCAAATTCGCCTGAAATTCAGGTATTCTGTAAAATGGTCTGCAATCAAATTGAGCAATTGCCTGTTACTCGAAAGAATCACAATCTGACAATATCAGAATTCAAAGCTCTGAATGAGATTGAATCTTGGAAAGACATCACTATAAAGCCGTCTGACAAGGGTGGGAATGTGGTATTGTGGCCCTCTAAAATGTATACAGACGAAGCCTCCAGACAGCTATCCAATTCTACCTGCTACAAACAATTGATCTTTAATCCTCAAAGCTCATATTTGACACAATATAACAACCTAGTCAAACAAGCCTGGACAGATAATATCATTACTAACACTGAGAAAAAGTACTTAACCATAGATCACCCTAAAGTCGCTACGTTATATTTCTTACCAAAGGTGCACAAGAACTCCCAAATACCCCCTGGCAGACCTATCGTCTCTGGGAACGAAAATTTAACAGAAAAGGCCAGCAGATATGTCGACCAAAGATTAAGAGAGTACTTAAATACATTACCTTCATATGTCCGTGATACCATGGAGGTATTGCAAATACTACAAAATATACAGCTTTCTGATGACATGTGGCTTGTCACTGCAGATGTAGAGTCACTCTACACAAATATTAGACACACAGATGGAATAGCAGCCATCAAGTATTTTTTGTCATCTAATACAAATGACAATGAAGATCACAATAATTTCGTAATCCAACTACTGCAGTTTATCTTGACACACAATTTCTTTACCTTCAACGATAGGTACTACTTACAGACGCAGGGTACCGCGATGGGTACGGCCTGCGCACCTACATATGCCAATCTGTTTTTGGGGCATTGGGAGCTCTTTAATGTATTTTCGACTGAATTACAACATCATACTGATCATATCCCGCTTTGGATAAGATATATAGATGATGTCTTATTCATATGGCAAGGAACATCTCAGGAATTAGATCAATTCATGAACAAAATAAATATGAATAACAAAAACATCAAATTAACATATTCAGCCGATCAACATAAAATTTCCTTTCTGGATATAACTATATTCAAGAAAGAAGATGGTTACATTAACACCACCATTTACCGAAAAGAAACAGCGACTAACACTCTATTACATAGATCTAGTGCTCATCCACCATGTACCCTTAAGGCTATCCCCTTTGGGGAATTTCTGCGCCTAAGACGTAACTGCTCCAGTACTGATATATATCTCACGGAAAGCAAAAACCTAATGGACAGACTTATGGCACGAGGCTATAGCAAAAAAGCAGTCAAACGAGCCAAATACAAGGCCCTAAATATCCACAGAGAAAATTTACTCATTCCCAAGGTCAAAAATACTAGTGAGTCTAATCCAAGATTAATCACTACATATAACCCACAAATGCCAGAAATAACTAAAATAATCAACCAACATTGGAAAATTCTGCAAAATGATCCCTCTCTGAAGGAAAATATCGGTGACAGAATCTCAATTGGGTACAAAAGACCCACAAATCTTAGGGATAGACTCGTCTCTAGCCATTATGTAAGAGCCTTTAAGAAAAAGGACACTGATCCAGGGATGTTTCCCTGTGGGACTTGCTCCGCATGCCCATACGTAATAAAGTCTAAAACCATTCAAGACAAAGATGGCCAGTTATATAATCTAGCCTCTCATTTCTCCTGTAGAACTATTGCGGTTGTATATGCTCTCTTTTGCCAATGCAAAATGATCTATGTTGGCATGACAACCCGGGAGATCAGGGTACGTATCCTTGAACATGCTAACAACATAAAAAATGCCAATAAGGATGAAGCTCGTGGCAAAAAGTTAACATCAGTAGCAAAACACTTTCAAATACATCACAAGTGCTCCACTAGCAATCTGAAATATATGGTCATTCAAAAAGCCTCATTAGGAATACGAGGAGGCAATCTGGAGAATACATTACTCAAACTCGAATGCAAATGGATCTACCGTTTAAATTCTGTAAAACCTAATGGCATGAATGACTTCAATAATTATTTTGTATATTTGTAAATGAAATAAGGTATCACTTATCAATAACTGTCTTGTCCTATCACTTATTATAACTTTTGGCTTACTCCACAATTCACTTACATTGATCAAACAATCACCACACTACCCTAATTTTAAGGTTAAGGTTATTATACTTTGACCCGTTTATTTAATTCACAAAATTGTACACATGTTAATTTGTACACTTTGTATAAGCTAAACTCATTTAGAGTTATACTTGACTTGTTTATTTTATTCACACATTGTATACACGTCAGCCTGTACATCTTGTATAAGCAGATTCCATCCAGTGAATATATATACACTAAATTAGGTATGTCTCACATTTGTCCCCCCTCTTTTGGTTAATCTTAATATGCAATATTATTCTTCAGCACACAAGAGCACTCCTTACACACCTTACTTTTAATGCCTCATTCTCACTTCTATTTTTGTTCACAATATTTTTATTCACTTATGAATGATAAAGTGATCTGACTAGTATATTGTATATAAAATTAGCATCTGCAATAATGAGAATAATAATACCTTAACAAAATCAAGTATACTATTCATTCTAAACAAAATCAAGTATACTATTCATTTTCAGCACCTTGAAAATATAACCGAATAGGCAAGCAATATGAACTAAAGGCTATCTCGTATACACACGTTCCAATAAGAGGTATCATATCATATTTGTGCTTAAAATAATACTGACATCTCCACAAATCATCCCTGGCATCTGTTCATCTCCCAATAAACAGTGTTGCCTTTCATGTAACTCTTCTTTTCTTTTTAGAATCTGACATAGGAATTAAATGTATAAGCAGTCTACTTAGATTAGACTCAGTGAATGGTTTTCACGTAGATATATCTCATTCCTTCATATCACTTACATAAGCAAACAGCGGATTAAATCAAATCTTATAGATTATAATATACGATCAGATTTGCCAATGACTATTCCACGCCTTGGATCTATGTGCAACATATGTTAAAAGTGATCAGCCAATAGGACCGTTACTACAGAAGCGTTTATAAACAAACACGCCCACTCTAGACGTAACACTGATGTTAGTGTATAAGCAGCGCACTCACATAGACTGAATAAATGATATTGAGCAGATCCATTACACCCATCAACAAGTAACGACTGCAGCATGCTGTTGACTAATGTCAAAGGGGAGATACGGTATGCCGACTCACATTATTATGCACTTATATGTACTATCCCCTGTATTCAGGTATGAATAATTCGGACAGCAACTTTTCTAAACAGTATTCCCCAAGTACAATGTCTATATATAGGGGATATACTAATACGATCTATCTATTTATGGTAAGCGGTCAAATTTGATAAGTAACTGCAGTATACCTTGCAATGATATGTCAGACAATTAATCAAATACATCAGCGTAACATATGGTCGATTAATCTTCCAATGAGATCTGTCCAACAAATGTCAATGTAAACAAAAACGCCCATTTCGGACGTAGCGTGACGTTTAGAATTCCAACCTCTCATTGTACCCTATTACCAGTCACTTTTGTGACTGACACTCATATGAGCCAATTAAAATGTAACTTTGGCAATTAAGGAACATCCACTCCAACATCGGAGGAGAGTCTTAATGACTCATAAATATAGCATTTTGCAGCAGCTCCACACCCCTCTGAGGAAGCGTTTTTTGTGAAACGTACGTCAGGGGTCCTGGGGATAAGCTTTGTCTTTCCCTTTTCTTTTAATTTGCTCACCTTCGTTGGTCTGGTACAATGCAGCTTTAATAATTTGTAAAAATTTAAAATTAAAACTAGCCCTCGGATTGTAAGGGCTTAGCTTACAACTACAACTTTTGCTGCTAGATACCAGTGATACTGATTTCAGATTAATTTAAAAATCCTAGTTCAACTTAGGTGGAGTGTTTTTAAATCTTTAGCTTCTGCTAAATGTATGTGTGGTTAAATTTTGATTTAATAAACTTTAGTGTGTGAATGGAGAAAAACATTTTTTTCTAATTAAAACTATTTAGCCTTGATTCAGCTGGGGCATTGGTGGAAATTTTCCTCACAGATTTAAGTTACCTACTCCTACTTGTAAGTCTATTTACAATTATTTATTAGTTGTATCAAGTTGAAATATGGTCAGACTACCTATAGCAATATATCGTTGAATCATTAAACAGAAACAATAATAAGAGAAAGATATTAATCAGCTAAAATATGCACATTACACACAGTGATTGCTTTTGTTAGACTACTACAATAAGATATAAGTGAAATTGGAATACATGTGCTATCAACATTCAAATAATAGTCTGTTTTAAACATATTATATGTCTATGCTGATGTAAAAAGGACAAAAATACATTAGAAATGAATATCCATTCATTAATAATTGTGGTCAGCATCACTTAAAGGGACATGAAATACAAACAATTAAGTTCAGGATTCACAGAGAGGATACTATTTCCATCAAATTCATAATTTACATCGATTATCTCAGTTTAATAATCTTGGGATCATTTGTTAAAGGTGCATCAATTCACGAATATTTCAGAAAAGAACATATGGATGAGCCAACAACAACCAATATATATGTATATATATATACAAACAACAATCAACATCTAGAACATCAGAGCATTTCTGCAAAGTATATCAAGAAAATGAATCAAATTAAATAAGAGATGTAAATATTAAATTTCTGGAGAATTGTATTATATATCTGAATAATGAAAGACCATTTTTTGGTTTCATGTCCCTTTAAGGATTAACCACCTAAAATATAGATTTTAATAAATGACATGAATAAAGAGGACAAATAATATATTAATGACATTTATTTTATTATGATGTCATAAAACATAAAGAAATAAGATAACGTTAAAAAAACTCATATTGAAAAATCAGCCCCATTGGAGCCATCTGACAAGGTGCCATAGTGCATCACAGTCCTTGGAGGGAGTTGACAAGGGCCAACACAGCCCCATTGGAGCCATCTGACAAGGTGAAAAAGTGCATCACAGTCCTTGGAGGGAGTTGACAAGGGCCAACACAGCCCCATTGGAGCCATCTGACAAGGTGCCACAGTGCATCACAGTCCTTGGAGGGAGTTGACAAGGGCCAACACAGCCTCATTTGAGCCATCTGACAAGGTAAAAGAGTGCATCACAGTCCTTGGAGGGAGTTGACAAGGGCCAACACAGCCCCATTGGAGCCATCCGAAAAGGTGCCATAATGCAACACAGTCCTTGGAAGGAGTTGACAAGGGCCAACACAGCCCCATTGGAGCCATCTGACAAGGTGAAAAAGTGCATCACAGTCCTTGGAGGGAGTTGACAAGGGCCAACACAGCCCCATTGGAGCCATCTGACAAGGTGCCACAGTGCATCACAGTCCTTGGAGGGAGTTGACAAGGGCCAACACAGCCTCATTGGAGCCATCTGACAAGGTGAAAGAGTGCATCACAGTCCTTGGAGGGAGTTGACAAGGGCCAACACAGCCCCATTGGAGCCATCTGAAAAGGTGCCATAGTGCATCACAGTCCTTGGAGGGAGTTGACAAGGGCCAACACAGCCCCATTGGAGCCATCTGACAAGGTGAAAAAGTGCATCACAGTCCTTGGAGGGAGTTGACAAGGGTCAACACAGCCCCATTGGAGCCATCTGACAAGGTGCCATAGTGCATCACAGTCCTTGGAGGGAGTTGACAAGGGCCAACACAGCCTCATTGGAGCCATCTGACAAGGTGAAAGAGTGCATCACAGTCCTTGGAGGGAGTTGACAAGAGCCAACACAGCCCCACTGGAGCCATTTGACAAGGTGAAAGAGTGCATCACAGTCCTTGGAGGGAGTTGACAAGGGCCAACACTGCCCCATTGGAGCCATCTGACAAGGTGACATAGTGCATCACAGTCCTTGGAGGGAGTTGAAAAGGGCCAACACAGCCCCATTGGAGCCATCTGACAAGGTGAAAGAGTGCAACAGGCACAACAAAAAAAATGAAATTGGCCAAATGGCAACAAATAACAAACATAGAACAACATGTGGATGGAAGAGTAAGTAGTGCTCCCTCGGGCCATCTCAGGATCCTCCACTTATAGGGGAATCCTCATCACCCTCATCGTCCTGGGCATTTCCAGCTGCATCTTCATGCCTTGTGTGTTCTATAAACAAGCTAAGAAGATGCATCTGGAGACACATAGTGTCGTGGATCCTTCCCAGCAACTGAGTGTGACCCAGCAAGGTCTGCTCTATGCGAGCTAGAGCCTCTAGCATTAACCATGCTGAGTCACAACCTAAACAAAAAAAAAAAAAAAAAAAATTAAAAATACAAGAACATAATACAAACAGAGCAAAGAGACATTGTAATAATTACACAGAAAATCGGTATAATTAAATATAATAGATATAAGATTGACACATTAAATATGTTCTTCAGAGAAAAACAACTATGATATTAAGACAAATCAAAATCCGATCAATCTTGAAAAATATATTTCTTTGGTTTATGACACACTGTGAAAATGGCAGTGATACCAATAAAAAGTTATTGGCATATATACATAATAGATATCCAACATCTAGTCAATATCATTTAGATATTCAAAAATGTTGATGTTGATTTAACAAAATGAAGATATGAAACATTTACATTAATCAAATAAAGAAGATGTTTAAAAATAAAAAATAAAATTCACATTCAATTCATGTATAATTAGATCATTATAACGTCCCTTTAAGAAAGTATGTTCTAATGTGTATTTGTAATGATACTTACATCGGTGGCTGGGAAGGAGAATCCGACACCCAGGACAATGAAGGTGGGGAGTGTGTAAATAGTCTTGAGGGGGAGGGATGGGGAGGGGTGGGGCGAGGGATGGTGGGAGGGATGAGGGGAGGGGTGGGGGGAGCGATGGGGTGAGGGATGGGGGGAGGGGTGGGGGAGGGATGGGGTGAGGTGGGGTATTGGTCTGCCGCTCCGGGGGAGATTGAGGGGTGGCAAAATGGGGAGAACAGCGAGGGGGGGCAAGGCACGTTTTTTGGGAGGGACAGGACAGGGGTTGGAAGGGCTGGGAGTGTGTTCTGGCTGGGGAGGGGCGGGAGGGGTTTCTGGCTGGAGAGGGGCGGGAGTTTGATGCCCATAAGTGGAAGGTCCATCTGAAATATAGAAAACAAATATATATGCATATATGATATTAAAATATATTATTATCTTTCAAAAAAACACTTAACATTATTTAAAGTCAGGATTCTTGTTCAACTAAAATATTTATACAAAGTCACAATAATGACTATGTTTTCAGTTATTGATTGATTTGAATCAAATATAATTAAGAATAAGATTCAATTGATCCTTTAAAATCTGAATGTTCACTGTTATTTTTCATTTAACATTTCATAAATACATTACTAATCAGATTTTTCAAAGTCAACATGATGTGCTAATATTTATGATTTGATAATATATTTAGCTTTTGGACAATATGTTTGGTTGCATGTATGCATTTGAGATTAAAATACAATAGAGTTCTTTCAGACACATGCCTGTGGGATTTTTTCCTTTTAAATACAACAATTGAATAATATGGGAGTGTGTAATATGATCAAATTTAAATGGCCACTACACATAGCCTTGGAAACCAGGTAAAGCCTGATTTACATATCTATTTCGGTGATTGCCTTTGTAAACTTAAATTGACTAATTTGAAGCTTGATGGAACCAAAAATTACTATTCTGAATATATACACAGTAGATACTACAGTTCATATTAAATATTAGGAATATAATCTTCTATATCTGATCTAAAATTTTATATTTTATTTTAATATATATTTAATATTAGGATTAAATGTATGTCATCCCAATATTAATAGACACATTCTGAAATGAATGCTTTATCTCTCAGGAATATTGATGTTTGTTTGATTGAAATGGACAGTCTATACATAACTTTTTAATTAAAAATTTTACATATCATACATCATGAAATTAAATGAATTAATTTCAATATGATTATGTTTGATGTATACTTAGAAGTGTTTTTGAAGTTTGAAACAATGATGACATAATGATATGGCCTGTATCTAGGCACTCAGATGAAGAAAAATGACTGTCTGTACAATCAGAAGATGCTTATTGTGGGTTTGCATGGAATAGGCATGTGACATCATGATGTCTGTCATTATTTACAAATCATACATAAATTTAAGTCAATATTAAAAACATATGTTCATGTTGCATGATATATAAAGGGGGGCAGGAGGGTATTAAAAAAATAATGGAATAATATATTTTAAATGGACAAAGCTGTAGACTTTCTTTTTTGTCAAGAGTATGATTTGTAAACAATAATACATGTTAGATACATGTTATATATATTTGACGCACCATCAGACTCAGAGGGAGCCACTTCCTCCTCCATCTCACATGTTGTTCCAGCAATAACTGTAAAACATAATACGTTGTGTACATTTAAAATAAAATATTATAACATATGTTACTGGTGCTCAAGGACACACATCAATGTTGCATTAAAGAGATACGGAACCAAAGTTAGGAATCACATCATTTTGATGGAGCATGCAAATGCAAGAAGATTTTAATTTTCGATAAGTAATCATTTGATTTTAGTGTCTGTATTTTGAAAATATTCCAAAAAGCTGAGTACATGGAACATTTAAGAGTTCTCCTGTGTGTATCACTTGATGATTGTTATCTAAATATTTACTAAATATAAACATGTGCTAGCCATGTTCTGAAGCACAAAGTTGTAGACTAATAAGCTTTGAAATCTTAATCTTAAAATAATAAAAAGAAGATATATATCATCAGAGGAGTATATGATCCTTTTAATTCAAATGGAATGCTTCATCAGAATCATGATCAGAATATTTTGGAAAAATACACCTTTAATGACATATGAATGAGTCAATGGACTTAACAGAAGCTTGCAAAAGCAGGTCACTATTGCTGCTGGATCCCTCGGGGTTCGTCACAACAACTACATCTATTAATTATATTCAAATATATTAGTGAACACAGTTTGGACATCACTAAATCACAGTAGTCAGCAATATTCAAAATAATATACTTCTAAATTTGAAGATTAGAGTACTAATATGAACAATAAATTTATTAGTCCATCAAGGTGATCGTAAAGAAAATTATGTATTTCACATATGTTGGATTTGTTACTAGATTACACAGCCAATTCTTCTCATATGAATCGATGGCATATATAAATATAACTATTGATCCCTGTTTAAAAATAAGACACACACAACACTTTGAATAACAACTGGTTAAAATATAACCTAATCCATGTGGCACATAGATCCATTTGTGCAATGTACAGTAATCTGTTTTAGGACACAACACATATTGATCACAATGCAAAACATAAGATATTTCTCAAACTATGTCATCATGGTGCTGTTAGAATATGCTTATATATATATATATATATATATATATATATATATATATATATATATATATATGTATAAAGGTAGTCCAAGAGTGAAAGATGTGTTTTAGATATCAATAAAGATTCATCAAAACAGGGTAAGGATTAATGAAGATATTTCTTTTTAAAGGAACACTAAACACAAGTTTTTTATTTCGTGATTCAGATAGAGCATGCAATTTTAAGCAACTTTCAAAATTAATAATATTATCAATTTGTCCTCTTTCTCTTGCTTTCTTTCTTTGAAAACGTAGGCAGCTAAGCTATTTTTGGGTTCAGAACCATGGAAAGCACTTGGTGGGTGAATGTATCCACCAATCAGCAAGAACAACACAGGTTGTTCACCAAAAATGTCCCGGCATATAAAGTTACATTCTGGCATTTCCAATAAAGATACCAATAGAATGAAGACAATTTGATTATAGGAGTAAATGTTAAAGTTTATTAATATTGCATACTCTACCTGAATCACAAAAGACAAATTATTAAATATTAAAATATCTTTATTTGACAATGTCACTGTTAATGAATTGTCTAGTCCATATGTTAATGTAATGAATGGGATGGAGCATGCAATTACAATTCAATATATAATTTCAGGATATCATCAAGAATCTTTAATTATCCTTCTCTCTTAAAGGGACGTGAAAATCCAAGATGTGTAATTGTATTAATTTCCATGATTCAAGTCCAGTCTGTGATTTAAAAAAGCTTTCAAATATACTTATTTATTCTAATTTTTTTTTTTTTTTTTGTTTTTGTTTTTAAAGGAGCAACTATGCCCTACTGTTATCTGAAGGCATGTGTTGAACCAATGAAAAGAGGGAATTTTGTGCATCAACCAATAAGCAGGTTACTCCCAGTAATGCATTGCTGCTCCTGAGCATACCTAGATATTCTTTTCAAATAAGGATAACAACAGAATAAATCAATTTAGATAATATCAATTAATTTGATTTATATTTATAATCACATGTTGTGTATAATTCCTAAAAGTAAAATGTTTGTTTTCATGTGCTTTTAATGATAACACGAAAATATCAAAGCATATGAGATGTATATTTCTATAATCTGCACATATGGAACAATTTATCAATGTTGTCTAAATGTAGTAAAAACATGTAAAGCACTACCCAGGGGAAGAATACAAAATGCCCATGACCCTAAGATTACATTAAAATTAAGATATCAAGAATAGAAGGAATATCTTCAAATACAAATAAATTGCGATTTGTATTACAATGGAATCCCAACTCTGATACGTCATTCTTATTTTAAAATAACAATAAAAGAGAATTAGAGTATCGATATTAATATAGATCAATGTGAATGGATTATGTAATCTTATGTCAAAGTTTGGAATAGAAAGGTAAATTAAAATGACACATACTACCCTGTGACGAACCCGGGCTCGAGGGTCCAGGAACAACATCCATATCTGTAAAATATTCAATTAGGATTGGATATCATTAATACAAATCAGGCCATGGACACAAAAAAATAAAGCTTTTTCTATTCTAAATATTATATTTGTATTCACGTGAGTTCATTGTTTCCTAAACTAATGTATAAATAAAATGATCGTGTATTCTTATTTTCAATCTTTTATGTTGTTGACTGTCGCTTTAAGTCATTTTGTGTCTTCTTGCATTGTCATCAATTGATAGAGATTGTTCAATTTTTATTTTGATCTTGCTAATCTATCTTTTATAATGTAGAAGATTGTAAATAAGGATACTGTATTCTTCACATATATACTAATTAATGTATACATTTGACCAACATGTCTCAAGCAATGCCACTGTTACAGAAAATACATGTTCACGTGTGTGCGCAATTCTATCTTTCGGGATCATTGCACAATGATTCAAAACGGAATTGCGCATCTGTAATTTGACCAAAATGTCTCAAGCAATGCCACTGTTACAGCAAACACATGTTCATGTGTGTGCGCAATTCTATCTTTCGGGATCATTGCGCAATGATTCAAAGCGGAATTGCGCATCCGTGATTCTGAATTGATTTGGATATAGTAGTGTGATGAGTATCATTTCGAAAGACTTCAAATATATTTGCAATTGGGTGTATTACGAGATTAAAATCGTATATTTGTTAATATTGAATGATACCAATTAATATTTACAACTGGGGTATGATTCGATAGTCAATGTATGAAATGGCGGATGATTGGGATTTCACGGATGCGCAATTTCATTTTAGCTCTGTGACGCATATTCTGGAGAGCGCAAGAAACATCATTCCTATTTCATGTGTGACGATTCTAAATTCAGATATCTAAATATCATATGTAGCGTGTGTTGTGAAATCTATATAGGTTAAATATATGACTATATACACATTGCTTAAATATCTACTCAAATATTAATATATTATATGAAGTCTGATATTTACCTGGTTCAGCCTCCAGACTTTCATCTCCCAGGCCACCGGACGGAGAAGCAGCTGCACTGGCCTCCGGGTCAGGACTTTCCGATCCAGCAGCTGGGAGGGAAGAAGAAGTCGAGGAGCGAGAGGATCTAAATCTGCGGGGGACCCCGGAGATTGAGAAGGGCGCATAAAGTCACCTCATAAGGTTGCAGGTACAGTTTCCGTGGGGGTGGAACTTGCTTTCCATCCTTCCGACGGGCTTTTACCCAGTCCCTTATGAGGTTGACTTTATGGCTTAGCCGCAACCTCATATCCCCGAACCTCCGCATGATTTGATCCGTGGTCCTCTGGATGCCACACACCAAATTAACATCATTGGTGATAGACAACCAGAGGGCCCTCTTACTACTCTGCTTCGTCTACTTCTTCTTGTTCCCAAACAGCTGCGGATAGAAGTCCTCGACGGCGTTGACCAGTGCTGCACTTTCCGGCTTGGTGAATCTGGGAGACGTCATGCCTGATAGTCCTTGTTATTAAATATATTATATATATATATATATATATATATATATATATAACTGCAAGCAGGCATTAGAGAACTGACAAAAATGGCAATGTGTAATGGACTTTTATATGGTGAAGTAAACATGATATGCACCATGGGACATGGTATCTGTACATCTGATTGTATAAAATATTGACATTTTGTTATCATGTCTGTGAAGCCATACTGACTCAAGTTATGTTTGTGTGATGAATTCTGATTGGCCGTTCCTTAATGTTTCATATCTTAGTAACTTACATACACATACCTCCTGGGGGTGCTGTTACTACATTTTTCATTTAGACTTATTTGTAATTCATGGGACTGTTATGCGGATATGTGTGACGCAGATTTAATATACGTGGTCCATTAAATATTAATATATTAATTTTACATTTGATCTCTATTTTATTTTTAGTAAATATAATCCAGTCACATTAGTAAATGTTTAAAACATTTCGATGTTAATATCGATCATGTTATTTAAGACAAATATTTTTTAATAATAAAAAGTAAACGTATGTATTTATTGTTTATTAAAGAAATATCGTGACTCATTGTGAAGTATTGACATTGCTCTATTAAATGTATATACAATCTCAACAATGCACATCGATTGTGTGCTAGTGCGTGACATTAGAATAGAATTTTTAAAGATGCGAATCTCGTGTTGCAAGATACGTTTCCCACACTATATTTCAGAAATGCGTAATTTGTATTTATAATGGACGTAACTTGGATCAAATTTTTTTAAATGTTAAAATACATGTTTCTTCATTATTATTAAATAAACCTTGAGCTTGTATTTGTCTGAACTTCTCACATATGTTATTGGGCAACAGCGTCTTTATTTTTAAAGGGACATTACACACCAATATTTTCTTTCATGATCCGGAGAGAGAATACATTTTTTAAATTTAAAATGTAACTCGATCAGGGCCGGCGCTTGCATACAGGCAAGTTAGGCAAATGCCTTAGGGCGCTTCAGCAGGTGGGCGCAAACTTGGAGCAGCAAGTGACTATGCTACAGCAGCAGCATCATTCCATTTTTTTTCTTTTTCATTAAACTGCTGTGCACTTTTTATTTATGGGCAATGTACCTTCCGTACGCCCCTCCCCACACACACACATGCTGGCTCTCTCATTACTTCAACCATGCTGCTACACAGTCCTGAGTTCAGCCCCGGTCACATTCCTCATAATCACACTGCATAAGGAAGAGACCGGAGAGAAAGGGGGAGGAGCGTGATGAACAAGCAGACAGCAGTAACACGGAGCATCAGAAGCTTTCAACAGGTAGGCTAGGCTGGTAGCAAAAAGATCTTGCTGAACTGTTTTAATGATCAATCATGTGTGGATTGTTCAGCAGAGGGGGAGCAAAAGTAACTTGCATTAACTCTATGACTGCCAGGCAGGACTGCATGTCATTCTGTTACTGTACTGTCTTGCTCAAAGATTAGCTGCACTGTGCACAAGTGACAAGGTGGAATAAGGTAACAGATATTACCTACCCTTAAGTTTTAAATAATTTGACAATCATGTCCATATTTTATGAAATGTCAGTTCTGTTAGCTCTAAATAGTTCATAACCACATGCTTGTTAAAAATGCAAAGAGGAATGTGTTGCATGTTGTTTTGCATTTGAAAAACTCATTAATAAAACTTAAACATTGTTTTTTTAAGGCAAATCAGCCATATCTGGCTCCTGGAAAGTGTTTCTTGCTCCTCATTATGACTATTGGCTATTACATTTTAAATGCATTTGTTAGCCCCCTCTTAAGGCATTAGTGGGCAGGAGACATGCTGCTGTCTGATATATGGACCCCAGCAGATATTCAGGTTCCTTATTCTACTCTCCTGTCTGACCCCTACTAAGCCACTGGAGGGTATTTTTTTCTAATACCCCATGCCCACCAAATAAACACCTGACTCTCCTGTCTGGATCTGCTTTGATCCTATATTTTCCCCACTCCCAAATAGTATTTCAGTAAGAACTACAAAGTCAAAATCTGTATCTGACATGAAAGTCCACTAGGCTGCTAGAGTGGTACTAAGATTGAATACACTCTGGTAGACAAGGGGTTATACATGATGTTTATATAAACCTCATTCCTTTAGTTTAGTTGGTTTGGTATTTCATCATCAGCCTCAATTAAACATGAGTTTTCAGCATAAATAGTAAACAATTCCCTATATGTCAGATAATATCATAGAAGGTTTTATTAAAAGGATGTTTACAAGTGGAGATATATGTGTAGTGCTGAAAAATTCCTGAAGTATTTGGGCTAAAAACATTTTTACAAAACACATGTATAATAATATGTTAAAGTATTTTGCACACATATATACATTTTAATTTTGTGTGTACTTCATTTATGTGTGTATATATGTATATTTACAGTGTATGTATGTGTATACATATGTCTGTATGTGTATATATGTACAGTATGTGTGTAAGTAAATATGTATATGTACAGTATGTGTGTAGGTAAATATGTATATGTACAGTATGTATGTGTATATATATATATATATATATATACAGTATGTGAGTGTACATATGTATGAATATGTATAGTATGTGTATGTATTTATTTATATGTACAGTATGTATGTTTATGTATATACTGTATGTATGTGTGTATGTACAGTATATGCACAGTATGTGTTTTTTGTGTGTTCATATGTATATCTGTACATGTGTGTGTGTGTGTATATATATATATATATATATATATACAGTATGTATGTCTTTATGTGTATATATACTGTATGTGTGTATGTATATACTGTATGTAAGTATGTATGATTATGTATATACTGTATGTGTGTGAATATGTACAGTATGTAAGTGTGTATGTTTATGTATATACTGTATGTATGTGTGTATGAATATGTAAAGTATGCAAGTGTGTATGTTTATGTATATACTGTACGTATGTGTGTGTGTGTATATATATATATATATATATATATATATATACTGTATGTATGTCTGTATGTGTATATATATATATATATATATATGTGTGTATATATATATATATACTGTATGTACAGTATGTGAGTGTACATATGTATGAATATGTACAGTATGTATTTATGTATATGTACAGTATGTGTGTATACATGTGTGTTCATATGTATGTCTGTACATGTGTGTGTGTGTATGTATATATATATATATATATATATATATATATATATATATATATATATATATATATATACTGTATATATACAGTGTGTATGTCTGTATGTGTGTATGTATATACTGTATGTACAGTATGTGAGTGTACATATGTATGAATATGTACAGTATGTGTATGTATTTATGTATATGTACAGTATTTGTATGCAGGGGTAAAACTACCATTGGTACAGCAGGTGCAGTGACACCAGGGCCCAAGTGTTGGAAGGGGCCCATAGCAGCCAGCTTATACGTAGGCAAATGCGGAACGTGTACAATCCTAATGCAAGGGAGCCTTTTAATAGTACAGATTGCAGGTCTTTCTATCCTCAAAATCTTTATATGGAGCAGCATGTATATTAGTGCTATTTCTTACTACTGAGTTACCTTTGTGGGGGCAAACAAAATTTCATCAGGGCTCTTTTTTGTGTAGGTCAGGTACTGTTTGTATGTGTGTGTACATATGTATGTACAGGGTTATTATAGTTATAACAAATCAGGTTAACACACAAGAATTTGATGTGATAACAGAAATTCTGTATTATTATAGATAAAATAATTATCTATAGCTACTTAAAGGGATAGGAAAGTCAAAGTTAAACTTGCATGATTCAGATAGAACATATAATTTTAAGACACTTTTAAATTCACTTCTATTTTCAAATGTGCTTTGTTCTGTTGGTATCCCTTGTTGAAAAACAACACGCACATATCCTACACTAGTAGGAGCTGCTGCTAATTGGTGCCTGCACACATTTGTATTTTGTGATTGGCTGACTAGATGTGTTCATCTTGCTGCCAGTAGTGCAATGCTGAAAGTTCCTTCAGCAAAGGATAACAAGAGAACAAAGCAAATTTGATAATGGAAGTAAATTGGAAAGTTGTTTAAAGTTGTATGTTCTATCCAAATCATGAAAGAAAAATTTGGGGTTTCCTGTCCCTTTAACACAACACCAGGTCCATAGCATTTTGATAAGAAGCAGTATTGGCAGGGTATATACCTATAATATATTCTGGGAAAGGGGCGGTAAATTGTGTCTTCGCCTGTGTAGCCAAAAATCCTAGCACCGGCCCTGAACTCGATCTATTTAGATTAGTCTTTAGATATCCTTTACAGAAGAAATAGCAATGCACATGGTTGAGCCAATCACACAAGGCATCTCTGTGCATCCACCAATCTTCAGCTACTGAGCATATCTACATATGGTTGTAAAGGAAAGTATATCAAAATAATGAAGGAAATTAGATAATATAAGTACATTTTAATGTTTACATCCTGAAAGAAACGCTTTTGAATTTCCGTCCCTTTAATGAGCTAATATGCAATCTTTAAATTTAACAAAATACATCTGTCTAAACATTGTAAATATGCATTGTTGCCCACCCACAAATAAGTAGATATTTCCCAGTAATGCTTTGCTGATCATAAACCTATGCATCTCCATTTCTCAAACTTCGGATAACATAAGAATAAAACATATTTATATTTCCTTCTGTATTGTTTTCCCCACTGTGAATGAAATATCTTCCAATGGCTGTATTTATACAGCTTTACCTTAAAGGGACATTAAGCTATATGTTCTTTCCTGATTTAGATGGATAATACAATGTTAAAAAAATGTCAAATTTAGTTCTATTATCTCATTAGCTTTTATCTCTTGATATTCTTTCCTGTAAATCATATCTAGATAGGCTCTGTTGCTGCCGATTGGTAGTTGCACATAGATGCCTTGTGTCATTGTCTAACCCGTGTGCATTGCTATTTCTTTACCAAAGGATATCTAAAGAATTAATCTAATTAGATAATAGAAGCAAATTTAAATGTTTTTTTAAAAGATTTGTATTATCTCTCTGAATCATTAAATTAAATTTTGGTTTTAATGTCCCTTTAAGGACAAAACCATTAGGAATATGTGGAGTTAACATTGTAGAAATAAACTAAACTAAAAGGAAATACCTATAGATATGCAATATCTATCCAACAGGTAAAAGAGTATAATCTTGAGAAATTATCTTTTGATATATCTATAGTTAACTGACCCTTCAAATAACTCCACTAGAGCTAAAAAGTAATCAATATGGCATACAATAACTAGCTTGGTATAAATGTTAAATTAACTTACGTTTTATTTAAAGTTAATTTCTAACATATTACCTTAAAAATAATTAAAGCCGAAAAACCTATATTTAGTGTAAGAATGTTTTTGGATACCTAAGAAAGATTATAGAGATTAGAATGTAAATCTAACATTAAACTACACTGTCACTTTAATGTAAGTTAAACACTTTCATTTCTTAAAAGTGAAATGAACAAAGTTGTTATGTATAATTTATACTACATATCCTCGTCATAAACATTTTATGGTTTTAACATCTATAAATCACACACTAAAAGCATAGATGGATGTATTTAACTCCAACTTAAATTTTGTAAGATACTTCACTTTAACATTATCTGAATAAGCTGTGTTGATATTTTTCATTCAATACATTAAACAAAATTAGTATATTTGATATCAGGCATGTGCTTGTAAAATAGACATGGGACTAATATTTTGTTTACATGTCAGAATATTAGATGGATATATTTCTTCTTATCTTACTGTGATAGAGATATGTCTCAAAAATATGTATTTAAAAAAATTACATAGAAAAATATATAGTATGAAAATAAATTTATTTACAAAAAAATAAAAATAAAATAGGGAATTCATCACAGATGAAACTCTGAAAAAGAAAGAAAATAAATATTAAAAACATTAGTCATTTAGGTTATTTAATGAACACATGTCTTAACATATTCATGAAATCTAATAATTGTTAAATCATCTTGTGTCTATGCTCTAACATGTATTTTTTTTATCTTGATATTAAAAACAGGTTCAGACTTGAATTCTATATCTATCCATAATTGGAAATTAATCCCATTATATTTTCTAATCAATAGTTGAATTACACATTAGCATTTTAAATTATCCAAAATAATGCATATCAATAAATTTTTAAAATTTGATTGTATGAAGAACATAATTGAATGTAATATTTCATGTCCCTGCAAATAATATACCTAAATATCAACTATTAAATATATTCCTTTGTCTGATTGTTCAGAATCTGAGTCCTCTCTAGCACAAAGTAGGGGTAATGTATCTAAAATAAACATATTGTAATATAGGATATGTATATATTCCTAATTCTTTGAACATTCTTCCTCCTATGATTCTTAAATAGCATGCATTGTGCAAATTAACCTGGATGTATGGTGTTTGAAAGGCAATTCTCTTCAAAATATCAGTTTATCTTCATTAGGTGTCCTATTCATCATTTTCAAAATAGAGGATTGTGAAATACCATCTAAACAACAAATATAAAATGAAATCTAAGTGTCTCCAATAGGATGCATCCACAGTCTTGTTCCATAGAATTGTTGCCACTTACCATGTAAACGTGTCTTTGTATGGTTTTCAAGGTCAGCACATTTTAAAGACAATGCCACAGACATGATCACATTGGGATTCTTCACTTTCAGTCTGGGAGTCTTCACTTTCAGTCTTGAATTCTTCACTTTCAGTCTTTAGATGAAGTTATCTCCCTAATGGAAGAAAAAGTGTAAATCAAATAATTATTAAAAGTGTGTGACTTAGTTCTGCACCCCCCCACCATTTCTGAAGCTATTTAGATCACTAGCTTACTAAGAGTGTGTAGCATATTGTGTTATGTTCTATCAATCAAGTGTGAAACTGAGTCATACATTGTGCAGACCTAACCTCTGATGTATGACTTGGAATATGACTTGAAAGCATATAGTATTGCTACCGGATCCCTTTCTGAGTATCCAAAAATCTAGTAATGTGTAAACTAAATACTATATTTTAAAATGTATGCCATATGATGATACTTTGTTTATACTTACCATCTGATGTTGTCTTTGAAAACCAGGTGGCGAGGTCATTACAGGACCCAATGCCAGAATCATCTGATATATAAATTACCTATGATAATAATAATAATAATATTAAATTATATTTTGTTATAATAATTTGATGAACAATCCTAACATGTTTGCACAATTCTCTACTTCTCATTTCCCTAAAATTCACACATATTCGCAATGCTCCTATATAACGTCTAGTATTTACCATCTGAAGTGGCGGTTGATGATGTTTGCTCTGACATTGAGGAGGTCTCAGGGGCACCTGGATGGCCTGCAGCATCCCAGCCCACTGAGCAATATTATGCAGGATGCTGCAGGCTATAACGATCTTCGCAAACTTACTAGGGCTGTATTGGAGGGCTCCTCCAGACCTGTCTAGGCATCGTGACCGCATTTTGAGGAGCCCAAACATCCTCTCCACTACAGCCCTAGTTCGCTTGTGCGCCTGATTGTAGTGCTCCTGGGCCTCGTCCGTGGGGTTACGCAACGACGTAATGAGCCAAGGCCGGCTCATGTAACCCGAATCACCTATAAATAATGAACATAACAAAATGACAAATATTAAAAATATAGTTAAAATTATTATATTAAAAGACAATTTGTGTACACTAAAATCCCCTAAAATAGACATTTACTGAAAGACAATTAGATGGTTGAAGCGCATTCGATATCTGCCCATTTAAGCTAAGACATGCTACATATCTGTTTGGAGCTAAATATAGACATTTGTGGAAAGAGACAATTAAATGGTTAAAGCGCATTCTAAATCTGCCCATTTAAGCTAAGACATGCTACATATGCGTATTTCGCATAAACCAGACATTTGATAAAAGAGAAAGAAATGGTTAAATTGCATCCTAGAGCTGCCCATTTAAGCTAAGACATGCTACATATCTGTTTGGAGCTAAAACTAGACATTTGCGGAAAGAGACAATTAAATGGGTAAAAGGCATTCTAAATCTGCCCATTTAAGCTAAGACATGCTACATATGCGTATTTCGCATAGACCAAACATATGCTAAAAGAGAAAGAAATGGTTAAATTGCATCCTAGAGCTGCCCATTTAAGCTAAGACATGCTACATATCTATTTGGAGCTAAAACTAGACATTTGCGGAAAGAGACAATTAAATGGTTAAAGCGCATTCTAAATCTGCCCATTTAAGCTAAGACATGCTACATATGCATATTTCGCATAAACCAGACATTTGCTAAAAGAGAAAGAAATGGTTAAATTGCATCCTAGAGCTGCCCATTTAAGCTAAGACATGCTACATATCTGTTTGGAGCTAAAACTAGACATTTGCGGAAAGAGACAATTAAATGGTTAAAGCGCATTCTAAATCTGCCCATTTAAGCTAAGACATGCTACATACGCGTATTTCGCATAAACCAGACATTTGCTAAAATAGAAAGAAATGGTTAAATTGCATCCTAGAGCTGCCCATTTAAGCTAAGACATGCTACATATCTGTTTGGAGCTAAAACTAGACATTTGTGGAAAGAGACAATTAAATGGTTAAAAGGCATTCTAAATCTGCCCATTTAAGCTAAGACATGCTACATATGCATATTTCGCATAAACCAGACATCTGCTAAGACAGAAAGAAATTGTTAAATTGCATCCTAGAGCTGCCCATTTAAGCTAAGACATGCTACATATCTGTTTTGAGCTAAAACTAGACATTTGCGGAAAGAGACAATTAAATGGTTAAAGCGCATTCTAAATCTGCCCATTTAAGCTAAGACATGCTACATATGCGTATTTTGCATAAACCAGACATTTGCTAAACGAGAAAGAAATGGTTAAATTGCATCCTAGAGCTGCCCATTTAAGCTAAGACATGCTACATATCTGTTTGGAGCTAAAACTAGACATTTGCGGAAAGAGACAATTAAATGGTTAAAAGGCATTCTAAATCTGCCCATTTAAGCTAAGACATGCTACATATGCATATTTCGCATAAACCAGACATTTGCTAAAAGAGAAAGAAATGGTTAAATTGCATCCTAGAGCTGCCCATTTAAGCTAAGACATGCTACATATCTAGAGCTAAAACTAGACATTTGCGGAAAGAGACAATTAAATGGTTAAAGCGCATTCTAAAACTGCCCATTTAAGCTAAGACATGCTACATACGCGTATTTCGCATAAACCAGACATTTGCTAAAAGAGAAAGAAATGGTTAAATTGCATCCTAGAGCTGCCCATTTAAGCTAAGACATGCTACATATCTGTTTGGAGCTAAAACTAGACATTTGTGGAAAGAGACAATTAAATGGTTAAAGCACATTCTAAATCTGCCCATTTAAGCTAAAACATGCTACATATGCATATTTCGCATAAACCAGACATCTGCTAAGACAGAAATAAATTGTTAAATTGCATCCTAGAGCTGCCCATTTAAGCTAAGACATGCTACATATCTGTTTGGAGCTAAAACTAGACATTTGCGGAAAGAGACAATTAAATGGTTAAAAGGCATTCTAAATCTGCCCATTTAAGCTAAGACATGCTACATATGCGTATTTCGCATAAACTAGACATTTGCTAAAAGAGAAAGAAATGGTTAAATTTCATCCTAGAGCTGCCCATTTAAGCTAAGACATGCTACATATCTGTTTTGAGCTAAAACTAGACATTTGCGGAAAGAGACAATTAAATGGTTAAAGCGCATTCTAAATCTGCCCATTTAAGCTAAGACATGCTACATATGCGTATTTTGCATAAACCAGACATTTGCTAAAAGAGAAAGAAATGGTTAAATTGCATCCTAGAGCTGCCCATTTAAGCTAAGACATGCTACATATCTGTTTGGAGCTAAAACTAGACATTTGCGGAAAGAGACAATTAAATGGTTAAAAGGCATTCTAAATCTGCCCATTTAAGCTAAGACATGCTACATATGCATATTTCGCATAAACCAGACATTTGCTAAAAGAGAAAGAAATGGTTAAATTGCATCCTAGAGCTGCCCATTTAAGCTAAGACATGCTACATATCTGGAGCTAAAACTAGACATTTGCGGAAAGAGACAATTAAATGGTTAAAGCGCATTCTAAAACTGCCCATTTAAGCTAAGACATGCTACATACGCGTATTTCGCATAAACCAGACATTTTCTAAAAGAGAAAGAAATGGTTAAATTGCATCCTAGAGCTGCCCATTTAAGCTAAGACATGCTACATATCTGTTTGGAGCTAAAACTAGACATTTGTTGAAAGAGACAATTAAATGGTTAAAGCACATTCTAAATCTCCCCATTTAAGCTAAGACATGCTACATATGCATATTTCGCATAAACCAGACATCTGCTAAGACAGAAAGAAATTGTTAAATTGCATCCTAGAGCTGCCCATTTAAGCTAAGACATGCTACATATCTGTTTTGAGCTAAAACTAGACATTTGCGGAAAGAGACAATTAAATGGTTAAAAGGCATTCTAAATCTGCCCATTTAAGCTAAGACATGCTACATATGCGTATTTCGCATAGACCAAACATATGCTAAAAGAGAAAGAAATGGTTAAATTGCATCCTAGAGCTGCCCATTTAAGCTAAGACATGCTACATATCTATTTGGAGCTAAAACTAGACATTTGCGGAAAGAGACAATTAAATGGTTAAAGCGCATTCTAAATCTGCCCATTTAAGCTAAGACATGCTACATATGCATATTTCGCATAAACCAGACATTTGCTAAAAGAGAAAGAAATGGTTAAATTGCATCCTAGAGCTGCCCATTTAAGCTAAGACATGCTACATATCTGTTTGGAGCTAAAACTAGACATTTGCGGAAAGAGACAATTAAATGGTTAAAGCGCATTCTAAATCTGCCCATTTAAGCTAAGACATGCTACATACGCGTATTTCGCATAAACCAGACATTTGCTAAAATAGAAAGAAATGGTTAAATTGCATCCTAGAGCTGCCCATTTAAGCTAAGACATGCTACATATCTGTTTGGAGCTAAAACTAGACATTTGTGGAAAGAGACAATTAAATGGTTAAAAGGCATTCTAAATCTGCCCATTTAAGCTAAGACATGCTACATATGCATATTTCGCATAAACCAGACATCTGCTAAGACAGAAAGAAATTGTTAAATTGCATCCTAGAGCTGCCCATTTAAGCTAAGACATGCTACATATCTGTTTTGAGCTAAAACTAGACATTTGCGGAAAGAGACAATTAAATGGTTAAAGCGCATTCTAAATCTGCCCATTTAAGCTAAGACATGCTACATATGCGTATTTTGCATAAACCAGACATTTGCTAAACGAGAAAGAAATGGTTAAATTGCATCCTAGAGCTGCCCATTTAAGCTAAGACATGCTACATATCTGTTTGGAGCTAAAACTAGACATTTGCGGAAAGAGACAATTAAATGGTTAAAAGGCATTCTAAATCTGCCCATTTAAGCTAAGACATGCTACATATGCATATTTCGCATAAACCAGACATTTGCTAAAAGAGAAAGAAATGGTTAAATTGCATCCTAGAGCTGCCCATTTAAGCTAAGACATGCTACATATCTGGAGCTAAAAATAGACATTTGCGGAAAGAGACAATTAAATGGTTAAAGCGCATTCTAAAACTGCCCATTTAAGCTAAGACATGCTACATACGCGTATTTCGCATAAACCAGACATTTGCTAAAAGAGAAAGAAATGGTTAAATTGCATCCTAGAGCTGCCCATTTAAGCTAAGACATGCTACATATCTGTTTGGAGCTAAAACTAGACATTTGTGGAAAGAGACAATTAAATGGTTAAAGCACATTCTAAATCTGCCCATTTAAGCTAAGACATGCTACATATGCATATTTCGCATAAACCAGACATCTGCTAAGACAGAAATAAATTGTTAAATTGCATCCTAGAGCTGCCCATTTAAGCTAAGACATGCTACATATCTGTTTGGAGCTAAAACTAGACATTTGCGGAAAGAGACAATTAAATGGTTAAAAGGCATTCTAAATCTGCCCATTTAAGCTAAGACATGCTACATATGCGTATTTCGCATAAACTAGACATTTGCTAAAAGAGAAAGAAATGGTTAAATTTCATCCTAGAGCTGCCCATTTAAGCTAAGACATGCTACATATCTGTTTTGAGCTAAAACTAGACATTTGCGGAAAGAGACAATTAAATGGTTAAAGCGCATTCTAAATCTGCCCATTTAAGCTAAGACATGCTACATATGCGTATTTTGCATAAACCAGACATTTGCTAAAAGAGAAAGAAATGGTTAAATTGCATCCTAGAGCTGCCCATTTAAGCTAAGACATGCTACATATCTGTTTGGAGCTAAAACTAGACATTTGCGGAAAGAGACAATTAAATGGTTAAAAGGCATTCTAAATCTGCCCATTTAAGCTAAGACATGCTACATATGCATATTTCGCATAAACCAGACATTTGCTAAAAGAGAAAGAAATGGTTAAATTGCATCCTAGAGCTGCCCATTTAAGCTAAGACATGCTACATATCTGGAGCTAAAACTAGACATTTGCGGAAAGAGACAATTAAATGGTTAAAGCGCATTCTAAAACTGCCCATTTAAGCTAAGACATGCTACATATGCGTATTTCGCATAAACCAGACATTTTCTAAAAGAGAAAGAAATGGTTAAATTGCATCCTAGAGCTGCCCATTTAAGCTAAGACATGCTACATATCTGTTTGGAGCTAAAACTAGACATTTGTGGAAAGAGACAATTAAATGGTTAAAGCACATTCTAAATCTGCCCATTTAAGCTAAGACATGCTACATATGCATATTTCGCATAAACCAGACATCTGCTAAGACAGAAAGAAATTGTTAAATTGCATCCTAGAGCTGCCCATTTAAGCTAAGACATGCTACATATCTGTTTGGAGCTAAAACTAGACATTTGCGGAAAGAGACAATTAAATGGTTAAAGCGCATTCTAAATCTGCCTATTTAAGCTAAGACATGCTACATATGCGTATTTCGCATAAACTAGACATTTGCTAAAAGAGAAAGAAATGGTTAAATTTCATCCTAGAGCTGCCCATTTAAGCTAAGACATGCTACATATCTGTTTTGAGCTAAAACTAGACATTTGCGGAAAGAGACAATTAAATTGTTAAAGCGCATTCTAAATCTGCCCATTTAAGCTAAGACATGCTACATATGCATATTTTGCATAAACCAGACATTTGCTAAAAGAGAAAGAAATGGTTAAATTGCATCCTAGAGCTGCCCATTTAAGCTAAGACATGCTACATATCTGTTTGGAGCTAAAACTAGACATTTGCGGAAAGAGACAATTAAATGGTTAAAAGGCATTCTAAATCTGCCCATTTAAGCTAAGACATGCTACATATGCATATTTCGCATAAACCAGACATCTGCTAAGACAGAAATGGGTAAATTTCATTCTAAAGTTGCACATTACACAAACAAAACTGTTTTTTAAAGATTACAGTGGCAATTGTCTAACTAATTAATAATGTTGTGCACAAGTACTCACTCGAGCCACCCAGGGGAAACTGTCTGGCCTCAAACTGCTGCCACAGGGACGACTGTCTGAGGATGCGGGCATCATGACAAGCCCCACCGAAATTGTTTTTTTTTGTTGCGTTACAGAAACTCGTAATACCAGCGGTAGGGAAAAAGCAGCGTTAGGAGGCTTGTTCACGCATAACGCACAACTCGTAATCTAGCCGATACTTATTACCAACAATGGATTAAATTTCATATATCACAGTATTACGTTATCTAGCGTGACATGTGAAGCTGTGCATTACATGAAACAAACACGCTTCATAGATAACAATATAGCACATACTAGTTTTTAAAATATAAATACATTTCTTATTGACATGCAAAACTGTAAAATGCGTCCTTTGATTGGATGAAGTTTTTATGCAATCCCGGATGCGCCTTTGATTGGATGACGTTTTTACGTGATCTCGGATGCGCCATGTTGCTTAAGACGTCACATGCAAAGCTGTAAAATGCGTCCTTTGATTGGATGAAGTTTTTACGCAATCTCGGATGTGCCTTTGATTGGATGACATTTTTACACAATCTCGGATGCGCCATGTTGCTTAAGACGTCACATGCAAATCTGTAAAATGCGTCCTTTGATTGGATGACATTTTTCCGCGATCTTGGATGCGCCTTTGATTGGATGACATTTTTACGCGATCTCGGATGTGCCATGTAGCTTAAGACGTCACATGCCAAGGTGTTAAATCCGTTTGATTGGATTACGTTCTCCCGCAATATTTGATTTTCCACGTAACCCACATTTGCGAATGAGAACACAAGTTTAAAACCATGACTTTCTTGATTTATGGATTGTGTCAATCATGTACATTGTTGAACCATAGCTGATAAAGAACACAAAAATATCTTTTGATGGCTGTCTCGTTGAAGAAACAAATGAAGGCAATATGTTTTTCATGCAGAATACATTTTGAGGCAAGAGGCAAGTGCAAATCCATGAATATACTCCATCTTGTTTAATATGTTTGTCAACAATATTTTCAATTTACTAAATAATTAATCTGTTGTGATGAATTTTCTACATATCTAATTCCTAAAGATTTGCTTTTATATTTGAATAAAATAATCAATATGCATTGACCTTTAGCATATGATAAATATACATGAGATGTCTACTTTTTCTAGATGTTATGTCCTGATATTTTTTCTTAATGTAAATGCTCAGTATTGTGTCATATATGGCTTCCACATTGTTTATCTCCAAATATAGTATTGTGAGCATATATTTCTAATGTAACTCTTAAAAGGACATGAAACCAGAATTTTTATTTTTCTATTTAACATTTTTAACTAGGTTTTGAATTATCTTCTATTCTCAAATGTGCTTCAGTCTCATGGTATAATGTGTTAAATGAGCATCAATACACTACTATATTTTAAGTAAACACATGGGTGAGTCAATGACAATCGGTAGGTATATGCAGCCACCAGTCAGCAGAGCAGCCCTAGATAAACCTTTCTGCAAAGGATACCAATATAACGAGTCAAAGAATGTGAGTAAGTGTGAATGTTGTTTAAAATTTTAGACTCTCTAAAAATCATGTGATTGTTCTGCTTTAAGACACCTTCTAAATTAAATGTCTTTCTTAATAAATTCCAACACTCTAATGTAGCTTTAAAAAAATAGACTTTATTTAACATGTCAAGAGAAATATGGCATACAGGCTTAGTATCCTATTCAAATATTTTCTTGTTTTTACAAGTATGTGTAGATATACCAACAAGCCCTAAAGATTAGTATATGTTAGCATATGTTCTTGTTTAAAGGGACAGTCAAGTCAAGCAAAACATTAATGATTTAAATATTAAAAAATGAAATTTTCTTCAAATTTCTCTTAAACGTTTATCCCCAATTTATCTTTGTTCACTTGTTGTTCTTATTTGAAAGATAAACCTAGGAGGTTCATCTGCTCATTTCTTAGACCTTAAAGAGTGCATCTAATCTGAATGCATTTTGACCACTAGAGGGCATTAGTTAATGTGTTTCATATAGAAAACATTGAGCTCATGAAGTATAGTTATCCTGGAGTGATCAGTGATTGGCTGAAATGCAGATCTGTCAAAAAAATAGAAATAAGGGGTCATTTTGCCGAGGCATAGATACAAGGTTAATCACAGAAGTAAAACGTGTATTTCTATAACAGTCTTGTTATTCCAAACTTGATAATGCATAATAATAAAGTGTTTGCTTTGTAACCAACAATAATTCATGTTATGACTGACCCTTTAAGCTGTGTTGTTGGCATCAAAACAGTGATATGCCATCATGTATAATTGTAATGGCAATTTTTTTTGAGATTAGGAGAACAGTTTGGACATCACATTGCAAAAACCAACCAATGTAATCAAAAGGACAGCATGTGATGATGTGGTCTCCACACACTAGTAAAACACACTCTGCAAACAATCTGCCTTCCATGTCCCATAGAAGCCTTGTGCTCCACAAGTGTAAGAAGACCACATCATCACATACCTATCCTTTACACATTAAATAAATAAAAATATATATAAAAAAAAACTTCCTCTTCCTATCCCTCTTCCCATGAGACTGAGGCTCTGGGGGGGGCAACTGCCCGCTCCGACGAGTTCTCATAGGAGAAGTTTGGGGAAGAGGGGGAGGAGGAGTACTGTGAGTGGTTAAGGGAACACCAGGCTGAGGAGGAGATTGAGGCAGAGGAAAAGATGGAGGATGCCCAGGATCAGATGGTGCAGGAGCAGATGGTCCAGGAGCAGATGGTGCATTTTGCGCCTTCCGGAGGACCGGCAAAATATTGTTAAAAGTATTCAAAATCTCTCTTTGGCCTTCGTGAATATCATTCAGTACTCCTGTCAGGTACACTCTGCTTTCCACCTGTTCCCTGTGGGAGGCACGCATCTCCTCGAGGAAATCAGTCAAGATCTGCACCTCTGTTATCTCTGGGGGTATGTATGTGCACAGCGGGCTGCTGGTGCACGAGGGGCTGCTGGTGGATGAGGGGCTGCTGCAGGGATCTCTTCTGCAGCAGGGTCTTCTTCAGGGGATGATGGTACAGGGATGTCTTCCATGTCTCCTCGAGGTGGCGAGTCATCTGCACCACTCTCATGCCTGGGTGAAGGAGAAGCCTGTGGGTGCTGTGCTGCCTCCTCCCCGGCCTCAGACTCTGTATATTGTAAAAAGAAAGAAATTGAGATATTAGCACAGTTCCAAATAAAGATGTAAATGTTCTATTTGAAAGTGTATTAATGAGGCTGCCTTCATAATTCTATTGTAAGCAAAAGCAATCAATACGATTTCAGCATTTGCAAACCCGTCTTTCTGGTATCTATATGGTCAATCTGAATGTTTTTTTGCATTTGTCTTAAATCTGTTTAAATGCACCTAACCTGTAGACTATATACTAATGTGATGGCTTTTCTAGAAATGCAACTTTCGCAAGGTAGTTGTGAATGCGTTTACATAATAATGTATAAGAAAGCGTAATTGCGTTAGTCATATCCTTAAATAAATTTTGCGTGTGAATAGGTTATGAGGTGGATGTAAAGTGATTAGTAAATGATCTTATCGGCAGATGAGAGTGGCAGGTTCCCGGTATCAACTCCTCCGATACCGACTATGGTCACTTCGGAGATGTTGGGATGCAGCATTTCCTCTGAGTGGGAAAACTCAAATATTATTTCTGGACCGCCACCGGTCCCGGCTAAGTATTCCCTCTCCCTTGAGAGCTTTCTTTTCAGTTCAGCTCTGCAGTCCCGGTAACAATGCTGAATAGACTTTACATCCCTGTTATAAACCCCCACTGCATTTATGGCATCCCTGATCTCCATCCACAGCTTCCTCTTATCCGTAGGCATGGCCTTCGGTGCCTGCAGCCTCCTAGCCCTCTCCATATAAGCCTCTATAAGGGCTTCCTTCTCATCCATGGAATATCTCTCCTCCCTCTGCCTGGGCTTCCCATGCGATGTGAGCCTCTGTTCCTCGGACTGTGAAGCTCCCTGTCTACGCTGCATACCACTGGGCCCAGCCACTTGTTCATCTTCAACAATGTGGCAGGGTCCACCCACCCCTTCCTCTCCCCCTTCCTGTCCCGTTCCTCTCCCCCTCCCTCTCTCCTGCCTAGCCTCCTCTACAAGCTCATCCCTGAACTCAGCCCTAGCCTCCTGCCTAATGATCTCTAATATCTCCGGGCTAATATGCTCCCTATCCCCCTCTCCCGACATACTCAAACAAAATGTGAAGGTTCCCAAATAAAAGGGGGTCAAAATAATGAACAAAAAATAAAAAAAAGTGCTGAAAGCGTGAATGGGATATAAATAAAAGAGGGTAAGGGGTATTAAACAGACAAACGTATATGTTGAAAAAGACAAAATTGAGGATATGTAAACAATACGTTTTTTTAATAAAAGAAAAACCTATGGGATGAAAGGGAATGGGGTATGGGCTTAAAGGGAATGGGGTATTGGATGAAAGGGAATGGGGTATGGAATGTATTATAAGAGGGAATGGGGTATGGAGTATATGTAGTGTTATTGATAAATGTATGTATGTATTGAATGCGTTTGCATGTCAATGTGTTTATATAATGAATGAAACAAACTCTCGCTCACTAACTCACACTAACTCACTCTCTCACACTAACTCTAACTCACACTAACTCTAACTCACACTAACTCTAACTCACACTCACTCTCAATAACTAACTCTCACTAACTAACTCTCACTAAATCTCTCTACTCTCTCAAATCTCTCCAAACCCTAGACCTGCACCTAACTCGAAAAAGCAATACAGTCAAAGAAGCCATGCTTCTAGCATGCTTATAGACCCTATGTAAATGTTTAATGATGTACTGGTTTGCAAAGTAAAGGAGGTTCAGGTGTGCTTTCTTACTCCTAGATTTAGAGTTTTGCGGCCAAAGGGGTGCGTTAGCTACGCGTGGTTTTTTTCCCCTGCACCTTTTAAACAACGCTGGTATTTAGAGTTGTCTGAAGGGCTGCGTTAGGCTCCAAAAAGGGAGCGTACAGGCATATTTACCGCCACTGCAACTCTCAATACCAGCGTTGCTTACGGACGCGGCCAGCTTCAAAAACGTGCTCGTGCACGATTCCCCCATAGGAAACAATGGGGCAGTTTGAGCTGAAAAAAACCTAACACCTGCAAAAAAGCAGCGTTCAGCTCCTAACGCAGCCCCATTGTTTCCTATGGGGAAACACTTCCTAAGTCTGCACCTAACACCCTAACATGTACCCCGAGTCTAAACACGCCTAGCCTTACACTTATTAACCACTAATCTGCTGCCCCCGCTATCACTGACCCCTGCATATTATTTTTAACCCCTAATCTGCCGCTCCGTACACCGCCGCGACCTACGTTATCCCTATGTACCCCTAATCTGCTGCCCCTAACACCGCCGACCCCTATATTATATTTATTAACCCCTAATCTGCCGCCCCCAATGTCGCCGCCACCTACCTACAATTATTAACCCCTAATCTGCCGACCGGACCTCACCGCTACTCTAATAAATGTATTAACCCCTAATCCGCCTCACTTCCGCCTCAAAAACCCTATAATAAATAGTATTAACCCCTAATCTGCCCTTCCTAACATCGCCGACACCTAACTTCGACCGCACACCGCCGCAACCTACATTATCCCTATGTACCCCTAATCTGCTGTCTTTAACATCGCTGACCCCTACATAATATTTATTACCCCCTAATCTGCCCCCCCACCATCGCTGCTACCTACCTACAATTATTAACCCCTAAACTGACGACCGGACCTCGCCGCTAATATAATAAATGTATTAACCCCTAATCTGCCTCACTCCCGCCTCAAAAACCCATAAACAAATAGCAAACTGTTTAAATGATTACTTTTGTTCAGTCTTTACAACAGACGGTAAAGATAGTGAGATTCTATTAAGGGATGTTACTGTAAATAATAATGTGAGTAGTACTTTTCATTTTACAGAGGAAGAGGTTTCAATGGCTTTATCAAAAATAAAAGTAAATAAGTCTGTGGGTCCAGATAATATTCATCCAAGAGTTCTAAGAGAACTTCGATCAGTAATAGCTACTCCATTAGCTGATTTATTTAATCAGTCACTTCTAACAGGAGTTGTTCCAAAAGACTGGAAAATTGCCAATGTAGTCACTCTTCATAAAAAGGGTAGTAGGGAAGATTCTGCTAACTATAGGCCAGTCAGTTTGACCTCAATTGCAGGGAAATTAATGGAAACTCTTTTAAAGGAAAGACTTGTATCTTTCATTCAGACAAACAACTTAGAAGACAAAGGACAGCATGGTTTCACTGCTAGAAGATCATGCCAGACTAATCTAATTGATTTCTTTGACCATGTAACTAAAATAATAGACCAGGGAGGAGCCGTAGATGTTGCATATCTAGACTTTAGCAAAGCATTTGATACCGTCCCACACAACAAACTTATTCACAAAATGTATTTCCTTGGAATAGATGCTAAGATTCTTAAGTGGGTAGAATGCTGGCTTGAAGATAGACGACAGAGGGTTTAAATTAATGGAGTACATTCAAATGAGGCATCAGTTACTAGAGGTGTTCCCCAAGGGTCAGTTATTGGGCCTGTTTTGTTTAACATGTTCATTAGTGATATTGGAAGTGGGCTTAAGGGGAAGGTTTGCTTGTTTGCTGATGATACAAAAATTTGTAACTGGGTAGATGTTCCAGGAGGAGTTGATAAAATTAACTGTGATATTAATAAACTAGAGGACTGGTCAAATAAATGGGATCTGAAATTTAATATTACCAAGAGCAAAATTATGCATATAGGATCCAAAAACCCGAAGGCCAATTATAGTCTCAATGGTACATTACTGAATGTAATTAAAGAAGAAAGGGACTTGGGAATTATTATTTCAGATGATTTAAAATTTGGTACACAATGCAGCAGTGCAGCCAAAGCAAGTCAAATGCTTGGTTGCATTGGAAGAGGTTTTAGTAGCAGAAATAGCAAGGTTCTTATGCCACTTTACAGATCATTAGTTAGACCAAATATGGAATACTGTGTACAGTTCTGGAGACCATGTCTTCAGAAAGATATAAATAAACTAGAAGTTGTCCAAAGGTGGGCTACTAAAATGGTACATGGTCTAAAATATAAAACGTGCAAAGAAAGACTCTATGATCTAAATTTGTATAGCTTATAGGATAGAAGGGAAAGAGGTGAAATTATAGAAACCTTCAAATATATGAAGGGACTTAATAAAATAGAAGCTGAAAGCATTTTTCACAAAAAAAATAAATGCCAAAACAAGGGGTCACAATCTAAAGTTAGAGGGTAGCAGATTCAGGAGAAATTTGAGGAAGCATTTTTTACAGAAAGGGTGGTGGACTCATGTAATAAACTTCCATTTGAGGTGGTAAATACAAAGACTGTAAAAGAATTTAAAAATGCCTGGGACATGCATAAGGCTATCCTAAGGAAAAAGTAACATGTAATATTGGTAGACTTGATGGGCCTTTTTGGTTCTTATCTACCGTCAAATTCTATGTTTCTATGTTACACAGTAGCACATTGCCAAAAGTGCAGACACAGTTGCAAGCTGTAGTAATCTTAAGCTGGTTAGACGTGTTAGTGACGATTCCCACTTTAGGATAACTCTGGAAATGGTCAACTCACTCCAGTTGAAAACACATAAGTGCCAACGCACGCTTCACCCCCACAGAAAGTATGTGTCACCGGGGCTCATCAGGCCATGTTCAGTCCACTCCAGACCTCCTCTTTTTATAGCACCTGAGTCAATTCAGGTAATTGATTCCACACCATATTTTATTTTCTTAAAGGGACATATCATTATAAGAAAGATATACTGAAGCCTTTGCCCTTCTTGTTTGTATATAAATATATAGAAGATACATTGTTTCACAAAATAGACACATAATTCCTAATGTACTTTGTAGACTTCCATCTCCTAGCATTATAATGACTCCCCTTTACTTTCCATGGCACCCACCCTATCGGATATAACTAACAATATATACACTACCACTATATACAAATATACATGTCTCAAATATATCAGATGTGAATTATAGGAAGCTGGCAAATTCTAACTTATCATTTTAACCTGTTGGGATCCTAGTCCCCAATCTATAGATCCATTTCACTTCTTTTTGAAGCAGGACCCTGTGATTGTCATTCCCTTGTCAATAACTAGGAATTTAAGGGACTCCACCTCACAATTATGTATCATATTAAAATGTCTAGCGACATTGGTATCCCTGGAGTATAAAATATCATCATGATGCTCTTGTACCTGGTCCTTTATCACCCTCTTCGTTTTACCAACTTAAAAAACTGGGCAAGACCATTGCAATAAATAAATAACTCCTTCTGATTTACAGTTAAAGAAAAATCTGATATCATAGGTCTTTTGACCAGACACTGAGAACTGTTTAATGCTAGCCATATGGACACAATACACACAGTGTCCACAGGAAAATCTACCTTTGATCCCTCTGTCTTTTCTTAACCAATCTGAGTTAGAAGGTCCTCTCACAAATTGGCTTTTCACCAGTTTTTCTTCAAGATTTGGAGCTTTTTAGCTACCATTAATGGTGCTTCGCTTACCACTTTTTAATTCTCTCATCCAAAGTTAAAATATGCCAATTTTGTTTCATTATACCTTTTATTATATTATCCCATTGGTTGTTATAACTCGAAATAAATCTTATCTGGCCATTTTTATCCTTAGCTTTCTCCTAATATAAAAGATCATCTCTGGACATATTCCTTGCCATCCACATTTACTTTTTTATACATTTATTGGAGTATCCTCTCTTAGGGAATCTTTCCTTCATCAGTGAAGCATGCTAATCAAATTTTGATAAAGAGGAGCAGTTCCTTCTAAGGCAAAGGAACTGGCCATAAGGAATACCCCTCTTTAGGTGCTCTGGATGTCCACTCCTAGCATGTAAAATACTGTTGGTTGCATTTCTTTTCCTAAAATTTTCCTTGACAATGGAATTTCCTTCTTTTCTTAGAGTTAGATCCAAAAATGCTAACTCTTTATTGCTGACCTCAGAGGTTAGGAGAATGTTCTTGTCATTACAGTTTAATGTGGTAACAAATTCTTCAAATTCACAAATTGTACCATCCCAAAGGACAAGAACATTGTCCACATACCAAACCCACATTAACACCTTTTCATCAAAGTTGCCACTATGGGTTTCAAAGATATCAAACAGCTCCCATGCCCCCAAATGGAAGCATGCATATGTGGGGGCACATACTGCCCCCATTGCTGTACCTCTTAGTTGGCGATATATTTTGCCATCAAATGTAAAAACATTGTTTTTGAGAATAAACTCCAACAGAGAAATGACAAAGTCAGTATGGTCCTTATAAATAGGACCCCTTGTATCAAGGAACCTTTTAATAACTGAGAGACCCACTTGGTGGGGGATCAAAGAGTACAGACCCTAAACATCCAAAGATGCCAACAAGGTACTCTCGCTTACTGACACCCCATCTGTCTTCCTTAATAAGTCAGCCGTGTCTTTCACATAGGAAGACAAGGTCAACAGAAAAAGACGTCGATATTTATCCACATAGTCACCAATGTTTTCAGTAATGCTCCTGATCCCCGAGACAATTGGTCTACCTGGGGGACACTTCATGGTGCTCTGGATATAGGAACTGCAATTCTTTTTGAGTAATCACTCCCATACTGCTAGCCTTGTTAAGAAGCCTGAACAAAGAGGCTTGAATCTGGCCCAATGGGTTTGAATCTAGCCTTTCATATTGGTTCCTATCACTCAATTGTTGTTTCACCTCATTTATATAAAGGCTTTCGCCCATTAGGACCAGATTCCCACCCTTATCAGCAGGCTTAATCACAAGGCCACTAGCGGCACTCAGCTCCTTAAGCACCTTTCTCTCATTTGGTTCCAAATTGTCATCTGTCTGTCTAGGTATTCTTTAAAAGTTCAGTATGTGCCAAATTTAAGGGGAATGAGGATAGATTAACAATTTGTAACTCGTCATCATTGGGATTTGTTAGTATTCCCTGTGATTTCCTACTGTGTATATTTTATGTGGCAATATGCTTTTACTTTATTCAGTGCTGTAGGGCACAAATGGGTGAATACTATTTGATATATTTGAAAGTTAATTAAATATACATATAAGCCTATTTTGTGTGCTGGTGTTAGTTCCCTTCTTTTTTTTAGGGTATTATTATATGTCCTAAATCGTCTCTTTTTCTAAATAATATAATTCTATATATGATAGATAGAGTGTGTCTGAGAGGAGGTGTTTGTATGCAGAGGGATTCAAATTTGGTCAGTGTGTGGTTATAAAGTCCCTTGTTTGTCGGTATGTCAACTAGTTTTTGAAACACTCGTGGACCTTTGCAACCAATTCAGTTTGTGGAAGCACGGTTTCATTGCTAGTCAGTGAATGTACTGTGAAGTACAGTGGTGTCTACTGTAGAAAGGTTCGCGTATGGTCTTGTTGTATATTCCCCGTTTTCGATTAGAGAAGTCAGTGGTGAGGGAATTGACGAGAAATAGTGGGTCGTGTTCACTGTTTTCTCCCACATCTGAAATGTCTCCTGGACTATAGGATTATTAAAATGGAGCTTTTTGAGTGTGTTAGGATTGCCCCAGCAAAGCCTTCCCAAATGTGATTTTCCCAGGCTCAGGTGTTCTAATGGGACCCAGTGCTTATGGTTGTAGTGAATGTTCCAGTGCACTATCCTCTGTAAGAAAATAACCTGGCAGTATGTTGTAAGACTTGGTACCCCCAATCCCCCTTGTATTTTAGGAGTTTGAATTATTTGTTGGTTGATTCTTGGTGGCTTTTTATGCTATATGAAGTCACTTAATGCCTTTTGTATTGAAGGGAGGTATGTTCTGGGTAAGGGGATTGGTAGTGTTTGGAGAAGGTATAGCATTCTAGGGAACACGTTCATATTGATAACGTCAATACGTCCTAACCAGGATAGCTTTTTAGAATGCCAAGATGATAGGTCTCTTATTATAGTATGTTTAATTGGAGTATAATTTGAGTTGTATATGCCATCGATCAAGGGTGTAAGTTGTATGCCTAAGTAGCTTAAGGAGTGAGAGCACCATGTGAATGGAGTGACTTTTTTGGTTTTGGCTAAGGAGGAATCTTTTAAGTTTATATTTAGTATCTTCGACTTGGACATGTTGATAGAGAAATTAGTTAAAGATTTAAATATGTCGAATTCGGATAGTAGGTGTGGAATCGAGTTTTCAGGGTCTGTGAGGGAGAAGAGCATGTCATCTGCAAACAGGGATACCACATATCTCTGTGAGCCTATATTGATTCCGGATATCTGCGGGTTTTGTTTGATTTTTACCGCTAGGGTCTCTATGACACATGCAAATAGAAGGGGAGATAGTGGGCATCCCTGGCGAGTCCTGTTAGTAATAAGGAATTGTGCGGAAAGTGTCCCATTTACTAAGATTCTCGCGTTAGGTTGGGAATAGAGAGAGAAGATTCCAGTGATTATTTATGGACCTAATCCCATATGAATCAAAGTGGCTCATAGGAAATCCCAAGCAACACGGTCAAAAGCCTTTTCCACGTCTGTTGACAAGAGTACTGACGGGATATTTTTGTTTTGCGCGTAATGAATTAAATTTAAGGCCCTGACCGTGTTGTCTTTCGCCTCCCTTCTAGGGATCAAACCAACCTGATCCAGGTAAATGAGGTCAGGTAGAATTTGGTTAAATCTGTATGATAATATTCTCGCAAATAACTTGATAACGGTGTTTAGTAGCGGTATGGGGCGATAGTTGGAGGGAAGGTCAGGTGACTTATTAGGTTTTGGTAATAATACTATATGGGCTTCTAAGGCTCTAGACGTAAAGGCTTTGGAGTTGTCAATAGAGTGGAAATAGTTTAGGACATGTGGGGTTAAGATTTCTTGAAATGTGATATAATATTTGTGTCCGAAGCCGTCATGTCCTGGTATCTTCCCGGTAGGTCAGTCCTTTATAACTAATTTTAATTCATCTGATGTAATAGGTTCCTCTAATTGATCTTTTTTTTTTTTTTAAATAATTTTTTTATTGAGGTTATGCAACAATACAAAAAACATCATACATTGATATCCGTGCAGCAGTAAATGCGCATTAGTCAATTGTGAATAAACATTTTCGACCATAAAAAAAAACAATAGAGATCAAAAACAACAAAAATTGCAACAATGTCTTACATCAAATAAGTTTCTCAAACCTCTAGATTTTTATATATATTCACAAAACTGGCTGACTAGTGAGAAGGTCTCTCATGGACCCATTGGCTGCGTAGAAATGAAATAATATAAAATAGTCAGATCTGCGGCCGCTATTGGGCCTAAAGATAGCTTAGAGTAAATATGGGTGGGGGAGGAATTTCAGCGGATAAACACCGCTTATTGAATAAGGGGGAGGAGTGGAGGGGCGGGCCATATAGGAAAGTCTCTTGAGTATCTAAGGGGCAGGTATAGGGCAGAATATCAGTGAGAATTCTGTGGCATTGAAATGCTTAATGTTTACTGGGGCTTAATTGACAGCAGTCCATACGGAGACCTAGGGCAGTCAAGCAAGTTTATATAGGACTAGAGGCATATACTGGATTGAACTATCATTGTTAACCATTGTGTTTATATTACATGTACTGCATATCCATAGATAGCAACCCCCACGAGTAAAGCATGAATTCAGGCGAGTGGCGAAAATACTTGTCAAATATACAAAAACCGTCTGCCTGCATTTAAATGAGGGATTAACTATACCTTATATTAAGAATAGGGCTGCACAAGAGCTTCCTAGGAGCTATAGACATGGGTAATATACAGAAGCAATATAATAAGTGCTTGATGATATATGCAGCCTGACAGCGAATTTAAAATCACATAGTACAGATATCAGGTGTAGTAGCTTGTGACACAGTGTGTTTCATAAAGCTGCATAACCCATCACTCACTGAAACTTATTTGTATCTACATTGGTTACCTTAACTCCATATTACAGTCTACCAATAGGTGGTTATGCTAAAAAAAAGTGGATATAGGTGAGGGCTATAATACTGACATAGTAAGCCCAGAACACCCAGGCCATTAGGCATTTAAGAATACCTATACAAACAAAATTAGAATGTAGGGTTCTTGTAGGTGAGGCGCTAATAGGGGCATATGTTCAGACATAGTTGGAGCTATAGCCTCTAAATAAGATAGGATAGAGCCAGTATGGGCCGTCTAAAATATAAACTAGCAATACTGTATGGACATAGGCCTCAAGAAAATAGCAAGTTATAAAAGAAACATCATTAATGCAATAGCTCCTTCTTTTAGCTAGCCTGCATGACTGAAATAAATAAATCTCAAGTAAAGACGGCTGCCAAAAAAAAAGGCTTTGTGCAATAATATACTAGCCAATATAATGTAGATAGTTACAACATAATAAGTATTTTAACCTATGCAAGTATAATATGGTATAATAAGAAGAAAAATAGGGTTAAGTAGCATTACAT
The DNA here is from genome assembly GCF_027579735.1 of Bombina bombina. Taxonomy (NCBI): domain Eukaryota; kingdom Metazoa; phylum Chordata; class Amphibia; order Anura; family Bombinatoridae; genus Bombina; species Bombina bombina. The sequence continues at coordinate 620,842,854 of NC_069504.1, forward strand.
TTCTGCGTTATAGTGATGTGTTTATAAGCTGGGAAGCATATGTTACAGGTAGCAGACAAATCAGAATAGGTGTACCATATGTCTCATGTCACGTCAGAAGCTTAAAATCCCAGTTACCATGTAGTATTGCAGAAGCTTTGGCAATATGTAGTACTATAAGCAAATAAGTCCTAGCAAGGTAAAATTATGTACCAGAATTTACCATAGTATAAGCCTTCATATTGATATGTGAACATAAAACTGGGGTAGAATAATTCAACCTTTCAGACCTAGTGAAGAACAAAAACCATGTCTTGTTAGACAATGTGCCCCAAGTGAGGAGGATTTTTAACAATAATATAAGGCTCAATTATGCAGCTGACCGTATGCATATGGATAAAGAGTCATCATCTTGAACATCCTGGTTGAGTGAGTTAACTTAACTAAATAAAGAGAACATTAGTAGAATATACAATAAATACCGAAATAAGAGTGTATGGATTAGGTAAATAACAGGCATAATAAGTTGGGCACTATTATTAAATTAGAACATTCTCATGAAGGTGTTCTAAATACAGTGTCTGGATCTAAGGGTGTACCCATATCAAGTTTAGCATTATTAAAGGTAGTATAGCACATCACATAATTCAAGCTTAGGGTCAGAAAAAAGATAATATCATTACATCAGATAGCTAATATGCAATTGTTACACTTTAGACTCTAACATATAAATCGACTTTAATTTATACTGGGTTAGCTTGAGATATAGTTTTGAGGCACAGTGCAATACAAACATTTTGCTAAAGAGCCTAAAAAATAGAAAAAAAAATAGATAAAAGAAAAATGTAACAATGCAAAAGCTTATGTAATGCACATCAAGAGGAGAATATGTGTGTGAAAATATATATCTCATATCACAAAACCTTCTTAGCAATAGAACTTAGCCAAGGACAAGTTTAACATTATATATCACAGCATAACTAGAGAAATATAAGCTGCAAGGTTTTTCCACCCTTGAGAGATAATACAATGGGTCATATGTTCGCTAGGAAGTGTCCAGAGAAGTTCATCTCACATCTACAGTTTAGGCTGGTCAAAAAAAATAGAAAAAGATAACATCCAATTAAGCCCTTTGATCCGTCCTGCAGTATTAGAGATCTCAGCCGATGCCTTCTCTTGTACAGAGATTCATAAGAACAGGGTAGTCAGATGTGTACCAATACCTTTGTAGCCGGGAATCATGGCGCTGGGCAAGAATCCAATATTTCTTAGTCCATGTGTTAGGAAGCCACCCGTAAATGAAATAGGCAGAGCGGTGATCTTTATTCCCCTGGTTGTGGCTAGGGAAATACCCAGTGCGTGACTGATGTCTCAGGAGCTTTGTGGCGCGACTGAACCGCTCGAGATTTTTTGTATGGCCTGGCTTACGTCCGATAACGATCAGATCAAAAGAAGCTGTTGTGAGTGCCCTCTGATTGCTAGTGTCTGGCATGTTGGTCTGTGGGTCGTTAGCGGGCTCCTCCAGGTCAGAGTTAGAAGTGAATCTGTCAGTGAAGGCTGATGAATCTTCAAAGGCACTTAGCGGAGGAAGGTGGGCTGTACACTTAAATGCACCTCGATCTAATGGTCGCTGAGGTAACAGTACTGCCAACTTGTCCATCAAAACAGCTAGGTCCGACTTTAGCTCCCGGTAGTAGGTTTGGAGTGATTGTTCCGTCATAGCCTCCCATCCATCTAGGAGCTCCATCCTGAGTTAAGATGGTGATTCGCGCCCTTATAGTGAAATATTTGGCACCGGCTTTAAGGGCTGTTTATATATGAAGCTCACATTCAGCTCTCTCCTGGAGCAACGATATCGATGTAGAGTCGATGAAAGTTCAAAATAACAAGTGAGGTGAAGTCTCCTATTTATATATATTAGCGTTATATAGGATTATAGATGAGGAGCTCCAAAGATGCACATCCGATCACTTAGCTTGTTGGCTCCACCCCCCTATTTGATCTTTTTGAGTGTTGGAGATACACGACTAAATTTAATTTTCTCAAGTAAGTGTCTATAAGTTGTGACCTTACCGTATTGTTATCTAACGGGTTAAGGGCTGTGTTCTTGATATTGTACAATTTCTGAAAAAATGTTTTGAAGGTGTGTGCTATTTGTTTTGTGGAGCTTTGAGGGAGGACTCTGTCATCTCTAATTTGTAATATATATTTTTTGTGTGCCTTGTGTTTGAGGTATCTGGCCAATAGTCTTCCAGATTTGTTACGTCCTTCGTAGTGTTTGTCTTTTGTGTTCTTTAGCTAGATGGGATGCTAGTTTTTGTCTTTCTTGTGTCAGTTCGTTTAGTAAGTCCTTGTCTGAAGGGGATTTCTTATGTAAAGATTCTAGTCGTTCTATGTTCAAGATTAGTGATGTAGTATATTCTCTATTGTTTTTATTTATTTGTGTTTTTACAGCTATTAATTCCCCTCGGATGACACTCTTATGGGCTTCTCACAAGAGTTGTGGAGTGTTTTCAGAGTTGGAGTTAAGCTGAAAGTATTCTATAATTGCTTTTGAGATTTTGGAAGCTATTAGTTTGTCTGTTAGTAAGTAGTCGTCTAGTTTCCAGATGTAGTCTTTAATTGGTTTTGATGGCCAGGATAGTGAGCTGCAAATTGAGGCATGGTCCAACCATATTATTGGGGAGATTTTTGCAGAGTAAAATAATGAAAGGCCCCCTACATCTGAAAATATGTAATCAAGTATAGTTCCCATGTGGATATGAGTAAAATGAATAGTCCCTGAGTTGGGGGTGTAAGGTTCTCCAGACATCTTGTGCAACTATACGTTTAAGGTGGGAATTTATTATGGTAATTTGTGATAAGGGTGTAGAGGAGTGTTGAGATGAGCAATCTAGCTCAGGGTTTAGGGTAACATTAAGGTCTCCGCACATAATAAGTATTCCTTTTTGGTGTTACAGTATTAAGTTTGAGATTTTTTTCATAAAGGAATGTTGTGCTGTGTTTGGAGCATATATAGATATTAGGGTTACAAGCCTACCATAAAGCAGCCTTATTAGGAGGATGTACCTGCCTTCTTTGTCTCTAATTATTTGTATTTCCTTAAAAGGAATATTTTTTTAATTAGTATTCCTACTCCATGCTTTTTGTTTCTACTATGGAGGCCCAAAAACATGTGCCATATGTGCGTGCAAATGTAGATAGTTCTTTACCTTTTCTGAAGTGGGTTTCTTGTAGAAACACCAAGTCAGCTTTATGTCTAGGAAATTCCTTTGTAGCTATAGTTCTTTTACTGGGTATGTTAAAGCCTTTCGCTTTGACGGAATACAGGTGTATTTTGTTGGTAGTATGAGATCGAGACCGATAAGCAGCCATAGTCAGTATGGTAGATGTCTAGTGCATTCGCTAAATGTAGGCATAGTTTAAGGGAGTGCACAATATTTTAAGATGCACGGGGTGGACCAAGGACAACAAAATGTAACATGCAATTGAAATCAAAGATGCAAAACATGTAAAGAACAAATATTGACAATCTGTCAGTAGTATGGTAGCATATCCTGTTTGTGTCTCCGGGCTCCATTACTAGAATGTTAGAACAGTGGGAGAACTTCTGTAGCTCTGCTAACTATTCAAACCCATTTATATGTATTCCTAAAAAATTAAATCTCTAGCTCCTACAGCCTCTCCGCCGCCCTACTCACAACATCAATCAAACACATATTTAGCGTTATTCGGTTCCACAATTATTATTTTCTAATCGTTCTTAAATTCCATTATATTAGTAGCTAAGAGTAGGTAACAAACTACAATTGTAAATGAGGACATATTACCTAAAGTAACCGGCTCTAATCAAATACAATAAGAAATTGATCTATTCGTTATGCCTAGTAAAGTAAATGCTATTTATGTCTATCAAGAAATTCTATCGGCATAGTTATATTTTTCATAATACAAGGATAATTACAATTTGCATTATTATCCGACCATAGGAGTGAGGGTCAATCTCTATTTCTTAATGATAGTACTGTGTAGGAGCTTCTATAATAAGGGATCATTAACATTATTCATGTTGTTGAGGAGTCTAGCTTCTTTCTTTTGCTTATTGTAGCCCATTGTGGTCTCTGGGGTTCGGGTGCAGTGTTTTTCTGGGTGGTGGATGTCTGTGGTAGTGTTGGATTTGGTTGAGGGAAGATGATATTGAGCCCTTTAGAAAAGGAATCCAGGTTTTATGTATCCTTGTATACATGGATCCTGGCATCCTTCTGGACTATGAGGCTGAAAAGGAAGCCCCAGCGATATCTTACCTTTCTTTCTTGTAAAACTTGTGTGATATAGCATATTTCTCTATGCTTTTCAATTATCGTGGGGCATATGTCTTCAAAGATTTGAATGCTGTAGGTTTGGAAGTTGATCTCTCACTGTAACCTGACTTGCTTCCATATTGCCTCCTTCTACAGATAGTTTGCAAACTTTATGATGATGTCTCTCGGAGGAATTTGACATAGGTTTTAATGACCTATGCGCTCGTTCCATTGATGTTTCACAGAGCTTCAGCGACGGGATAATGTATTCGAACAGTTGTAATAGATATGAGGATAGGGATTCTTGTGTTACTTCTTCTGGGACCCCCCTTATCCGTAGGTTACTTCTCCTACTTCTATTGTCTAGGTCTTCAATCTTTAGTTGGAGGGACTGTATAAGGGTTTCATGCTGTGACAATTGATAATTAGAGTTGGACACCATGGTGTTTAGGGTGTCTTGTCCTTCTTCAAGGTACTCTATTCTCAACCCCAGGTCATTTATGTCTTTTCTTAGAGATGACATTTCTGTCTTGATGAAGGTTTTCAGGTCTGCCAGATCTGATTTAGATGACAACTGTGAGATGGTCATTTGGATCTGGGCTAGTTGTGCTGTATGTGGAGAGGCAGTTAATGTTTGAGGGTGTGCTGGCTGGTTATCCATGAGAGTTGGTTCTGCTAGCAGGTCTGTAGGGTCAATGTCATGTTTTTGAATAAAGGAGTTCATGGTAGCAGAAGTTGCTGAAAGTGGATTTTTATCAACTTTGATGGGTTTTTTTGGCCACCATTGAACAGTTGCGGTGTGTTGCTAGTAGAGTGGGTGTTGCAAAGCAAGGTTTTTTTCACAGGGCTAGGTGCCTCTGCAGTACTGTGACAAAGACAGATGTAGTTTTGCTAATTTTATTAATATAGGGTAGGGTAGTTTATGCTATAGATTCTCTGTGGGTACAGTAGCTTCAGAAATATTGTGGATATTTCTCTCCTAGTATCTTAGGACAGGTATTTAAGGAAATGTGCCCCGGGTGTAGAAGTCTGGCAGGCCCTGTTTGGATATTCCCCTTGTTGTTAGCTTATGAGGCCTTCTTATAGTGGTGTGGGGAGTTGCAGTGATAAAGTATTACTCACTTTATGTGGGTCGAGGGTTGTATCAGTGGCGAAGTGCTGTGGTCCAAATGGGCTGCAATCTGGTTGTGGGCCACGTATATACATGTGCCTGTTATGTCACGTGGGTGCGTCTATGGCGGTATGTTCTCAGGTGCGATATTTGATTCAGCCATGGGTTAGTTCTCCCGTCCGTATGCAGCGGCCCCGATCAGGTGTCAAATGTATTTCTAACAGCCCCGTATCTCCACTGTCTCAGCAGGGACTGTTCAGCATTGTGCAAGGAGTAGGCTCAGAATGGGACTGTGGATTGTTAGGGTATTTCTGCTCCCGAAATCACCAGTTTAGAGCCCGTAGCTAAGGACATGCTATGGAGCTGTCTCAAAATGCAGCCATGTTTCTGCATGGCTACGCCCCCCCCCCCCCCAATTTTGTCATCTTTGTCATCATATTTTATAGTAAATTATATGACATGATGAAAATAATGTTATCAATAGAAAGTCCATTTAATGGCGAGAAAAAAGGTTTATAATATGTGTGGGTACAGTAAATGAGTAAAAGGAAAATTACAGCTAAACACAAACACTGCAGAAAGGTAAAAATAGCCCTGTTCCTTGGGTTAAGAACATTTAAAAATGGTCTTGTCACTAAGGGGTTAAATGTACACTGAACCCATTTTTTTTCAGTAAAGATTATGATAGAGCATGCAATTTTAACCAACTTTCTAATTTATTCCTATTATCAATTTTTCTTCATTCTTATTTTAAAAGCAAGAATGTAAGTTTATAATCCAGTCCATTTTTTGGTTACAGTAAATTAGTAATAGGAAAATTACAGCTAAACACAAACAATGCAGAAATTTTAAAATAGCCCTGGTCCTTAAGGGTAAGAAAATGTAAAAATGATCTGGTCACTAAGGGGTTAAAGGGATACTAAACCCAATTTTTTTCTTTCATGATTCCGATAGAGCATGCAATTTTAAGCAACTTTCTAATTTACTCATATTATCATTTTTTCTTTGTTCTCTTGCTATCTTTATTTAAAAAAGTAGGCAATTAAGCTAAGGAGCCAGGCAATTTTTAGTTTAGCACCATGGATTGCGCTTGTTTATTGGTTGCTGACATTTAGACACCAATAAGCAAGGATAAAAAGCAGGGATGTAAAGCATAGGAGCCGGCACATTTTTGGTTCAGAACCTGGGTTATCAAGTAGAAGATCATTGAGTGAGCAGTATATTGGTTATATAGGGTGTGGCTATGCCACCAATATTAGATAAGGCATAAACCTGAGAAAGAGATATATAGTAAGAGGTATAATTCTATATAATACTAGTACAGACACTGAATATTTGGGGTTAATGCCACCAGCATTATGGTGTTAGTTACAATCTCGATGTCAAAGGTTGTTCTATGGATATCAGACTACTCGTCATAGGAATGTTATTATTTATATATATATATATATATATATATATATATATGTTTATAGTAATGCAATGTATTGCCTGGTTTTTAGAATTGAATGTAATAGTGGTAATTTATGTTCAGTTCTTATTACATCACATTCATGTCAATGCCTTACTGTGTTAGATGGTAAGATATCTTATAACCATAATAAGTTCTGAAAATAAAACGACAATTCACTAGTGTCAAAAGGCACAGTCCGTTATAGGTTATGGATCGTTGAATAAACAAATATTGGTTATATTTGGCAGGGCTATGCCACTATCTTTATATTAAACACCTATATATGTATATTTGTCTACACATAGATATATGATAAGACCAAGAATTCATTTTTTTAGTAAAACTCAAGATATCACTTTAACAGACCAGCCCCCCTCTCTCATTCATCAAAGGAATTGTTTGCATAGTTATCGCAAAAAGAACAAACATCGGTCCCAAAACTATAAGAGATAATGTCACATCTAAAGAGCCATTGATCTCGGTCTCAGAAGAGAGGTAACTTCTAATGGATCATTGTTGGGTAGCCTTCCCAGATTGAAATCTCTCAAATAATTTAGCCTAAGAAATTCATTACTTAGATCACATTAACCCCTGTGGATAAACAGACATGATGTGTGAGATTTTCCTTTGAGGCTTAAACGGATTCAGAAAAGAACCAGATTTAGCTGAAGAAGTGATTCATCCCCTCTAGATGTTAAGTGCCCCCTACTGAGCTTTGAAAACAGGAAGCTCAGACATACGTCTTAATTTAAAAAAATAGCTAAACAGAGACACATGTGACATTGCAGCTGTTAAATTCATTCTTAAAATACAGCCTGTATAATTTTATATACTGTATAAAAATATGTATTTGTGGACCTAAGAAGCAGTGACTAATAGTAACATATTAGATAAATATTTGCTGAGCTTGATAAATGGATGTATAATAAATGTATAAATGTTTATTTTAAAATAACATCTGTTTCTTTATTTTTCAGACAACAAGATCGCAGAAATGTTAAAATAGCCCTGGTCCTTAAGGGTAAGAAAATGTAAAAATTATCTGGTCACTAAGGGGTTAAAGGGATACTAAACCCAATTTTTTTCTTTCATGATTCCGATAGAGCATGCAATTTTAAGCAACTTTCTAATTTACTCATATTATCATTTTTTCTTTGTTCTCTTGCTATCTTTATTTTAAAAAGTAGGCAATTAAGCTAAGGAGCCAGGCAATTTTTAGTTCAGCACCATGGATTGCGCTTGTTTATTGGTTGCTGACATTTAGACACCAATAAGCAAGGATAAAAAGCAGGGATGTAAAGCATAGGAGCCGGCACATTTTTGGTTCAGAACCTGGGTTATCAAGTAGAAGATCATTGAGTGAGCAGTATATTGGTTATATAGGGTGTGGCTATGCCACCAACATTAGATAAGGCATAAACCTGAGAAAGAGATATATAGTAAGAGGTATAATTCTATATAATACTAGTACAGACACTGAATATTTGGGGTTAATGCCACCAGCATTATGGTGTTAGTTACAATCTCGATGTCAAAGGTTGTTCTATGGATATCAGACTACTCGTCATAGGAATGTTATTATTTATATATATATATATATATATATATATATATATATATATATATATATATATATATATATATATGTTTATAGTAATGCAATGTATTGCCTGGTTTTTAGAATTGAATGTAATAGTGGTAATTTATGTTCAGTTCTTATTACATCACATTCATGTCAATGCCTTACTGTGTTAGATGGTAAGATATCTTATAACCATAATAAGTTCTGAAAATAAAACGACAATTCACTAGTGTCAAAAGGCACAGTCCGTTATAGGTTATGGATCGTTGAATAAACAAATATTGGTTATATTTGGCACGGCTATGCCACTATCTTTATATTAAACACCTATATATGTATATTTGTCTACACATAGATATATGATAAGACCAAGAATTCATTTTTTTAGTAAAACTCAAGATATCACTTTAACAGACCAGCCCCCCTCTCTCATTCATCAAAGGAATTGTTTGCATAGTTATCGCAAAAAGAACAAACATCGGTCTCAAAACTATAAGAGATAATGTCACATCTAAAGAGCCATTGATCTCAGTCTCAGAAGAGAGGTAACTTCTAATGGATCATTGTTGGGTAGCCTTCCCAGATTGAAATCTCTCAAATAATTTAGCCTAAGAAATTCATTACTTAGATCACATTAACCCCTGTGGATAAACAGACATGATGTGTGAGATTTTCCTTTGAGGCTTAAACGGATTCAGAAAAGAACCAGATTTAGCTGAAGAAGTGATTCATCCCCTCTAGATGTTAAGTGCCCCCTACTGAGCTTTGAAAACACGAAGCTCAGACATACGTCTTAATTTAAAAAAATAGCTAAACAGAGACACATGTGACATTGCAGCTGTTAAATTCATTCTTAAAATACAGCCTGTATAATTTTAAATACTGTATAAAAATATGTATTTGTGGACCTAAGAAGCAGTGACTAATAGTAACATATTAGATAAATATTTGCTGAGCTTGATAAATGGATGTATAATAAATGTATAAATGTTTATTTTAAAATAACATCTGTTTCTTTATTTTTCAGACAACAAGATCTCCTATGAATATTAGCCATAAACATTGATGTGTACAAAAATTATTAGGAATGTGAAATATGCTGTGTTTGTATGAATATAATGCCAGGATGTTAAATACTATGATTCTAGGGAGAGCAAATAATTGACAGTGTAATTGCTTATTGGTATGATCGCTAGAAACATGTTCGTATTTGGTATTGGAATAGTCAGAAAATGACATTATATTATCCCATATATAATTAAAATTGTAAATGATGAATACAAGAAATTAATGTAGTTTAAATATACACTTTATAAGGATGTGTTGAACTGTGGCAATAATTGATGATGAAACTGCATTTGTAGTTATCTACTGCCCCCTAGGGGATTAAAACTGGTATGACAGCCAAATAAATTAACTATTGGAACACATGCAGAGCCAGATGAGCCAATCAGGGAGGAGTCTCCCAAATAACCAAACAATGCTAAGAATCCGAAGGGCCAATCCAAAAAGACAAACACCATGGGGCATTTCCAAATAATCACCTATGATTAAAATAAAAAAGGGGTGGGATTATACCGCATGATATAACCCCAGGCAAGAGAAAAAAAAGGTCTGTGTTGAATTTTGACAAACTGTTGCCTTGGATTCCAGTCTATTATAAAGCAATCTGGGCCTAATTTTTTATCCATCTTGAAAAAATTACCTCTTTTAATTTATGAGGTGAAATTGGATTTTTCAGAGGAACCCTGGAAGAATTGATTTGCTTATTTGGGTGAAGTATAAGAAACTGTTAAATATATTACTTGATATTTTAAAGCAAATACATTCATTGTTGCTACAGTCTAATTGCAGTTAGTGAATTTAAAAGGGCACAATTAGTATTTTAAGCTTGTGTTTCATAGTCCTGTGTAGTCTTAACTAGTCATTATTGCTAAATAATTTATTTACTAGACAGTGTTTTATACTACAGATTTATAAGTCAGTTATTATAGTGAACTCTTTCAGAACTGTACATAAACTGGTTATTGTGATTATATCCCTGGTAGTTATTAATTAAGCATAGTAAATTGGTAATCCATAATGAGCATTGAACTAAAGTTATTGGTTAATAACAGAAGATTCTGGTATTTTATTGTGGTATTTTAATGCGATTATTGTGAATAAGGTAAATTGTAAAGATATATTTTTATGATCTTTGTAAGGATATTATAACAGCTTAAGTGTGTATCATCTGATTCATAATCTGGTTTTCTATAAATATAATTCAATGTGTTTATAACTTTAACTAATAAAAAGAATTTAGGAATTTATATTAATTTTAATTGTTTAGAATATGCATTTTATTGGGGGTTTGTTTTAAAGAATAATTACTAAATATATTGTATTATAACCCGGCCATATTCTGACATATTATTTGGAGGTAAATAGAGATTATAAAATTTTTTAAAAATAATAAACATTTTTATTTTTTTTTAAATTATGAAAAAATATTAATTTTTCATATTTTAAAATTAATATTAATATTTTGATTTTTTTTATTTCTTCTTATTGGTCTAAATTGTATTAGCGTTTTAATTTAACTAAATACTAAGCCAATATAATAATGTCTGTTACTAGAAGGGAATCAATTAATTCTATACATAGTGTTGAAATATGCTCCCCAAAATCACTTGTTAGGCAGAAACGCTTGAAACAGAAGCCATTTCTCACCTTAAAAATAGATTAAATATTAAGGGAGAATTCGGCACCTACATTAAGATGCTGAAGACTAAGGCCAAAAATATTGCAGATAATATATGGTGAGGTGAAACCGAAATATTTCAAGGGCTGTTAAAATTGGGCCAACCTCAAAACCGGGGAAAATGAGATGAAATAATTTTCAAAACTTGGGGCCTGCTCCTCTATGTAAACGATGAAATGTACAATAAAATAGAAGTACAAAGTTCACAACTGGAGCAACTGAGGGGTGAAAATTATTCATTAAAGGGACAGTCTAGGCCAAAATAAACTTTCATGATTCAGATAGAACATGTAATTTTAAACAATTTTCCAATTTACTTTTATCACCAATTTTGCTTTGTTCTCTTGGTATTCTTAGTTGAAAGCTTAACCTAGGAGGTTCATATGCTAATTTCTTAGACCTTGAAGGCCACCTCTTTTCAGAATGCATTTTAACAGTTTTTCACCACTAGAGGGTGTTAGTTCATGTATTTCATATAGATAACACTGTGCTTGTGCACGTGAAGTTATCTGGGACAGGAACTGATTGGCTAAACTGCAAGTCTGTCAAAAGAACTGAAATAAAGGGGCAGTTTGCATAGGCTTAGATACAAGATAATCACAGAGGTTAAAAGTATATTAATATAACTGTGTTGGTTATGCAAAACTGGGGAATGGGTAATAAAGGGATTATCTATCTTTTAAAATAATAAAAATTCTGGTGTAGACTGTCCCTTTAAGGTTAGATGAGGAAGAGGCAGAACGAATCCAGGATAAAATTGATGAGTTTGCCCAAAACATGGCCACCTTACAAAAATATAACCAAAGTTTAGTAGCTCAGATAGAAGATTTGCATAAGAAACTCGTTAAGTGGTTTAAAAAGGCTATATCATCATAATGAAAACCCCTCTATTAGCAATGTGGATAATGCAGATAATTCTAACTCCCTTAAGGAATACATCAGGAATGAACTGCAGAAATTTAGGAAAGAATTTAAACAAAGGACCCCTATTGGGTCAGAAATTCCTTTCCCAAATAGACAGTCACCTCATGTTATAAATTCAGGGAACTGCTATAACTCAGCTGAGGAGGGGGAGGGCATCTCTAGTAGTGATTCAGAGGGCAGAGCTAGCTACCTAAATAGCCCATGTAATACTAATGTACATAAGGGGTCTCCCCATAGTGAATATAGGGTGCTCCAGCCCCAAAAATAAGGGGCCTAGGAAAGCCCAATATACTCCTAATAAGGTATATGACACCCATAAAATAATTACTTTCTTAAGGGATGCAGTACCTAAGTTTTCCAACAAGGGAACCAATTCTATAATTGACCACTTAGTGACTTATGAAAATGCTTTATCCATTATGAATGTTACTATTGAGCAGTCAAAAATTGAATTTTTGCCCTGGGTATTTAAAGGTACGCACTAAAACAGCAATGAAAATAACTGTATACGGTTTAAAATGTAGTGCAAATCAAAGCCCTATAGAATTAATTTCTGTACTAAAAAGTGCGTACAGTATGGCTGAAGATTACCCCATATTTGAATGCTCAGAATTTGTGAATTTATTTTTCGAAGCATTGCCCGCGCCCATCAAACTTAATTAAGCTAGAGATAACAACATCTGTTTCTTTATTTTTCAGACAACAAGATCTCCTATGAATATTAGCCATAAACATGGATCTGTGTACAAAAATGATTAGGAATGTGAAATATGCTGTGTTTGTATGAATATAATGCCAGGATGTTAAATACTATGATTCTGGGGAGAGCAAATAATTGACAGTGTAATTGCTTATTGGTATGATCGCTAGAAACATCTTTGTATTTGGTATTGGAATAGTCAGAAAAATGACATTATATTATCCCATCTATAATTAAAATTGTAAATGATTAATACAAGAAATTAAAGTAGTTTAAATAATCATTTTATAAGGATGTATTGAACTGTGGCAATAATTGATTATGAAACTGCATTTGCGGTTATCTACTGCCCCCTAGGGGATAAAAACTGGTATGACAGCCAAATAAATGAATTATTGGAACACATGCAGAGCCAGATGAGCCAATCAGGGAGGCGTCTCCCGAATAACCAATCAATGCTAAGCATCCAAAGGGCCAATACAAAAAGACAAGCATCGTGGGGCATTTCCAAATAATCACCTATGATTAGAATAAAAAGGGGTGGGATTATATTGCGTGATATAACCCCAGGCATTAGAAAAAAAAAGGTATGTAATGAATTTTGACTGACAAACTGTTGCCTTGGGATTCAGTCTATTATAAAACAATCTGGGCCTAATTTTTATCTATCTTGCAAAAATTACCTCTTTTAATTTATGAGGTAAAATTGGATTTATCAGAGGAACCCTGGAAGAATTGATTTGCTTATTTGGGTGAAGTATAAGAAACTGTTAAATATATAACTTGATATTTTAAAGCAAATACATTCATTGTTGCTACAGTCTAATTGCAGTTAGTAAATTTAAAAGGGCACAATTAGTATTTTAAAAGCTTGTGTTTCATAGTCCTGTGTAGTCTTAACTAGTCATTATTGCTAAATAATTTATTTACTAGACAGGGTTTTATACCTTATTAGAGTTATTGGTTAATAAAAGAAGATTCTGGTATTTTATGTGGTATTTTAATGTGATTATTGTGAATAAGGTAAATTGTAAAGATATATTTTTATGATCTTTGTAAGGATATTATAACAGCATAAGTGTGTATCATCTGAATCATAATCTGGTTTTCTATAAATATAATTCAATGTGTTTATAACTTTAACTAATAAAAAGAATTTAGGAATTTATATTAATTTTAATTGTTTAGTATATGCATTTTATTGGGGGTTTGTTTTAAAGAATAATTATTAAATATATTGTATTATAACCCGGCCATATACTGACAAGCCGTATGTCTCTGGAGTAGGAGGAAGTCAGAAATAGAAGACTACAGCCTCTGCATCTAAAAGCTGCTTAAGGAGAGGAAACCACTTTCAAGGACTCTGCTCCCGTAAGATCAACAAGATCTATCCGACGGTCAGTGACTTAGTGCCAAGATAAGTACTATACCTCCTTTCTTATTTCCTTGGTATACGCTTTGGAAAACATTGGAGACATTTTATGATACAGTGCTTCACTACCAACTGCTCCTATAGCACAATGATCAAAGGAAGCAAGTCACAAAGACTAAGGGCCATGACTTAACTCTGGTGAAAGAAGTATCTGATAACAACTTAAGGATACTTTGTTGCAGTATTCCCCTCTATAAGCTTTTTTAGATAGGGGGTATACAGGCGCTAAGCTGTACAATAAAACTTGATGAACTGGAGCTATTCAGATTCCGTACTGTACATTCTATCAACCAGAATTTTGCCTCTACGGCCCTATTAAATTAAATATATTGGGTCAGTTTCCCCACAGACAAAGCCAATCCTGGGGTGCATCTTCCAGAAAAAACTAATCCGTATTTAATCCATCATATGCTATTTCTTATAGAAGATAATCTGTTTTCCTCTTTTTTCTCCTTCTTTATTATTGGTGCTTAGATGATGATACTCATGAATGTGTAAAAAAATTTTTTTATTTCACTCCATACGTAAGATAAGTATTCATATAAGGGTGCACTTAATATATAAGGTTTATATATATATATAAGGATACTACAAAAATGTTGGTTTAATATCTTAAAGTATAACAAGTTTCATTAGAATTACTTGATAAAATTAGAAAAATTGTGTGGTATATCCCTGGGCATCTTTCCTATATGATAGATATCTCTGTGCAGATTTAGACTGTGTTACAAATAAGTACTGCTTTATTTTACTACTATGACAAGAATATAAGCAATGTAAATAATATTTGATAGCCTCTCTACTATCCTTATAAGGCAATCTACTGTATTATTGGGCATATAACTTCATGTATACAAAGTGTCTTTTTTCTGTCTTTTTTTCTTTTTGTGAAGTAGCTATTACTGGTTACTGGACACCTTATTTTATTGGGACATAACATTGATACATAGCTACTAGTCCCAGCTTAATTGTTTAATTCACTATTACACTCAGAATAGAGATACACACACACTGACACATTCTCTCTCAAAGACCTAGATAATCTTCACTCCTTTCCCTTTTATGTCTCGTGGCGGACTCTTCTGACGATTGTATTTATTTTCAGCACCTAATTGACCCCTGTTTCTTTTTTCACTCGTTTGCCACCTTTAACACTAACACTACCCTTCTATCATACACAAACCCTATCCATACATATATTTTTAGTTTTTTCTCTTGTTTTCCTCACAGCATTTTATGGATAAGTATCTAGGGACTAGTAAAGTAGACCACTCCACAATGCCCCCAAATAGAAAGACAGAAAAGGTCAGTTCAGTATAGGCACCACAGAGACAGGCACCATGGATATCACACCCAGCTCTAACATGGTCATTGATAAAAACAACCTCATTAAACAAATTTCAGATATTTTCCTGCCCCAGTTTGAGGGAGTAAACATAGAACTAACAATGCTATCAAGTGAGCTCAAGCAATTCTCAAACAGACTAGTGGAGATTGAAAACAGAATTTCTGATATAGACGATTTGCAACATTCACAACAAACACTAATTAATACACAAACTAAAAATATACAGACGCTTTAAAAACGTATGGATGAACTAGAGGATAGGACAGCAGAAACAATCTTAAAATAGTGGGACATCCGGAAACTCCTGAATATTCTGATCTTATTAGATTTGTTACATGTACACTACCACAGGCTCTTGACATTCCAACAGAAGCTTCCCTATATTAGTAGAGAGGGTACATAGACTAGGAGCAAATAACAAGAAAAGTAACACAATAACACAAAAAAGACCCATAATAGCAAAATTTTTAAGCTTTCAGGACAAGCAAAATATGCTATTACATTATAGGAAAAGGCCCTTTTGAAATTAATAAGGACCGAATTCTTTTGTTTCAGGACTTCTTGGCAGAGACTTTATAAAAAAGAAGAGAGTTTGCTCCTAAGTGTACGCAATTGATTAATGCAGGCTTCCAAGCTACCAGGATCTATCCTGCTAAAATCTTTCATGACGCTAAGACAATACTACTTGACAAAATAGAAGATGTTAAGCAGTTTTTGGAAAATACCAAGTTATAGCAGTTTCATGAACAAGACTAGCTATATGTTTGATAGAATAAGGCTCTTGGTATCCCCTTCTTATGTTAATTTTTTTTTCTCTTCAACCTCCTCCCCTCTCCCTCCTCTTTTTTTTTATGTATTCAATTGTCTTGCCCGGCCACAGGAAAACATCAATAAATGAAAAATCTGATTGACTTTCTCTCTTGGAATGTGGGGGGATTCTCCTCACTGGCCAAGAGAAAAAAAATAATACACCATTTTAAAAAAATCCAAACCCGATATCGTCTTTTTACAAGCGACACATGTGAGCTGCCAGGAGGCGGACAAATTTAGGATTGGCTGGATTGTAGAAGTGGTCTCTGTGGCCACGATAAATCGGAAGAGGGGGTGGCATGCATTTTTAATAAAAATGTAGATCTCCGAATTATATCACAAGATAAAGATCCAGAGGGGAGATTTTTTATTTTAGAAATAGAGGCCAATGGCTCCTCTTTTACATTATGTAACTTATATGCTCCAAATGAATGTCAGATGGGTTTTTGGGATAAATTATTTACCAAGCTAATTAGCTTGGTAAATATTCAAATGATTATTGGGGTAGATTTCAATAGTGTCTTTGTTCCCTACCTGTACAGGCTAAAATGAATAGATCCTATAGATCCAAAAAAAGAGGCAAAGATGTTAGCTAATTTTTCCAAAAGTCTGAAATTCAAAGACATATGGAGAGTATGACATCCCGATGAAAAACTTTATACATGTGAATCTAAAACTCATCAAACTCTCTCGAGAATCGATATGTTCTTAGTCAGTGAAGCTTTGCTAAATACAGACATATATACGGATATCCAAAATATAATCATATCGGATCACGCAATCATTTCCCTGTCGGTCCAGGTGGGGAACAGTCGGAAAGATCAATGTGGAAAGTTTTTCTTTCCCACTTTCCTATCCTCCAATTCAATTTTAGAAACTGGCTGGTGCAAAAATTAAGGGATTATGTCTCTTTAAATGAGGATTATTCCTCTAAGATAGAAATCTTTTGGGAGGCAGCGAAAGCATATCTCAGAGGGGAAATAAAAGCTGATATGGTTAAAAGGAAGATTAGAAACAGGGATATTCAGCTGGCTAACCAACTTAAAAATAAATATGCTAGGTACATAGAAATCCCAGATAGAAACAATTGGAATAACTATCAAAACACAAAAACAGAGAGAGAGAGATCTTCCTTGATCAGTAATGGACTCAAGCGGAGGTTAAAAATAAAACAACATTCAGTAGGTTCTCTCAGAAATCTGCTAAAATGCTAGCTAACCTCTCTAGAAGCAGAGAAGCCCCCAATTATATATCAGGACAATTAAAGTAGAGGGAACCAATTATAACGCCCCAAAAGATACTATAACCCAGTTCCACAAATTCTTTCAAAGAATGTATTCACCTGTAGATATTAATAAAGAAATTAAAGATCGCTTCTGGGGTAATATCAATCTCCCAAAAATCTTACCCGACCAACTATTATTATTAAACAAAGAAATTACAATAGAAGAAACAATTAAAGCCATTAATGATCTAGCTCTGGGCAAAGCACCTGGCCTGATCAACTGCCATCTGAATTTTTCAATATTCTTATAGAACAAATCGCCCCTGTAATTACTAACTTGTTTAACACATATTTTATACATCACGTAAAACCATCTAATTTTTTTTACTGCTTCTAACATTATACTAATACTCAAAAAGGGCAAGGGATCGGGCTCTATGGGCTCTTATAGACCTATCTCCTTATTGAACAATGATTATAAGATCTTAGCTAGCATTATTGCTAATCAATTAAAAACTGTAATAGGAGACATTATCCATCCAGACCAAACAGGCTTCATCCCCGAAAGAACAGCTCAGAAGAATATAAGAAAAGCTATGACATTAGTCAAATTTGTATTGCCATTATACGGATTAGAATTAAATATTAAACAAGATTTTGCTTTACTTACTGTAGATGCCGAAAAGGCATTTGATTCTATTCCATGGGATCACTTATTCACGGCTTTAAATAACTTTGGTTTCTCAGGACATTTTTTAAGTTATATCAGATTAATATACCAGTACCCGGTTTCCTTTTTGAGTATAATTAGTTTTCTTTCTCCAGCTATAATCTTATATAAAGGTACAAGACAGGGTTTTCCCCTCTCCCCGTTACTTTTTAATACAGCTTTAGAACCATTAGCAATAAAATGTCGGGATAAACTAGAGGGTATTAATGCACTCTCTCGCTGTATGCGGACGACATCCTATTCTATATAGGGAACTCTAAAAAGAATATACCAATACTCCTGGATATTATTGCTGAATTCCGTAATTTTTCTGGCTATAAAATGAATCTTACAAAATCAGAGATCCTATGGGTGATTAAAAAAATAAATAGCCTTCTGGAAAACTTTTTTAGACTTGCAGACAGAAGTATTAAATATCTCGGGATAACTATATCCAAAAATCCTGAACAATGGTACGATCTTGATTACATCCCTATTTGGCAAAAATGCTCTCTGGAGCTGAAAAGCTGGAGTAAATTACCCCTTACGCTGTCTGCAAAAATAGCCTTGATAAAAATGCGGTTATTTCCAAAAATTCTCTTCTTACTTCAAGATATCCCTATATTTGTCCGCAACGCAGACATTCAGAAATGTAATACTAGTTGATCCCATTTTCTTTGGGCTTCTGCAAAACCACGCATAATAAAACCCACCCAAAAGATATAGGAGGCCTTGCTTTCCCCAATTTCAAAAATTACAACTGGGCTTGCTTGTCAAAAACAGCCTTAGACTGGCTTACAGAAAGTGAAAGTGAATATGTTACAAATTATAAAGACCACATCCAAAAAATACAAATGGTATACAACATGCTCTTAGCTTGGAACAAAGTATGTAAATATCTTGGGATAAATCATAAAATATTTAAATACCTCCCTATACTCGGATTTCACCTCATTAAAGTATGGTCCTCAAAAAAACTCAATTATATTATACAATTGGTAGACCCACTTACTAAACAAATGAGAACATTTGACTGTATGAGGCCTATTTATCAAATGTCTGTCGGACCTGATCCGACAGTGCGGATCAGGTCCGACAGACATCGCTGAATGCAGAGAGTAATACGCTCTTCGTATTCAGCATTGCACCAGCAGCTCACAAAAACTGCTGGTGCAATGCCGCCCCCTGCAGACTCGCGAACAAACGGAGTGTCAATCAACCTGATTGTACTCGATCGGGTTGAATTGTGGCGATCTCTGTCCACTGCTCAGAGCAGATGGACAGGGTTATGGAGCAGCGATCTTTAGACCACTGCTTCATAACTGCTGTTTCTGGCGAGCTGGCAGGCTTGCCAGAAACATGGATCCTCAAGCCCCATTCGGAGCTTGATAGATAGGCCCCAATATCAAGGGAATTCAATTTATATAAAAATTTTTTTTTGCATATTGTATTTGCAAGCCAGACACTATTAACTTGTTTCCATTGAGCCGTAATTCAGTTTGCGTGCACTTGCAAACCGTTAAATAAGCTGTCGGAAGCAATATCGTTTATCGACTGCTTCCAATGGCCCGTTATAACTCAATTTCGGCAACCGATTTCCGGCTGCCGAAAACATTATTGTGTCTTAGTATCAGAAGCCGCTAATCTTTAAATAATACCCGGTTTTCAATGCCCGCGCAAACCATTACTACACTGTCAGAGGCTGCCGATGCAGTACCAAAAATTACACCCAGCTCAACTAGGTGTAAAACAGGAAAAAGGTGCTCTTTGATACCTTTTTCCCATTGAAATCTAACCCGACACGTCAAAACCCCTCTATCCGCCATCCCCCAACATCGCAACTTATAATAAATCTATTAACCCCTAATCCGCCATGCCCCCACAACGCAATCTAGCTATTTAAACTATTAACCCCTAAACTGCCATGCCCCCATATCGCAAAGTATCTATTAAACCATTAACCCCTAATCCGCCATGCCCCCATTTCGCAAAGTATCTATTTAAACCATTAACCCCTAATCCACCAACCCCCATATCACAATGTATCTATTTAAACTATTAACCCCTAATCGGCAATGCCCCACAATGCAATATAGCCATTTAAACTATTAACCCCTCAACCGCCATGCTCCCATATCGCAAATAACTAATCGCTAAGCCGCCTAACACCCCCTAAATTAACCCCATTACATAAATTAAAATAATCCTAAATTACAATTAAAATAATAAATCCTAAATTACAATTAAAATAAAAAAAACTAACATTACTTTAAAAATGAAAATCCTACATTTAAATTAATCTAAAATTACAAAAAATAAAAAAAGTCTAACATTACATAAAATAATAAACCAAATTATCAAAAATAAAAATATTATACCTTATCGCTATGAAAATAAAAAAGCCCCCTCAAAATAAAAACACCCCCTAATCTAAAGCTAAACTACCAATAGCCCTTAAAAGGGCCTTTTGTAGGGCATTGCCCTAAGTTAAACAGCTCTTTTACCTTTAAAAACACCAAGTCCCCCTCTAACAGTAAAACCCCCCACCCACCAAACCCCCGAAAATAAAAAAAACAGAAAAAAATCCTAAACTACCCATTGCCCATAAAGGGTCATTTGTATAGGAATTGCCCTTGAAAGGGCATTTAGCTCTTTTACTGCCCTTAAAAGGGCATTTAGCTCTTTTACAATTGCCCAAAATCCCTAATCTAAAAAATAAACACCTAAATTTAACCCCCAGATAGGTACTCACGGTTCCTGAAGTCTGGCGGTGAAGACTTCTTCCAAGCAGTGACCTCTTCTATCATCTTGGACTGAAAACTGGCGACCGAGGAACTGAAGCTCGACAACCGCGGAACTGAAGACCGGCAACAGCGGAACTGAAGACCGGCGACCACAGAGCCAAGGACCGTGGAGGATCCTCTTAGAACGATCACTGCCGTACACTGAATATTGAATGCAAGTTACACTTTAAATATGGCGTCACTTGCATTCCTATTGGCTGATTTGATTCTTCAAACTCAAATCAGCCAATAGGTTGAGAGCTACTGAAATCCTATTGGCTGATCAAATTTAAACGCTTAACTTGCATTCAATATTCAGGGTACGGCGGTGATCGTACAAAGAGTATCCTCCATGCTCCTGGGCTCCGCGGTCACCGGTCTTCAGTTCCGAGGTTGCCGGTCTTCAGTTCCGCGGTCCTGGATGAAGATAGAAGAGGTCGCCGCTTGGAAGAAGACTTCACCGCCAGACTTCAGGAACCTTGAGTACCTATCTGGAGGTTAAACTTAGTTTTTTCTTTTTATTTTGGGGGGGATTATTTTTTAGATTAGGGATTTAGGGCAATTGTAAAAGAGCAGAATGCCCTTTTAAGGGCAGTAAAAGTGCTGAATGCCCATACAAATGCCCCTTTAGGGACAATGGGAAGTTTAGGATTTTTTAGTGTTAGGTTTTTTTATTTGGGGCGTTTGGTGGGTGGGGGGTTTTACTGTTAGGGGGGAACTTAGTTTTTTTCAAAGGTAAGAGCTGTTTAACTTAGGGCAATGCCCTACAAAAGGCCCTTTTAAGGGTAGTTTAGTATTAGATTAGGGGGTGTTTTTATTTTGGGGGCTTTTTTATTTTCATAGAGATTAGGTTTAATTTTTTTATTTTTGATAAGTTGGTTTATTATTTTATGTAATGTTAGACTTTTTTATTTTTTGTATTTTTGTATTTAAGTAATGTTAGGTTTTTTATTTTAATTGTAATTTAGGATTATTTTAATTTATGTAATGGGGTTAATTTAGGGGGTGTTAGTTTAGGGGGCTTAGTGATTAGTTATTTGCGTTGTGGGGTTAATGGCGGTTTAGGGTTTAATAGCGTTATTAGGTTAATTGTGATGTGAGTTAATGGAGGTTTAGGGGTTAATAGATTTATTTGGTTAATTGTGATGTGGGTGAATGGGGGATTAGGGATTAATAGTTTAAATAGATACTTTGCTATATGGGGGTTGGCGGATTAGGGGTTAATACATTAGTTATTGCGGTGGGGGGTTGCGGTTGAGAGGTAGATATTGCACATGCGTTAGGTGTTTGATTTTATTTTAACAGCGAGCAATGGGTAAAATATGCGGCGCAAATATGCAACCAAGTGTAGTGTAAGGTCGGGTTACCATAGTACCCTATTAATGTTTTAGAAAACCAGCATCGGGTGGAAGTGTTAACACAATGCTAACTTACACCTACACGAAAAGAGCTACTGCAAGCAAAGTGGTAACCTTTTCAATGGAAGCCTGGTACTAAAATGGAGCCGTAAATTACTTTTAGCTGTCGGCCGCTTCGGTAGCTTACGGCTCCATTTTTAATGGCTCAATGAAGCGAGCCCTAAATCTGAAGTCATAATCTTGCCGAGGGAAATCCGTGGTTGCTAAGCCCGCTCGACTTACTCATTAATAGGTTCCGCCTAGTCAAACACTCAATGGATACTATCTATAGATGTCTGTCTTCTAAAAATACAGAAGATAAAGTTAACAAGCTTTTCCAAACATGGACCTTAGACGTGTCAGGCATTAACCTCGATTTTTTTCAAAAAAAGCTTTTCTAGAGTTATGACATATAAGCCTGGTATAACCTTGAGAGAATCCCATATCAAATTATTGAACAGATCTTATCTTACGCCCAAGTTAATGGCTAAATGGAACACTATGGAGCTAATGTCTGCTCTAGATGTAATTTACCTGCCGACGATTTATTACGTTTTCTATACCTGCCAAAAAATCCAAAAATTTTGGAAACATATAGAGTACTGGTTAAACAGATTCTTACCGACCAGAATAATCTTAGAGCCCACACATATTTTTTCCTATCCTCACAAAGGACTGTGCAGAATAAGCCTTTGATTAATACTGCAATCTTAATAACCACACAAATGATCTTAAAATCTTGGAAGGATAGAAAAGCTGCAAGCATAGCTGCATTTGTACACAATATGACATATCAAATAGTTTTGGATCAACATGATCCTCTAATCTTCCAGGATAACAAATTAAAAGCCTTTAAAGCTAAATAGGATAGAGTAATTTTAGCTCATCCTAGAGAAACCCATTTACAGATCATACATTACTTTTGTGCCTCTCCCCTCTTCCTCCAATTGATACTACTTGATGACTATCCTGTGCATTGGAGACAATATCTCTACTGACTCTTTACTCCTTCCTTCTTTTTTTCCCTCTTCCCTCTCTTATCCCCCTCCCATTGTTTGTTTTTGTGTTTTTTTTATATACTTTAGTTGTGTTTTTTTAATAATATTGCAGACTCTCCCTGAGTGATCTGCATATAAATTCAGTAATACAAAGAAAAGAAACAACAAGGTCCCAAGTAACTTTTATTTGATTTATTCAATACGATGTAGAAATGGATATCAGATTTAACATTTGTACATCTGATGTTATGTTGGTTTTTTATATAAAGTAAACTAAGAAATCAAGAATGTAAGACAAGAATATTATGTGATATGTAATGTACTGTATGACGTCTTTCATATTCATTTATGTATTGAATCTTTTCTTTACTGTTCCCCCTTTGCTTGGTGATTGTTTGTTTTTCTGAATTATTGTATATATATGCAAATACCAAAAAAAATTATATATAAAAAAAAATGATAATTGCCTGGTTGGACTGTTTTTTTTGGACAGCATTAAACATATAAGCTCTAGGAAATGTATGTTTTGTATTCGGCAGTATTTTGGAGCACCTTGTGTAAATTTGGTTTACTTAGTCTCTATACTAAAAATTATTTTAAAAAAAGTGCTGCGAGGTGGCGATACATTTAAAATGGATACGAAGCAATGTCGAGAATACCAGTGAAATATTAAAAAGTGCCGATATTACTCTTTAAAAGCAGCATCGCTAAGAGGCATTTTACTATACATCGCAATAGGTGGTGATGCTGGCAAAATATTCCAAGCAGCATCGACACCGACATTGGCGATGTAAAGTAAAGGATCCCTTTTAAATATATCACACACAACCTAATAACTATACCTATGTACCCCTAAACTGAAATAACCCACCACCACAAAATAACCCTGCACTAACTCCTAAACCGGCAATAGCGCACCACAATTATCTTCCTAATCTATTAAACCATATACCGTCAATAGCCCACCACAAACACCCCTTACACAACTTAACCATATACTGCCAATATCCCTAACCTATTTACCTCTACCCTTACACTACTTATCTACCTAACACGTAACCCCCTCCACTCACCTCTGTCAGTATATTTATAAGAATCTTAGTAGTGCTATCCAAATAATATATCAGTTTATGGCAGGGTTACAAACACAATATAAAAAAATAGCAACCCTAATCAACCATGCATCTACTAGACCATACAATTAATATAAATACCTGAATTCTTTTATTTAGTTAATATCCATGAACATATTGAAATATATTTGCAATATTAGAATATGACACAAAATTTATATGCGTTAAAACCAACTCTTAATATATGCTATCCTTCTTACAAAACCCAGAAAACTGTATCTTTAAAACCCACCTTACTTATAAATAGTCTTTATTTATTTAACACAATGGGACTAAAAACCTTTAACATCCAAGCAATACAATTCTAAACAGTATTTATAAAACAATAGGATAATGCATATGTTCTGCTATTTAACTGCAATTTATCCTACTCTGCCCCATACAGTAATAATAAATGCTTATTTTAAATGCTTGCATACACATAGACAGGCTAAGAGCTATCTGAAACAATGGCATACAGTTTAAAAGTATAATCTGCTCTTCAAATCTATTAACTGTAAAGGCTATGCATATGATTTATCTTATAATAAAACTTTTATATACATCACCAAATAAACAGCAATCCAGTTTCCAATGTTTTGCAACAGATCCAATTCACCTCAGAAATTCAAAATTTGGGGACAATCATATGGAGTCCAATAGTAGGTGTGTGTGCTTTAATAATAACTGCAGCAGTTATCCCTTTCTGGATCAGTCAACACAACCTCTTTTAGTCTCTATGCTGGGGTTTAAATCATCTGATCTCACCCCTCCCCTTTTTGATTATTTATCAGTCATTGGTGAATATTGGAAACGCCCACGGCCTTGTCTTGGATTGGTTCTTTGCAACTGAACATGGATTGGTTTATTTGGTAAATGTGTTGTCAAGGAAATGCATTCTTTGCAACAACCAATCATCTCATGGTTGCAATTCCGCATCATAACACTAGGTGGCAGCAGACGTACAAACAAATACAACAAGACCATTTCTAACATTTTTAAGCAAGTTAATTTTTTTTTTATAAAATGGTTATTTAATCAGATCACACTCTCTGCATTAATCATATATAACCCCAATTACAGATGGTTAATATTAGGTTATTTTTTCTGATTATTCTGATACCAGATATGTTATATTATTAACATTTTATTATATTAAGGTAATTTAATACTGCTAATTAATAGCTTAAAATGTATTATAATTTTATCAGTATTCTGGCATTTCTTTGCAAATAACAGCTTATTTTTATATCTCCAGATTGGTAGTATTTAAAACTCCTGATATACTGCATTCACCCAGATATAGTATGTGACATTTCTGTGTATTTCTTCCTTAATACATGAATCCTGTCTATGTAGATCTGAAATAAAAATAAATGTTAATAATCACTTCTCTTCAGGTCCATAAACATCTATTCATGTTCTTAAACACACAGAGGCTAAGATATTCATGCCTTCAAAATATATATATATATATATATATATATATATCATTCAATCTTTTACTTTACATATATATATATATATATATATATATATATATATATATTTAGATGTTAATATTTGATATCACATAAATATACATCTCATATCCATTAAAATATATATATTTTCCTGGAATTATATTTTATTTGAAATCTAAATACAGTTATTTTGAAATCATAATGTAAGTCATGTGCTTCCTTTATGTTATCCTAACCCCAGACACAATGTCTGTGTCACGTGTATTCTGATGTTATCAGCCACACACTTAACAGGCAGCTGTCAATTTTCAGCTCCTTTTGTTGGCAGGAAGTTCATATATGAGTGTGTATCCAGGCTCTTCGTCTTTTGCTCACCACATGGGGTACAGAGTGCTATAAAATTTGCACTTCCTAATTAAGAAGCAAATGTTTTCCTTTGTTTCTTGGGACCTGTTGTCTGTAGCTCAGCCTAGAGATGTATATTCAATTTGTGAAGGTTTCTGTCTGACATCAGAATTTAAACCTTATTCCAGTAATATCTGATACAAATATGGTTTCATACATAAACATATTTCCCTGTCCTATTGACATACATATATATATAAATATGTATTTACCTGTGCCCTGACATAATTCCCCCTTTCAAATTCAAATATATGTAGGACACATGTATTTGAATTGGATCAAAGTCAGTGGTACTCGGTGAGGATATTGGCCGTATACATCATTCTCCCTCTATGACTTGTAGTTGGGATCTTGGATGACACGCTCGCAATTGATTGATATGGACCCATTTATCTATGAAACTTTCATTTTTGGGGATCCGTATTTTATAGGCCACTGGAGATATTTTGTCAGTAATGACAAAAGGACCTTTCCATGAGGGAAGAAATTTCTTCTCCCTAACCTGATCTCTTCCAAAGTTATAAAGATAAACTTTATCATTTATTTCATATTCCTTTTTGGAGGTTTTGAGATCATAATAGGTTTTAGTGGCAGTTGCGGCTCTTTCTAAATTCCTTTGAGCAAATGCAAAGGCATATTGCAGGTGTTTTCTTAAGTTCTCCACATATTGATGTGTATTGGCAGCATTTATCAAGTTTTGGTCTGATGTACGGTACAATAGATGCTGAGGTAGAACCATTCTTCTACCAGTCATCAGCTCAAAAGGTGACATTTTGGTAGCACTACTTGGAGTTGCTCTTAATGCCATTAAGACTAGAGGTAGTTTTACATCCCAGTCTTTACCTGTTTCACTCACAAACTTTTTGAGGATTTTACCAATGGACTGGTTGTAACGCTCTACACCACCACTTGAGGCAGCTCTATAAGCAATATGGAGCTTTATTTTAACCCCTAGTATTTTCCACATTTTGGTCATCACTTCGCTAGTGAAGTGGGTCCCCCGATCTGATTCGATTCTTTGGGGCAAACCAAATCTGGAAAACACATGGTTGATGAGCAATGCTGCACATGTTTCAGCACTATTGTTAGGTGCACTAATGCACTCTACCCATTTAGTGAACAGGCATGTCACTGTTAACATGTACTTGTTACCTCTTGATGATCTTGTTACTGGACCAATAAAATCAATTTGTATATCTGACCATGGCATTACCATCCCCCTTTTCTGCAATGGTGCTCTATGCGTTGGTGCAGTGGGTTGGAACTGTGGACAGATTAAACAACCTTGACAGTAGGTTTGAACATCTTTCAACATGTGTGGCCAAAAAGCATAATCACGTAATATTTCATACGTGAGTTTGGCACCACGATGACCAGATGTGGGAGCATCATGGGCATGTTGAAGCATTAGACCTCTGAACTTGGTGAGTACTACCCACTGCTGGATGCCAGTTTTGGAGGTTCTAATTAACAAACCATCCTGTAATTTGAATTGTGATTTAGATTTTATTAAGATTCTCAGATCTTCTTTGCCAATACAATCATCTTTTGAGATGGGGTTGCTTTCAGGATCTTCTATGTGTTTATAGAAGATGCCTACAATGGGGTCTTCTTTTTGACTAGTGATCAGGTCCTCACTAGGAGAATCCTGACTCCATTGTACCAAATTAGGCTCACTCTGTTGTTTTGCCTGGTTTCTGGTAATGGCTTCTACATGAATTGCACCCATTAAGTGGTCAATATTAAGGAGTTCTCCAGTTATGGCTCCTTGTTTGGCTAATGAATCCGCAAGATCATTGCCTTCCTTATCAGGACCTAAAACTCTGGAATGACCCTTGGTCTTTTTCCAGTGTATGGTTAAATCATTGGATACCACCAGATTATCAATCTCGCAGAACAACTTGCCATGCTTGACTGGTTTGTTATTGCTTTTCTGCATGCCATTTCTTTTCCAAGTTGGCAGGTATTCAACAAAACTGTCACGCACATAATTTAAGTCAGTTATGATCACAAATTCATGAATACCATGTTCAGTAGCCATTTCAATGGTTTTGAAAACAGCAGTTAGTTCTGCAACTTGACTGGATCTTGGTCCAATGTTGAAACCTATAGATATATTTGGGAATCCATTTGCCCCAGTTATACCAATGCCAGCGACTAATCTGTGCTCATTATCAATAGTGGCATGGTAAGAGCAACCATCAACATACACCCAAGGTAATGTTTGATAATGGTCCTCATTGTATATTTTATATGGGGAAAGCAATTGTTCTTCCAGAAAATCATCTTCTGATAATTCTTCCCCAGGATCTCTAGCAGTACAGTCGTTGAGCTCAGCAAGCCCTTGTGCGACTGGATTCTTTTTATTCTGCTTGTAGCGAATTTCTAATGGCCAGCCTTGCAAGGAAAGAGTCCATGCTGTTATGCGGCTATTAGACAAATTCCCATCTCTTATTCTCTCACTTTGCAAATATAGCAAAGGCTGGTGGGCTGTTTCTACAATAATTTTCTTGCCCTGTATATAGCTGCGGAAATTTTGTAGAGCCCATACAGTAGATAAGAGGGCTTTTTCGCAATCGTTGAACTTTATTTCTACTGGGGATAGATTTTTGCTCGCATAAGCAATGGCTTTGTTCAAATTATTATGCTTTTGGTATAAAACAGCACTCATGCTTACATCTGTGTAACCAGTTTCTAAGAAGAAAGGTTTACCACCTTCAGGGTACGCTAAGCAAGGTGCTTGAGTGAGTTTTCTCTTCAGCTCTCTGATGGCTGTCTCTTGAGACTCACTCCAGTGCCATTTCACCTCTTTCTTTAGGAGAAGTAGTAGTGGTTTAGCTAATTCCGCATAATTATCAATGAATTTGCGAGAATAATTTGTCATACCCAGGAATGATCTCAATTCCTTTAAGTTAGTTGGGTTTTTAGAATTCACTATCGCTTCCACCTTTTTCTTCTGGGGATTTAATCCGTCAGAGGTAACTTCATGTCCCAAGAAGTTTACACGAGTGCGGCACCATTGAGCTTTTTGCAGGGATAATTTGACACCTGCCCTTTTAAGTTGGCTGAGGACGTGTTTAAGCTCTGCGATGTGTTTTTCAAAGTCTGTGCTTTTGATTAAAACATCATCAACATAAGATAAGGTCCCCCTTTCCAGTGCGTCAGGCATAGCCTTATGCATGAATACAGCAAATTCATGTCCAGAATTTATGTATCCAAATGGAAGTCTCTGGAATGCATATTGGACCTTTTGGAAGGTGAATTCTAGCTTATATTGGTCCTCTTCATGTACCTTTATGGTCCAGTATCCCTGTGCACAATCAATGGCAGTGAATATTTTGGATCCCTGCATTTGTGCTAGGAATTGGTCAATATATGGCACAGGCCAGCCAGACATGTATACTCGTTTGTTTAGCTATCTTAAGTCAGCACACAAACGCCATTGTCCATTGGGCTTAAGGACACCTAGAATAGGATTATTATAAGAGCTGTGCACCTGTCTGATAATACCTCTTTCTTCCAAATTCCTTATGATCTCTGCAAGAGAATCATATGAGGCTAAGGGAAGTCTGTATTGTTTGACAAATACAGGTGGTGCATCAGGATCTGTTTGTATTCTTGCAATGTGCAAGTCTGTAGTACCACAGTCATAAGAATCCTTAGCAAAAATATCCTTGTACTCCATCAGGAGTTCTCGCAGCTGTTGGCGTTCATCATCGCTGGAACAGCCATTAGCTAAGGATATTTGCTCTTCGACTATTTGCTGAAATCCTGGAAAGATTTCAGGCTGTCCTATTTCATAGGCTTCTTCCAGTCTAGAGGTGAGATCCCCTTGATTATAATTTACATTGCTCCCATGACTCTGGGTATTGGCGTAATCTTGCTGTTTGATTGGCTGATCAAACACTAGAGAGGCTTCTTCAATTTTACAGATGCCTTCCTCTGAGCTGAAGGGATAAATAGATTGAACATTAAATAGACCCTCTGGCATGGATGCAAAGGATTGTTCTATTAATTGTTCTTCAGTTAAGTATCCTTCAGGTATTAGCCCAATTACATTATTCTGGAATCCAAAAGTGTAATAATTTGATTCCAGTGCATATCCTATGGTAGTTCCCTTGGATAATGTTATATCCTGTGGGGTCATGTTATGCACTATAATATGTATTGGAACAGTTCCAATATTCACCATAGGAGTGTAGGTTACTGTGACACCCAGATTTTGTATTCTATGGGAGAGACAAATCAGTGTTTCAGAAGTTTTTAATTTCTGACCTCTCTTTACCTGTAAGGGTAAAAGAAATTTATCAGCTCCAGCAGGAATTATAACATCGCTAGATACCTGCATATTCACAGCATATGGCAATTGCTGATTTGATTTAAGGGCTGCATTTTCATCCTGAAATACTTCAGGGTCCCCCTTTAACCTGCTCCAGAGGCAAGAGTTAATCAAATCTATTTGTATAGCATATCTATGTAAGATATCATTGCCAATGTATATTTGATTATGGGGAGTATTTAAAACTAAAAACAGGTGCTTCACTGACTTATTACCTATAGAGATAGACAATAAGCACTTAGCTGTGATGTTATAGCTTTCAGACCTGTCATCCAGGCCATTGACACAGTGGTCTTGGGGAGAAAGATATTTAATCACTTTAGGTTCAGCTATTTGCGCTAATAAACCTTCGCTTATATAGCTAGCTTCCTGTTTTAAGTTTATTTTAGCATACTTGGTTTTACCAAGGTCATGTACTTGTATAGGGATAAATAGATCCTCTTTAACTCTCTCAATCCCTGTGAGGTATTGAGTGTGGCCTCCCCCCTTAGGGATTTTATGATCCCCCTTGTGGAGTGATATGGTTAATACATCGCCATCTAGGGAAATATTCGCTATCTTTCCAGGCGATATTTTAAAAGTATTACCATCAGAGCCACTAAAAGGAGTCTGATCATCTATTTGTAGAATAGTGATTTCAGGTACAGAGTTATTCCTGAAATGAATCTCCACAGCATCTGGTTTCTCTTCCACCACGTGACAGCTATGTCGGGTGCGAGATATACCAGATTTTTCATAATTGATAGGTCTCTTAACTTGTGACCAAATTACATTATTTATGCAATCAATTATGGTGCTTAATCGCTTCAGGAGATCACTACCAATAATTAAACGATCAGTTGGCAGATCCACTATAATGACAGGGTGTCTTATGACCCTGTTCCCCAATTTAAATTTTAACCAGGCAGTACCGTAGACTTTTAGGGAGTCACCCCCAACACCTATTAGAGAACCGTCAAATTCTTTTATTTTAGTTTTGTGGGGTGTTAGCTCATTTAGCTGTGTGTAGTACCTGTGGGATAAGATAGTTGCCTGTGACCCAGTGTCAATTAATCCCCTGATAGGGTTGGAGACTGAATCTTGCAGCTCAACTAATACATAATATCTTCCTGCAGTTTCTACCATTTCACACATAAAGTTGGCGTTAGCATACATTTGTGGGCTTCGCCACGTGTTACCTGAATCCGCAGTGTCATTCGATGTAGAGGAACCTTCATACCTACCTGTTTCCTCTATGACAGGGTTGGTTGGATTCTTTTGTACTGCATCTGTGGAGATAAGGTTAGGAGAGAGCTGCAAGGGAAGAGATTTGTTAACTTTTCCCAGATAAGGTTGCTTGTCACCACAGCTAAATTGTCCGTTTTTCGGTCTGTGGGGAGAGAACATGATTAGTATCATTGATATTTATTATTACATTTTGTATATCTCTCCCCTCCCCTTCAGGTGACACTGCAGTATTTATGACTGTGCCTGTGGTCCACTGCTGACCACTGGCTGTACCCCTAAAAAAGTATTGTTCGGTTGCTGAGCCGTAGATTTTTGACTCATATTAGCGATTTGTTCACTCAACCGATTTAACTGGGTAAACAGCATATCTACCTGATTGTACAAGTTACCTCTACCCCTGAGCCTATCTCCTGGTGCCCCATTGTACTGATTCCTGGACCATTGGGTTCCCTCAGAATCAGGGCCGTTATTTCTATTCTGGCGTGGTTGCCCCTGGGGTTCAGCATTAGTATTTTGGGGAGCATTATATACCTGGGGTGTCTGGTTACCCTGAGAATATCTTCGCCGTCTATTGTATCTACCCTTGCACGGATACCAATTATTTGGTGGGTATTCTCTTTGTGAGTAATTATTCACCTGATTATGTCCCCCACTTTGGTTATAGTCTCCCTGCGCCTCAACCTGTGTAGGGGGAGGGGCGGAATTAAACCTCTGTGGAGATGGCCTGTTTTGACTGGCCACCTCTGCATAAGTTCTGTTTTTAGACTCCAAATTGAGGGGTTTAGGTGACACCCTAGTTTCTGCTACAATTTTGGGTTTTGATTCCTTTTTAACCCCCTGCTCACTGGACTGCTGAATAGAGTATAATTTTGTACTCTCTTTGATCAGCCATTCCAATGAGCAGTCCTCATCAAAATCTCTAGCTAAGTTAATTTTGATGGGTGTAGGCAATGCTTCAAAAAATAAATTTACAAATTCTGAGCCATCAAATCTGGGATTATCTTCAGCCATACTGTACGCATTTTTCAATACAGAAAGGAATTCGATTGGACTCTGATTTGCACGACACTTTAAACCATATACCGCTATTTTCGCGGCAGTTTTAGTGCGATATTGCCCGAATTCTTTTCTGCATTGTCGTTTTACCCCATTCCAGGAATGAATATTCATATCCTTTAGTGAAGCAAAGAATTTGTGATGCTTACTGTCAAATACCCAAGGCAGAAATTCAATTTTCAATTTCTCACTTGTAACATTCATTATAGCTAACGCATTTTCAAAAGCCTGTAAATGATCAATTACAGATGTTGTTCCCTTATTGGAGAATATAGGTACTGCGCGTTGTACGAAGGTGATTATTTTATGGGAATCATAGAATTTATCAGACTTATTTTGGGATTCTCTGTTAGAGTTTCCCTCCCCCACATCAGCTGCGCTACAGCAATCCTCTGGATTTACATCCTGGGGGGATTGTCTATTCGGGAAATCTATTTCTGACCCGTTAGGGGTCATTTGTCTATGTTGTTCTATATATTTTTGTACCTCGTCCCTGACGCGTTCGCTAAAGGAGTTAGCATTATCTGTATTATTCTCATTGTTAACATAAGGGTTTTCATTATGACGATATGACCTTTTTAAATCGCTTAATTCTCTCTGGCTTTGCGCAAGCTGTTTATTTAAATCTTGTATCTGTGCGATTAAGTCTGTATTATGCTTATCTAAGGCTGTTAGGTTTTGGGCAAATTCATCCATTTTATTTTTGGCTATTTTTAAACCCTCTTCGCGTCTGCGCGAGGAACGAATACTATTTTCTAGCTCCTGTATTTGCAATCGTTTGTCTGTGACACAAAACGACATTTCGTCAATCATGCATATTAAGAGGGGCCAGCATTTTAGTATTAGTTTGTCTCGCTTTTTGAGAGCCTTGCATTGATTAATCATTAATAATTCCTGGAAGAATTCATTCTCTTCATTCCACATATTATTATTAACGGTAATATTTTTAGCCCTAGTTTCAAGCATATCCACAAAATCATTTAATTCACCAGCAATATTTAACTTCCCTTTAATGTAACTTAAGATATCTTTCTTAAGGACCTGACCTTTAGTAATGGGTATTGTAATGGGACCAATTTCATCGCTATGTATAGAATTAAATGAGTCACTTCTGGCTACAGACATTATTGTATTGGTTTAGTATTTAGTTAAACTAAAACGCTAATACAATTTTTGCCAATAAAAAGAGAGAAGAAAAAAAAAATTTATATTTCAAAAAAAAAAAAATATTATTAATTTTGAAATATGAAAAATTAATATTTCGAAATATGAAAAATTAATATTTTTGATTAACTTTGAAAATATGAAAAATTAATATTTTTGATTAATTTTTAAATATGAAAAATTAATATTTTTATTAATTTTTCAAAATTAATCTTTAATAATATTTCAAGATATTAATATCAATCTCAAAATATGAAATTCAATATTTCAACTCTTCAAAAATTATATCTTCAAAATATTAATATTGAAATATGAATTTTTTTTTTTTAATTTTTTTTAATAACAATTTCTATTTATTTACAAATATATTATATCAAATATGATGGAATATTAATAAATCTCAGAAAAGTGCCTCCAATTATTATGTCAGTATATTTATAAGAATCTTAGTAGTGCTATCCAAATAATATATCAGTTTATGGCAGGGTTACAAACACAATATAAAAAAATAGCAACCCTAATCAACCATGCATCTACTAGACCATATAATTAATATAAATACCTGAATTCTTTTATTTAGTTAATATCCATGAACATATTGAAATATATTTGCAATATTAGAATATGACACAAAATTTATATGCATTAAAACCAACTCTTAAGATATGCTATCCTTCTTACAAAACCCAGAAAACTGTATCTTTAAAACCCACCTTACTTATAAATAGTCTTTATTTATTTAACACAATGGGACTAAAAACCTTTAACATCCAAGCAATACAATTCTAAACAGTATTTATAAAACAATAGGATAATGCATATGTTCTGCTATTTAACTGCAATTTATCCTACTCTGCCCCATACAGTAATAATAAATGCTTATTTTAAATGCTTGCATACACATAGACAGGCTAAGAGCTATCTGAAACAATGGCATACAGTTTAAAAGTATAATCTGCTCTTCAAATCTATTAACTGTAAAGGCTATGCATATGATTTATCTTATAATAAAACTTTTATATACATCACCAAATAAACAGCAATCCAGTTTCCAATGTTTTGCAACAGATCCAATTCACCTCAGAAATTCAAAATTTGGGGACAATCATATGGAGTCCAATAGTAGGTGTGTGTGCTTTAATAATAACTGCAGCAGTTATCCCTTTCTGGATCAGTCAACACAACCTCTTTTAGTCACTATGCTGGGGTTTAAATCATCTGATCTCACCCCTCCCCTTTTTGATTATTTATCAGTCATTGGTGAATATTGGAAACGCCCACGGCCTTGTCTTGGATTGGTTCTTTGCAACTGAACATGGATTGGTTTATTTGGTAAATGTGTTGTCAAGGAAATGCATTCTTTGCAACAACCAATCATCTCATGGTTGCAATTCCGCATCATAACACTAGGTGGCAGCAGACGTACAAACAAATACAACAAGACCATTTCTAACATTTTTAAGCAAGTTAATTTTTTTTTTATAAAATGGTTATTTAATCAGATCACACTCTCTGCATTAATCATATATAACCCCAATTACAGATGGTTAATATTAGGTTATTTTTTCTGATTATTCTGATACCAAATATGTTATATTATTAACATTTTATTATATTAAGGTAATTTAATACTGCTAATTAATAGCTTAAAATGTATTATAATTTTATCAGTATTCTGGCATTTCTTTGCAAATAACAGCTTATTTTTATATCTCCAGATTGGTAGTATTTAAAACTCCTGATATACTGCATTCACCCAGATATAGTATGTGACATTTCTGTGTATTTCTTCCTTAATACATGAATCCTGTCTATGTAGATCTGAAATAAAAATAAATGTTAATAATCACTTCTCTTCAGGTCCATAAACATCTATTCATGTTCTTAAACACACAGAGGCTAAGATATTCATGCCTTCAAAATATACATATATATATATCATTCAATCTTTTACTTTACATATATATATATATATATATATATATATATATATATATATATATATATATATATATATTTAGATGTTAATATTTGATATCACATAAATATACATCTCATATCCATTAAAATATATATATTTTCCTGGAATTATATTTTATTTGAAATCTAAATACAGTTATTTTGAAATCATAATGTAAGTCATGTGCTTCCTTTATGTTATCCTAACCCCAGACACAATGTCTGTGTCACGTGTATTCTGATGTTATCAGCCACACACTTAACAGGCAGCTGTCAATTTTCAGCTCCTTTTGTTGGCAGGAAGTTCATATATGAATGTGTATCCAGGCTCTTCGTCTTTTGCTCACCACATGGGGTACAGAGTGCTATGAAATTTGCACTTCCTAATTAAGAAGCAAATGTTTTCCTTTGTTTCTTGGGACCTGTTGTCTGTAGCTCAGCCTAGAGATGTATATTCAATTTGTGAAGGTTTCTGTCTGACATCAGAATTTAAACCTTATTCCAGTAATATCTGATACAAATATGGTTTCATACATAAACATATTTCCCTGTCCTATTGACATACATATATATATAAATATGTATTTACCTGTGCCCTGACACCTCTAAGCTAAAACCCCTAAGTTACAAAAAAAAAGAACAAAAAAAAAACACCTTTTCAGTGGCGAGACTTTACAGTGTGAGGCAGGTAGCGTAGATCACACAGGCATTATTTTCTGACACAGAAACAATGTTTGGTTTCAGTGAGCGCACTGTCTGTGCTGTGTAGGAACACTTTAAATACGGCCCCCTTCCTGCCTACTGAAAGTGCCAACAAGTGGTGATGTTGGCGATGTTTAGCTGACGTAGCATTCCCCAATATATCCTATGGGAGACACATCGCCCTCTTTTTTTAGAAAATATTGACAGACAGACGGAATGCGAGATCAGAAAGGCAGTTTCTTGTTGGTCTGTTGATGCTTTGAATATCTAGATATTAACTTCATTTTTTAAAGACTCATAAATAAACAAAAACAAAATGCTCTAATGTGTTACAGCAGTTAATTATTACTTTATTGCTTGGAAATAACTATATAGATTGTGATTAACCCGCTATGGGCAAGATTACAAGTCGCACGGTATGAATTTTGCAACTTATAATACCTGTGCAACCCCAAATGCGAGCAAAAGCCATAACGCGTGCAGTGTATTTGCAATTGCAAAAAACAGATTTGCTGCGTGACTTGTAATCGTGCCCTATGTGTTTATTGCAAAGTTAAAGGGACATGAAGCCCAAAATTTTTCGTTTATGATGCATATAATTTTAAGCAACTTTCCAATTTACTTTTATTATCTAATTTGCTTAGCGATACTGGTATATCCTTTGTTGAAAACCATACCTAAGTAGGCTCAGGAGCTGGGAGCTAGTTGCTGATTGGTAGCTGCACATATATGCCCCATGCCATTGGCTTACTGATGTGTTCAATTAGCTCCAAGTACTGCATTGCTGCTCCTTCAACAAAGGATAACAAGAAAATGAAGCAAAATTGATAATAGCAGTAAATTGGAAAGTTTTTTTTTAAAATGTAATGTCTATATGTATCATAAACAAAACATTTTGGGTTTCGTGTCCCTTGAAACATAGTTAAAAGGATACAAAAACTTGGGTGTAAGAGAGGCGCTGTATGAACAGCTGAGAGAACCAACAATAGCTAAAAAAGTTTAAATAAAAATATCTCAATATGTATAATACAGTGTATCGTAAAATTAGATATATATCAATATGTATAATAAACAAACATAGAAAGGGATGATATAAGCTAGTTTAATAAAAAACAATAATAAATAACAATAGTAAGTTGTGGCCACAACTAAATAAAATGATGAAGAAAAATTAGCAGCATAGATTTACAATTCACAAATCAAACGCTATTAATTAACTATGACGGTTCAGCGATGTAATATCACTTAGATAAGGTGCAATACTAAGCCTCCTGTAAGTAAATAAAACTGAAATAGTTGGCTTGTAATTTCTCAGATAATGTCCGTATGTGATTTAAAACTGGTGAGTTAGGGTATCCTTTGTGAATGAAATAGTCCCGTTGAAAGTGTGTAGGCAAATTCCTATTGCGTGTACTGAGTTGAGCTTCGTGAGTTGAAGTGAGTGAGAGACAGGGCAATCAGCTGTTTTGCCGTACTGTGTTAAAGTGCAAGTGATAGATAGTTCTTTGTTAAGTGAACTGGTAGATACGTGAATTTCTTTGAATTAACTTCTTTGCAAAAAAGTGACAAATTTTCTTATTTAAGAATATTTTATCAATGTGATATTTATAAAATGTTCAATGTGAATCTTCAGCTGTATGACAGGCTTATAAGCTGCGCTCCCCGGCCAGCGTATGTGTGTAAATGCGTGGCGGAAGTACTCACAGCTGCTTCACTGTCTTGTAACAGCACTGAATCCTTTCTAGTTGCCGTTCGGCTGTTCCGTTGAAAGAATGGACAATGGTCTCCTTGATCTTCCTGGATCCTCCTGGATCTTTCCTGGGTACTATCGATAGATGATGGGTGACAATGGAAAGTGTAAACAGACTCCACAGCTTCCTATCTACGCATTTCAGCACTATGAGTGCCTTTATCAAGAATGTTTTTGTGGAGTCAGAATGTTCCTTTTAAATGGTTCTCATAACCCGTATGTAAGACCCGTATGTTAGTAATGGGTCCTAGAGGTTCTCGGCTTTAGATATATTGTATCAAAGTGTTTTACAGAGTATCCAGTAATAAAACAACGTATAGATTGCTGAGACGATAGCAGCTTGTTCCGCTAAGAGGGTTAGACTTAGTCCAGACTCTTGTTTTTTGATAGTTAAAAGGATATTCCAGCCAAAATTGGAAACCACGTGTGTGCATTTTAGTATTGAACAGAAGCATTTTTGTAATATACATGCATAAGCAAAAATGCTTCTAATAAAAGCCATTTCAAAAGTGTATTTAAGTATGCACTCTGCACCAGCATTTTAAACACAGGGCTTGCTCAGAGAGCCTAAGGTGCTTGCACATCTGGTAACGACTCAATTTGTTAGTTGCTGACATGATACAAGCCCCACTGGTGCTCTGAGAAGCTGCAGTATTTAAAATGCTGGTGCACTGAGAATATCTGGCTATGCTTCACATGCACGTGCAGAGAAAAATAACACTAAAACAGTGATAACTTATACTAGAAGCATTTTTTGCCAATATATGTATATTGCAAATATGTTTCTGTTTAATGATGTAATTCATCTATGTGCATTTACATTTTGACCGGAATATCCCTTTAACTCTGGTGAGCTAAATTAAAGAGGCATATTTGCATAGCCACCAATCACCAGCTAGCTCCCAGTAGTGTATTACTGCTCCTAATCTAGCAGGGGTGGATTGGGGCAGGTCGGCAGTTGCCCCCAGGGCTGCTTTCCCTGATGAAATCAGTGCTTGGCAAGTTCATAGTTGTTTTTCGAGTGAGCCCCAATTGCAGTGGTGCCAGTTGTTACTATATTCACCAGCACCACTGCTGCTTCACTGTGTGGCCAAGCACTCTCCTATGTCCTCATGGCCATCACTTGTCAGAGGCTGGATATAGCCGCACACTCTGACTGGCCCATACTTGACAACTACTATTTCCTGCATGCTACTGCTATAATGAAGTATGCAATGCAGTTGTGGGACTAGAGGGGTGAAAGCGTTCAGCGTCATCCATAAAATACATAAAGACTGCTGTTCTTTTGTAATGTTGCAATTATCTTAAAACTTTAAATATTCTAAATAATCCATAGAATATATCTATTTATTTTACAGTATGTTTAATAATTTTACATGGTATATTTCAATAACTTAAAAGGACAGGAAACCCAAACATTTTCTTTTATGATTCAGATAGAGAATACAATTTAAAAAAAAGTTCCCAATGTATTTTTATTTTCAAATTTGCTTCATTCTCATGTTATTCTTTGTTGAAGAAATATCTAGATAGGTAGTGTGCACATGTCTGGGGTACTTACATGACAGTAATGATTATTATTCATTTTTTCAATATTTCATATTTAATACTTCAATAATGTGCCTTAAGATAACTAATTCTGCATGTGTGGTAACCCAACACCGCTTTATACCTAAAGCGTGAAACCCAAAGGTGTTACGCATATTTTACATTCCTATGTTCTTTACATATAATTTTTTTCAATTTATATAATTAAATATATATTTATATATATGATTATGTTAATGTACTATATATTATTTATATATATATATATATATATATATATATATATATATATATATATATATATATATATATATACAGGTATAGAAAGATATACAGTCGTATGGAAAAGTTTAGGCACCCCTGACAATTTTCATTTATAAATAATTGGGTGTTTGGATCAGCAATTTCATTTAGATCTATTAAATAACTGAAGGACACAGTAATATTTCAGTAGTGAAATCAGGTTTATTGGATTAAAAGAAAATGTGCAATATGCATCAAAACGAAATTAGACAGGTGCATAAATTTGGGCACCCTTGTCATTTTGTTGATTTGAATGCCTGTAACTACCTAGCACTGATTAATTGGGACACACAATTGGTTTGGTGAGCCCATTAAGCCTTGAACTTCATAGACAGGTGCATCCAATCATGAGAAAAGGTATTTAAGGTGGCCAATTTCAAGTTGTTGTTCTCTTTGACTCTCCTCTGAACAGTGGCAACATGGGGGCCTCAAAACAACTCCCAAATGACCTGAAGACAAAGCTTGTTCAACATTATGGTTTAGGGGAAGGCTACAAAAAGCTATTGCTGAGATTTATGCTGTCAGTGTCCACTGTGAGGAACATAGTAAGGAAATAGAAGACCGCAGGCACAGCTCTTGTTAGGGCCAGAAATAAAATATCGGAGAGGCAAAGGGTGGTGAGAACAGTCAAAAACAGCCCACAGACCACCTCCAAAGATGTTCAACATTATCTTGCTGCAGATGGCGTCACTGTGTATCGTTCAACAATTCAGCGTATGGGAGAGTGATGCGGAAGAAGCCTTCTCTGCACACACACCAAAAACAGAGTCGCTTGAGGTATGCAAACGCACATTTTGGAAGAAGGTGCTGTGGACTGATGAAACAAAGATTGAGTTAGTTAGTCATAAAAAGGGGCGTTATGCATGGCGGCAAAAGAACACAGCGTTCCAAGACAAACACTTGCTAGCCACAGTAAAATTTGGTAGATGTTCCATTATGCTGTGGGGCTGTGTGGCCAGTGCCGGTACTGGGAATCTTGTTAAAGTTGAGGGTTGCATGGATTCCACTCAATATCAGCAGATACTTGAGAATAATGTTGAGGAATCAGTCACAAAGTTGAAGTTACGCCGGAGCTGGATATTTCAACAAGACAAGACCCAAAACACTGCTCAAAATCTACTCTGGCATTTATGCAGAGAGGAACAAGTACAATGTTCTGGAATGGCCATCCCAGTCCCCAAACCTGAATATCATTGAAAATCTGTGGGGTGATTTAAAGTGGGATGTCCATGCTCAGCAACCAACAAACCTAACTGAACTGGAGATGTTTTGCAAGGAGGAATGGTCCAAAATAACTTTATCCAGAATCCAGACACTCATTACAGGCTATAGGAAGCGTCTAGAGGCTGTTATTTCTGCTAAAGGAGGCTCTACTAAATATTGATGCAATATTTCTGTTGGGGTGCCCAAATTTATGCACATGTCTAATTTTGTTTGGATGCATATTGCACATTTTCTGTTAATCCAATAAACCTAATTTCACTACTGAAATATTACTGTGTCCTTCAGTTATTTGATAGATTAAAATGAAATTGCTGATCCAAACACCCAATTATTTATAAATTAAAATCATGGAAATTTTCAGAGGTGCCTTAACTTTTGCATATGACTGTATGTATATATATTTATATAAATATTTATTTTAAATAAAAATAACATTTTCCTGTATGTGAAGAACATTGGAATGTGAAATATAAGTGTTAGCTTTTTTTCTTCTACACTCTCCATTTAAAGGGGCAGTCAACACCAGAATTTTTGTTGTTTTATAAGATAGAAAATCCCTTTATTGGT
Source organism: Bombina bombina (assembly GCF_027579735.1). Taxonomy (NCBI): domain Eukaryota; kingdom Metazoa; phylum Chordata; class Amphibia; order Anura; family Bombinatoridae; genus Bombina; species Bombina bombina. Next base: position 620,885,168 of record NC_069504.1, read on the forward strand.
TTTGCATAACCAACACTGTTATATTAATATACTTTTTACCCCTGTTATTAACTTGTATTTAAGCATCTTCTGACAGCCCCCTGATCACATGACATCTTATTTATTATCTATTGACTTTCATTTTAGCCAATTAGTGCAGTGTCTGCCACAATCCACTGGCGTGATCACAATGTTATCTATATGGCTCACGTGAACTAGCTCTCCCCTGTTGTGAAAAGCAAATAAAAAAGCATGTGACAAGAGGCAGCCTTCAAGAGCTTAGAAATTATCATATGAGCCTTTCAAGTTTTAGCTTTTAACTAAGCATACCAAAAGAACAAAGCAAAATTGGTGATAAAAGTGAATTGGAAAGTTTAAAATTACATGCCCTATTTGAAACATGAAAGTTTTTTTTGGAACTGACTGTCCCTTTAAGTCTATGGGAGAAAAGCTAGTGTGTTTGTGATACCCAAAGTCCTGAAATTAGGGCGTATAAGGTTTCTCTCACCTGCAAAACTTTTACTTTTAACTTGTAATACACGCGCTAACCTGCATGCGCAAGAAGATTACTTCTATCAGTGTTTATGCTCGAGCGGAAATGCTAAATACCGCTCCACTTGTAACCTAGCCCTATATGGTTACAAAATCCCTGACTTTGCACAAGTTTACCTAGAAGAATTAATGCTGTTTTGAAGGCAAAGGGTGGTCACACTAAATATTGATTTGATTTACAGTAGATTTTTCTTCTCTTCTCCCACTTTGTATTTTGTTAATTGATAATTGATGTTGAAAGCATTCTTTTGCACAGTACTATATATATATATACACATGTATATATATATATATATATATATATATATATATATATATATATATATATATATATATATATATATATATATATATATATATATATATATATATATATATATATATATATATATATATAGTAAAGCAGGTATGAATCCCACACAGGTTTTTTCATAAACACTCTGGTTTATTGGAAATGTTGTTTCAAATAAACCGGAGTGTTTATGAAAAAACCTGTGTGCCTGCTTTATTTGGATCCTGGCTACAACACGGAGTCCGTCCGTGGGATTCATACCTGCTTTACTGTTTGTTTCTTTGTTTCTCCCTAGTGAGAGCACCAGGTAGCTGATCTATTCGTGAGTGCCGTTCACCCCTGCTACTTTATATATATATATGAAGTAGAAGAAAAGTTGCTAGCAGCAGTCTTAAAAGCATACAGTCTTTATTGAAACATCAATATAAAAACACTCCAGGGAAAGCCACAAATGCATTCACAACATTTAGTCCGCTAACATGTTTCGGCCTGGGGCCGTAATCATAGCTACTGGACTATGCACCTGCGTACCGCTTGTTGTACTCCTAAGCCTCCGGTTTTCTGAAGCGCACTTAGTCTCTGGTACATTCACTGATAACCATCATAGGCGTGTACAGGGGGTTTGCCGAGTTGTTTCAACTGACTCAAAGCTCTTTATACATATTTCCTACAGCTTATTGCTTTGACACGGAGCACGCACATTTACCGGACTTTGTTTATGTCTACAAGACAACTAATCTTTAATAGGACAGTAACAGTGACTTTTACTTTTGGTTTGTTTATTCAGGTGCTCTGCCTGGTTGCACCCTACTGTTTCAGTCCGACTTACAGAGCTGTCCTTTTTTCTCCATGGAGGTCACTAATTTTTATTCATTGTTGCCTGTCACTGAAAGGGACTATCCAACATTAGAAATTGAGAGGATCTTTTCTACTGATAAGTCTAATTATTCATTGTCCACTTTGTTTGAAGACATGGAAAAGTTTTTGATAAGGGAACACAAATTACAGTGGGACATTTGGACTTTGGAAACCTATATCAAATTTAAGATTATACCACGTGGTTTGAGATTGAACAAATTTCCCACATTTGATGTTACTGATACAGATTTTATTAGTACATGGAATGATATTTTGTCTGACTGTTCTGCACGCCTAATGCTGTTATTAATTTCATATAAGTCAAATCTTCTGAAAGCCATTAGAGGAGAGATAGGGCTTTTACAGACAGAAATGAATTCAAGACAGTTAGAGACCAGCTTTGCTAAATTTGATGGTATCCTTAAAATAACAGTTGCACAGGTGAAAAAAGCAGTCCTTGAAACAAAACAAACTAAATTTATAAGGGACCAGACAGACTACAATAGTAACTCTGTATATACATGGAAACGGGCAGATAATAAATCAAGAAGGCAATCTAGAGGCAGATCTAGAAATAGACAAAATAGTAGCAGGAATAGGAATACAAATAATGATCAAGGGGCTACACATAATACAGAAGTTAAGAGAGTGACATATTCAGACACTGACTTTGAGTCAGGGGATGATAATGGGGCTTCAAGTGGTGATGAACCACCAAGAAGCATACTTAAAAATGCCCAACAGAATTCATCGCTACAAGTAGTTTGTGAGGCATCTGGTTCTGATCAACATCAGTTACAAGCAGTGATACCTAAGATTAAACACGCTGAACCCAAGGGTTCTTCTACCAAGTATGTTGATAAAAGCGCAACAGTTTCACAAACAGGTATATCTGATGATGATCAGCGCCAGATAGAACAGGTTTTTCGTCTTCCCCCACAGCGTACAGGGATAGGACAAAAAGGTCAGGACCACTACCAGTTGAGAGGCCAGAGAGGAAGGAAGAAATACAAATAACTAATGTAAATAATGTGATAAATTTATCAGGATTTACTTTAACAGACCCACAAATCTCTCTACTCAGTCATGGTTTGAATTTTGCTCCAACTAATCATTTCAATGTATTCAACACTATCCTCGATGTAAATAAACTTATACGTAATATGACTCTTCAGAGACATTTTTTCACAGAATCCCAACAGTCTAGACAAGGGGATTGTCTCAACCCACAGCCAGCTCAGCTCACATATGCCCCTAAACTAAGTAGACTTAATTTTGGTGAAACATGTGATTTAATTAATTTGGAGAGCTTATCACATGATTCATTATCACTGACCAATAAACAGAGTATTAATGCAGCTAGTGGTTTTCAAAATAAATCAGAGTTCTACCCTATTCATAACAGGGGTTCCACCCTTGAGACTTTCTTTAAACGGGTGGAACGTGACTTGATTAAACTCAAAGATTCAGCTGTCTACCAGACTCCCAACCTGTCTAGGTCTGAGAGAGCGGCCCTTAAGGAGCTCCAAGAGAACAAAGACATTGTTATACGCACAGCCGATAAGGGGGGCTCTGTCGTGGTTTTGGACAAGACTGATTACGTAAATGAGGCACTACGCCAGCTTACCAACATTGAGGATTATATCCCTCTTGATAGGGATCCTACCACCACATTTAAGAAGGAACTATTGGACATTCTGGACGATGGGTTGGAGGATGGGCACTACGACCGAAAAACCTTTGAGTTCTTGGTGGTTGATCACCCAGTTGTGCCCATTTTCCACCATTTGCCCAAAGTCCACAAATCCCTGACAGAAGTCAGGGGTCGTCCAATAGTTAGTGGCATAAATTCTCTGTTGGAACATGTGTCACAATGGGTTGATAGTATTCTACAACCACTTGTACAGAATCTACATAGTTACATCCGAGATACAAAAGATGTAATAACGATTCTAGACAAATTAAAGTGGAACAGTGCTTGTTATAAATGGGCAACTATTGATGTAGTAGCATTGTACTCCTCGATTCCTCATGAGGAGGGTCTAACAGCAGTTGGTTTTTTTCTGGAGCGCTATTCTGACTTTTCTATGGATTTTCGGTGCTTTATACTTAGAGTATTAAAGTTTTTGCTTACTCACAATTATTTTTCATTTGAGGACAGATTTTATCTCCAGAGACGTGGGACAGCTATGGGGGCCAAGTTTGCCCCCTCCTATGCCAACCTTTTTATGGGTTGGTGGGAGCTGTCCCACGTCTTTGGAGATGGAAATCCCTACAGACATTTGATTTGTTTTTATGTTCATTTCATAGACGATCTATTACTTGTATGGAAAGGGAGCACACTGCAGTTTACATCTTTCGTGGCGTATTTGAACTCCAATAACATTGGAATTAAGTTCACCCACGAACTAAGTGAAAGTGAAATAAACTTTTTAGACATCACTATCAAAAGGTACAGATGATGGAAAAGTGCTTACTGAGATTTATAGGAAACCCATAGCAGGGAACACTCTCCTCCATGCGAGTAGTTGTCACCCAAGGCATGTACCTTATGCGGTTGCCAAGGGACAATTTACTAGGGTTAAACGCAATTGCACACTACCCTATAAATATGCAGAACAATCAAAGGATTTGACCAACAGACTGAAGAGTAGGGGGTATAGCTCCCATGTCATCAAAAAAGCAAGAAATCAGGTTGATGCGCTTGATAGGGTGCAAACTTTGGACACAACTAGGAATGTTCATAATACATCTGAGGGACAACACAAAGGAGTAACCTTTGTTACAGAATACAGTCAGGAATACCAGGACATTTGCAGAATAGTGAAAAAACACTTTTCTTTTCTTGCTGCGGATGACAAATTAGAGAATTGTGTCTCCCAAGGACTGCGGTGTTCCTATAGAAAAACAAGTACTCTAGGTAACGTGTTGTCACCATCAGTCTTGCCCAAAACCGATACACGACAGAGCTCCTGGCTTACACATAGGGGTATCTTCAAATGTCACAATAAATGTAGGGTATGTGAATTTGTTCTCCCTGCAGACAACATCAAGTCTGAGGTGACAGGTGAAAGGTTCCCCATGCAAACATGTCTAAAGTGCACCTCCACATATGTGGTTTATGTCCTCAGTTGTACCCTCTGTCATTTACAGTATGTGGGACTCACCACAACAGAGGTGAAGGTCCGCATACGGAACCATTTGTCGACAATACAGGCAGGAACGGCATCTACACCTTTGGTGCAGCATTTTGCTAAACATCACCGTAGCAGTGTTAGTACACTGAAATGGCAGGCTATTGAAAGAGTTAAATCCATGATCCACAGAGAGAACCAAAATAAGCGCTTCAAAGCCAAAGTTGATGAATAAAAAACTGAGTGTTTTATTAGGACATTTAAAAACAAAGAATGTCCACAAAGGACAAAAAGTAATCCAGGTTAGTGTAGCAGGCACACAGAGCAGACATGTTTCGTGCTCAGGTAGCACTTGATCACTGCTTACCTGTGCACCTATTGAAAGAGTTACCTGTCCCCCTAGGGGAGGGGATAGGGATAGGTTACTGCAGAAGAGGGAAATGTTTTGGATTTTCAGACTTCAGACTCGTGTACCTACTGGCCTGAATTCTGAGTATGATCTAATTAATTATTGGCAATGATTCTTCGAGCCATAGGTCTCCATTCCCTCTTCTGCGGCGCCTGACTCAATCCCCTGCAATCTAGTAATTTTGTAATTTTGTGCCCTCAGTTATTCCCTTTTTTTACAATATAGAGCTTTCCTTAGTCTTCATTCATTTTCCTTTGTGGGCTAGGCATCTATTAGCTGCATCACCGCAATTTCCACAAAGAGTAAAACATTAGAGGTGCCAATGCATTGGATGTTTTGTGTAGTTTGAACTCCATTTTCATTACTTCATTAATATATATGTCATAAGAATTTATGCAGTGCCTATGTAACACACAATATACTACAAATCTATTATAGTAGGTTCTGTAAATATTAGGCTACCTCTCTTTCTAGTTCAGTACATTTTTATGTTCCCCATCTAGTATTTGACAGATTATGATCAGGAGGCAGAATAGGAAATAATTATATATTCTTTTATTCCATATTAAATCTCTGGTGATTTTATAACGCTAGTGGCCACCATTCAAATTTATACAATATAACTGTTATTTACAGTCTACTCTAATGTTATGTAAACTATTTCAGTAATTTTATATATGTATTGTCTCATATTTTGTATTGTATTCTAATGTTAATACAATTTGGCCGGTTGACAGTTTTTCAACATAGTGTGTACAAATGCGAATTTTTTTCCATATTTCCATTTAACATCCAAGACCTTCTAACTAGCTTTCATTAGATCATTTTACTGTTATTTTTGTTTGTATATTTTTACTAGGTATGGAATGGTGACAGGTTCTTTGTAATTGAAATTTCTAATTGAAATATAGTGTTTTTCTGTTAAAGTACTCAAAGAGTTAAAACAGCATCACAATGTGTAATTTTGTTTTTACCCAATCAGGGTGATCCTGGTGCTTTTTAAGGTACGCAGGTGCATAGTCCAGTAGCTATGATTACGGCCCCAGGCCGAAACATGTTAGCGGACTAAATGTTGTGTATGCATTTGTGGCTTTTCCTGGAGTGTTTTTACTATTGATGTTTCAATAAAGACTGTATGCTTTTAAGACTGCTGCTAGCAACTTTTCTTCTACTTCATTTCTAATATTCCGGGCAGCAGCAGCAGTTCTGGGACCCATTGCTCCAAAGCCGGTTTATGGGAACTCTGTTTTCAATATTGACAAGGATCAGCGCATGGATTCAACACGCTGAAGCACGTACGTCACGCCCCCTCCTGCACAGTAGGACGCCTTTTCGAAGTTACGCTGAGGAGACCATTGAGTGCATACAAGTGAATTCCGGAGGTCTTTTCTCTAAATAGAGACTGAGCTATTTGGGGTCAGCGGTCCAGAGGTGCGGTGAGTAAAGGCATTCACGCCGTCTGGGATCATTGGTCCTGGTCTTCTCTCTTTATGTTTGAGATTTGAAGGTACCGCACACTCTGTTTGTATACCGCTTGTTGTACTCCTAAGCCTCCGGGTTTTCTGAAGCGCACTTAGTCTCTGGTACATTCACTGATAACCATCATAGGAGTGTACAGGGGGTTTGCCGAGTTGTTTCAAGTGACTCAAAGCTCTTTATACATATTTCCTACAGCTTATTGCTTTGACACGGAGCACGCACATTTACCGGACTTTGTTTATGTCTACAAGACAACTAATCTTTAATAGGACAGTAACAGTGACTTTTACTTTTGGTTTATATATATATATATATATATATATATAAACATACTTAAGAAACATCTTGTTCCACTCTGGACCATTGCTGCAGGATATATTTGTTCATAGGAAGGAGTGAGAGTTTAATTAAATAAGGCTACCTACAATATTTGAAAATAATATTGGAATCTGCATTCTATGGAAGTTTTTTTCACAATGAACCTTACAGCTTTGAGACAAATAATATTAATAGTAGCATGTGCAGCAGGAGTTGCTTGTTGTACACACAATAGTGACTCATTGGTATTAAAGAAGTAACTCAGTGGGTGCTTATGCTTTGGTAGATGAAGTCAAATTTCAAGTTTCATTTAAAAAATAAAAAGGATCTAGTCTGAACTCAGCACTATGGCCGGCATTTGTCATCTGCCAGACGGACAGTGTCCGCTCACGTGAACCTGTCCGCCAGGATTGCAAAATGTGATCGGCATTTGCTTGTGCAATGCTGCCCCCTTGCTCGCACTAGCCCAATGATGCGTGAGCAGGGGTTTTCAATCACCCCAGGGTGATATAATCCTCCACCTAATAGATGGCATACTGGTTAGGAAGTTGTGGTCTGATGACTGCTGCTTCCTAACTTTCTGCAGTGATCACCCAGAGCAGCATACAAAGCTTGATAAATGGGGCCTTTGTTCTGATGCTGGTTATATCTGACATTCAACAACAATAAGCAGTTAGAAACATCTATAGACTATATGTCTTATTGCTTATTTCCAAATTTGACTTGAACGGTTAGTGTTATGTGTGGCATATGGTGTCTTAAATGGAACACCTTGAAATTACAATATTTTTTTAGGCAATTATAGTTATTGTACAGAAAACAGTTCTGAACCCTGATTAAAGCATTTGAATTAATACAGGAATGTATATAATTTGAATAAACACCACCTTTTCATAGCAAAATCTTTTTTTAACACATGAACTTTTGATTTAACCTTCTGGTAGCCAGAGATTTATTGATAAAGTCTTATGTTAAAGTAATACCATAAGAAGAATGTTGAAGGGCAAGACTAACTTGATTTTCTGTTCCAAGAAATCAATGTTTTCTGTACGTTTTTCTAGAAAACACTAGTAATAAGAGGCTTTCAGGAATGTTACCGTGAGAACTGAAAAACAGCTGCTAAACAAGTGCATATAGCAGAGTTTAGCCATAATCACACACACACGTGGCCCCACCACAGACAATTACACTTACACACACACGTAGAGAGTGTGTGCATATTTTTAAATATATAAAATATTATTTATTTTAAATGTTTAATAGTAAAATGGTTTGTATACAATTATTTATAAAGGTTTCATGTAAATTTGGTAAAATTATTTTTTCTTCTCAGAATTAGTTCCAGTATTCTAATCTCTATATTATATAATTATTTGATCTTGTTATACTTTGATAAATATCACTGATAAAATTGAAATACTTTGTATGTATGTGGACAAAGTAAGAACAGATAATAAACCTTATTAAGAGGTCCCAGCTGACTAAGCATGCTACCAGAATCCAGTCCTCGGACTGAAATTGCACGCGCGTGCAATTTCAGTCCGAGGACTGGATTCTGATTTGCTTATCAGTTTAAGAAGAAGGCAGCTAAGTAATAGTGGGGGGAGTTCGGCATCCATATTGACCGGGTATTAGAGTAGTTAGCGCCGCTGATTAGGACAGAAGCAAGGCGGCAAGGGAGGAGGGGTATAGTGTAGGCGGACCTCCGTTTCTTAATTTACAATATTAAAACCTGTTACACTAAGTGCTGAATGTCCCTTTAATCTACTTAAACTCCCACCCCCCCCCATATTCTCATATAATATACCTCCTACAGGAGGGTTCACTATGCGGTCTTTCTAGCTTGTACCGCACCCTAACTACTATCTTTATATGTTCATCTTGCAGTGCACCATTAGACTGACCATAGTTCCCCTTCATGGAATAGCAAGACTGCTTAAAGGGACATAATACTCATATGCTAAATCACTTGAAACTGATGCAGTGTAACTGTAAAAAGCTGACAGGAAAATATCACCTGAGCATCTCTATGTAAAAAAGGAAGATATTTTACCTCACAATTTCCTCAGCTCAGCAGAGTAAGTTCTGTGTAAAAAGTTATACTCAGCTGCTCCCAGCTGCAGGTAAAAAAAAAAAAAATGAAGAAATGAACAGCAGCCAATCAGCAGCATCAGCAGTGCTGAGGTCATGAACTCTTACTGTGATCTCATGAGATTTGACTTAACTCTCATGAGATTTCATAGTAAGCTTCCTTTACCTGATTGGTGAAATAATATGAGAGTGCACGATGCTAGTCCCTTCAGATGTCCCAGGACAAACACACTAAAATGCTGCTTAGAAATCCTTTACAATGGGAGGTGGCTACTGAGGAACTTTTGAGGTAAAATATCTTTCTTTTTTACATAGAGATGTTCAGGAGATATTTTCTAATCAGCTTTTTACAGCTATGCTGCATCACTTTCAAGTGTTTAAACATTTGGGTATTATGGCCCTTTAACATTTGCATTACTAATAACTTGTTCAAAGCTATTGCATTCAACGCAACTTATATTATACTCAGGAAAATAATTCCTCCTTCATGGTTTCTTTAACCCTGCGGGGTCTATGAATAGCTCCACCTGTTATTAGAGGAAATCTTATGTGTTAAAAAAAGAGGTACTACCTTTATATTGTACTATATTATTTCTGCCGTTTCACACTCCTCGCTATTAAATGTTGTAACTGTTTCCGCATGTGAATCCTAGGCTAATTGTCATTCCTGCCTTGATGTACTTGAGTATATTATTGTTTTGTACCTGTTGAATACCTCAATAAAAAAACTTGTTTAAAAAAAAAAAAAAAGTTTGCAATTTTCTTATAATATCAAATGTGCTTTGTTCTTATGTTAGCCTTTGTAGAAGAGATATCTAGATAGGTAGCGTGCATATGTCTAAAGCACATGACAGAAAATAGTGCTGCCATCTAGTGCTTTTGCTAATGTATAAAATTACTGCAAAACTGCTGCCGTATAGTGCTGGAGACACTTGCACACCCCTGAGTTGTTTTATTGTATAATGGACGTAAATTGGAAAGTTGTTTAAAATTGTATGTTCTATCTGAATCAGGAAAGAAAAAATTGGGGTTGCATTTCTCTTTAATCTGCTGACAAAAACAGTTGACTGCAGCTGCTTTAGGCATTCATTTAGTTAAAAAAATGCAGAAAAAAGAGAGAACCTAGTGCGTTAACGCGGCAAAGAGAATGACTGGGGGGTGGAGCTAGGGGGGGGGGGCTATATGGACAGCTCTGCTGTGTGCTCTCTTTGCCACTTCCTGTAGGGAAGGAGAATATCCCACAAGTAAGGATGAATCCGTGGACTGGATACACCTTGCAAGAGAAAATGAATATTTGCCTATGCCTATTTGGTGTTGTCATAGAAAGTGTTACCAGAAAGAAATATATTGTGACCAACAAACATTAGAAATGTTTTTTAATATTGAGTATTAGTTTTTTACTTTGTGGTGTAGTTCAGGTAGAAAGAAATCTATTATGATATCCAAATTAGCACCTCTTTTCATTTATGTTTATATCTGTTTTCTGTTTATCAAAAGACTCATTTGAAGTCTATATTTTAAACTAATTACACATTTTTATGCTCATATTTTTGTTTAAAAATAGTATTATAGTTTAGACTTGTTAATAAAGGGACAGTAAAATCAGAAATAAACTTTCATGGATAAGATAGAGCATGCAATTTTTAACAACTTTCCATTTTACAACTATAATACAATTTGCGTTGTTCTCCTGGTATCCTTGGTTGAAGGGTCTACAGTCTACTGCCTAAATAGTCTGATCAGAATTTAGAAGCGTGCACAAGTCTTTAGTACTCTGGGTCAGTAATGTTTGCAACATTGTAAAATACTGCTACTAACAATGTTGCAAACCATGCTGCCACAGAAATAAATACACAAGTATGCTCCTGAAATCCTATAAAACTATCAAGATTTACTCTTTAACAAAGGATACTAAAGCAACAAAGCAGAAATGTAATAATAAAAGCAAAAACTGTGCCTTTAATAAATACAAAAAGCAAACATCGGTTTGTTAAAACATGAAATATATTGTAAATTAGCTAATATATTCTAGTTTTACTAATCTAGTTAACATTTTCAAATTATCTAAATTTACAATTTTGTACATATACAATTGATATTATTTTATGTAGTTTTTGTGACTTTATTTAAATTAGTGATCATAATGTAAGAAACTTGCAGCTTTTTTTAATGTTTATCTTGTGATTTTGCTATTCCTTACAGTGGTCTGGAGAACAGACCTCAAATAGTGACTTGACAAATCTTTTACAGGATGATGTTATTTTTTCACAGGTAAGAAAATGTTTCTTTAAAACAATATTTGAAATGTAAAGTACCCGTTGATAATACCGTTGATAACTTGTCAGCGTAACTGCGCTTCATCCAACGTGACAATCCGCTGTAGGCACCAACACTGGAGCATCCAATAAGATTCCTGTCCCTTTCCAAACCTCCCAGCCCTCCCATGTGTGCCCCTCATCAAATGATTCACTGCAACGTGGTGTAAAAACTCTTCCGGGTTCCCATTTCCTGCAGCCTCCTGTGCAAAACACACCAGCAGGATCTGTGATCCTGGGGAAGCTGCAAAGGAGGTAGCGAGCCCAGGGACGCGGCGCACAGTCGGGAGGAATTATACACTTGGCCGAGTGAGCAGGGCACAGTTCATGTCTAGCTATTACTGGAAGCTAGTGCTCTGGGTTATATAGATCTAGAGTTCACCTGCTTGGTAGACTTGCAGGATTGTGGTTTCCTAAACTGTGCCTCTTTTGGGGAGGCAGCACATACTGTGCATAGCAGCAGCGTGAAGATGCAAGCTCTCCTGCTGGCCGTGCTGGTGTGTCTGGCTGCACATGGAGCACTGGGGAGTCTGTCCCATAGGAGAGCCTTGGAGGCAGCTATTAATGAGCGGGGCACGCAGCCTACTGTAGCTAAGGCTGTGAGTAACAGCACGCAGGAGCACTTCATAGACCTGGGGAACTCTACTTCTATGGTTAACCGGATCAGCACCATTCTGAAGGACTTGCCAACTATCAAGAACGTGGTGATTTTCGTGTGTGGGTTCAGCACCTTAATTATTTTGTGCCTGTTGGTTAAGATTTTCAGGTATGTCACCATATCTGGCACATTTGTTATTGGTCATGAGCTAGGGAACAACTACTTTTCACCTGCACATTCTAGTGGGATTTTTACCACATGTCACACACTTGACATGGATCTGTCATTGGTGTCACGGAGGAAAAATCTATTATATTAGTCTTAAATGTGGTGAAAAAATACATATATACATTTATATGTTCATATGTTCAAACTAAGTGTATTCATTTAATTTATTTTCTCTTAAGTATTTACTTTTGTTTATTGTAGGTGGTAACGTGTATGTGTGTGTGTGTGTGTATATATATAAAATCCCCCCCCCCCTTGTTTGTAGCAAAATTTGTTATACAAAAGGACATTCCATATGGTAACAAAAATTGACGTGTATATTTTTGTGGCAAAACTCAAGTTGTTTCTCCTCCCCCCCAAAAGTGTTTGTGTATGCACACACATGTCCAAATTATATAATCATATATAATATACTATAAATAATAATCCGATTCTGGTTTTTGCATATGGCCAAAGGGTCAGTTGCATATTTATAATGCTTGATGTAAAACACACAAAAGTGAACATGCATTAGTCACTGTCATCATTACAACGTGTTATATATATATATATATATATATATATATATATATATATATATATATATATATATATATATATATATATATATATATATATAAAAACATTTATTTTCTCAAAGTTGGCAATATTGGCTCACATTCTTATTGACTGATGATAGTATTTATACCAAACTTGCTTCTACAATTACTCATACAGCACCCTGGCAGTTCAAGTGAGAGTGCACCCACACCACAATTATATAATATATTAATATATATATATATATATATATATATATATATATATATATATATTTTTTTTTTGTAAGATAATTTGCCAGTATACAGTCCCCTTGTCCCCTTGTAAGAAATAGTAAGCTGTTAATTTTGGTGTATTTTTTTTTATTTACTATTTTGACAGGACATATATTTTATTTCTTTTTATACTCCCTACCTGTTGGTCTGGTGGATAGGTTTGTGAGATTATTTTTTGTTCTTGATGTGAAAGGACAAGCTGCTTAATGGCACAGAGGCTGTTAACAAGATAAATGGCCAATATCATCTCATAGTAGTAGGACTGTGGGTTACTGTTGTTTAGATGTGTTGGTTTGAATATTGCATAATAATACATTTTTTTTTTTTTTTATGGCAAAGAAAGTTCTGTGTGATTTCTCCTTTAGCTCTCTTATAGCCAGTTTAAATCTTCCTTATAACTAGGGCAACATATTTAAAGGGATAGTCTACTCCAGAATTTGTATTGTTTAAAAAAAGATAGATAATTACCCATTTATTACCCATTCCCCAGTTTTGCATAACCAACACTGTTACCTGTATATTAATACACTTTTTTACCTCTGTGATTACCTTGTATATAAGCCTCTGCAGACTGCCTTTATTTCAGTTCTTTTGACAGACTTGCATTTTAGCCAATCCATGCGGACTTGTAAATAACTCCACAGGAGTGATTACAATGATATCTATATGACACACATGAACTTGCGCTGTCTAACTGTGAAAAACTGTCCAAATGCACTGATATGTGGCAGCCTTCAAGGGCTTAGAAATTAGCATATGAGCCTACCTAGGTTTAGCTTTTAACAAAGAATACCAACAGAACAAAGCAAATTTGATGATAAAGGTACATTGGAAAGTTGTTTTTAAAATTGCATGCCCTATCTGAATCATGAAAGTTTAATTTTGGCTAGACTGTCCCTTTTTTAATGCAAGTCTGGCTCTTCCAGCAAAACATCATTCATTTGTAGGTTGAGGTTTGAAGTTTTTGTTTATGGGTCTTCTCTAGAACCCCATAAACCTTTTTGTTTTAACTACATTTAGTGGAAGTGCCCATGTGCGGCTTTATTTTTCTAGTATTTCTTAGTTGAAGGAATTCTACACTTGATGATCAGAGGAACAGTAAATCCTGGTTTTCACTTCACATAAACAGCAATCCTCAAGGTTACTAATGACTAGCTTACAGCAAAATCGAAAGGCCATTTCTATCTATTAATCCTCTTTGATCTGTCTGCAGCCTTTGATACTGTTTACCACCCAATCTTGCTCAAATCCTTCGGCATTTACGACGCAGCCCTCTCATGGTTCTTCCACCTGTCTAACTGTACCTTACTGTAGCCTTTTCTGGTGCATCCTCTACTTCTTTCTGTTGCGGTTACACAAGGCTCTGTCATTGGCCCCTTTCTCTTCTCAATATATCCAAAGGAAAGGGGGTTTGTGATGGCACTCCTATTTTGTTAAACAAGGTGGGCTCTATTCATATATCGGCATTTGGCCTAAAAATAGAAGAAATAAATGATGCCCTTAGGTGCTGTGTACTATGTACTGTGACTACAAAGCAACTATAGACAGTTGCAGGAAAAGTGTACACATATTAGCACTCATACCTTGTAAGATTCAATTCTATGAGTTTATGCAGTGGTTAATTAGTACATAAGAAAAACACATTAAAATATAACCTTTATTATGATTAGTTAAAAATTGGGCTCACTTAAAAACCCTAGACGGCTAGTGTACAGTATCAATAATATATAAGATTCTGGTAGAGTTCAATATCAGTATAGAAAATGTGTGGTTGAATAGTTGTGTTCACATCATTTCCTAGTGTTATAAAATGTGACACAATATGTAAAGGCTCCCACACCGTAGACTAGTGATCAGTACTTCAGGATAAAAATTATTATGTTGGCTGTGTTGCAGAGCTAGAAAGTAGTTCTCTAAAGTTATTATTCCAAGTAAATATTGGAACAAATATACAGATTGGTCAGCTTGTACACTTGAAGATATAATAGTCTATAATTGGTGTGAGACAAGTCTATGTAACGTGTTACTTTAGAGAAACATAGATGTATTCTTTGTTACCAACTAAAGTGATACTATGTATCTGTTATAATAAAACAAGAACTAGTTTGTATTGCTGTTTGAATATCGTAATAAACAATTCACTTGGATACAGTAATGTTGTTGCTTAATGTATCTGTTATATTAGTTAATATTAACAGACCCCGCCGATTGAGCTATTCAGTATTATAACTCTATGATTTGGCATAAGTTGATGTTTCAACGGTAGTATTGTTAGTCATGTGACGATTCTCTGTATATGTATATGGAATCGGCAGATTTCGTTAGTGTACCGTGCAGACCTCTAATTGGCCAGTAAACATTGACCTGATCGTAATGATCATAGATGTATGAGCTCTATAATGCAGCAAGGGTTGAAGTTAGACGGTAACAGTATGTAAAGGCTCCCACACCGTAGACTAGTGATCAGTACTTCAGAATAAAAATTATTATATTAGCTGTGGGGCAGAGCTTAAAAGTAGTTCTCTAACGTTATTATTCCAAGTAAATATTGGAACAAATATACAGATTTGTCAGCTTGTACACTTAAAGATATAACAGTCAATAATTAGTGTGAGACAAGTCTATGTAACGTGTTACTTTAGAGAAACATAGATGTATTCTTTGTTACCAACTATGGTGATACTATGTATCTGTTATGATAGAACGAGAACTAGTTTGTATTGCTGTTTGTATATCGTAATAAACAATTCACTTAGATACAGTAATATTGTTGCTTAATGTATCTGTTATATTAGTTAGTATTAGCAGACCCCGCCGATTGAGCTATTCAGTATTATAACTCTATGATTTGGCATAAGTTGAGGTTTCAACGGTAGTATTGTTAGTCATGTGACTATTTTCTCTCTATCTATCTATCTATCTATCTATCTATCTATCTATCTATCTATCTATCTATCTATATCTAATATAATCGGCCGATTTCATTAGTGTACCGTGCAGACCTCTAATTAGCCAATAAACATTGACCTGATCGTAATGATCATAGATGCATGAGCTCTATAATGCAGCAAGGGTTAGAGTTAGACGGTAACACATTATAGCTATTGCAAACACAGCTCGAGTATAACAAATAAGAGTCCGGAGATGAACAGTTTACTGAGTCGCTAGGTTAGAGAAATAATTCTCTGCTTCAGTACTATGTAGCTGTTCCTCCATCTAAGTAACTGACTAGCTAATCTGAGTATATGATGAACATCAGCTCAGATATCAAATTTGTTAACGTTAACTAGCACATACTAGATTAAAACTGAGGGGTCCCAATATCCCCTGCTCCTGACATGTTTCGCCGGGTATACCGGCTTTTTCGAAGGCGGGGCTCTGCGGTCTTTTATTTAGTTATAACCACGCCTGTGGGTTTTAATTGACAAATCAAATTAACAGTTGTTGGTGCGTTACATCCTGATAGGTTCTACTGGTTCAGCACCATGGACAGCACTTGCTTATTGGTGGCTGACATTTAGCCACCAATAAGCAAGCATAACCCAGGTTCTTAACCAAAAATGGGCCGGCTCCTATTCTTCACATTCCTGCTTTTTAAATAAAGATAGCAAGAGGACGAAGAAAAAATGATCATTAGGAGTAACTTATAAAGTTGCTTAAAATTGCTTGCTCTGTCTGAATCATTAAAGAAAAAAATATTGGGTTTAGTATCCCTTCAAAGGCTCTACTGTTAAGGGATGCATGCAATATACACAAACCCCTTAGTATGTAAGCCTATGAGCCCAGCTGTTAGTAGATCACCTTTATGAGAGCTGATTTACAACAATGCAACTCTTGGCAGGGCCCTCTACCCACTTGTTCCTTATAAATGTTAGCTTGCATATCATACCTCTGTTTATAGCGCAATGGAATCTGTTGGCGCTCTACAAATAACTGATGAAAATAATAGTTATTCCTGGTACTTAAGAAGATTCCCATACTGTCACCTCTAACCTGGTGGAATAATCAAATCCTTTTATTAACTTTAATGGTGCATTTGTTTTCTGTTATGTTTTTTTCATATACAAAGATAGAGAAGCGCTCAACCTGGGAATGAACAAAAGCATAATAGCTTGTTCTATGGATAGTTACCACCCTAGGAACAGCCTCTCTTTGCTCAGTATGTGCCTTTTCACAGAAAAGAACGTTCCTGTAGTATATCAGTCTGGTTCTGACTACTACAGTCCGGTCCCAAAATACTAGGCAATACCTCTCTGAGTAAGAAAAATGTTAAAATCCCAGACGTACGTTTTTCAGCTTAGTGTGGGCCTTGTCAGTGATGTGCAGCCTTATCCCTTTAGGCACATTGATCAACGGGTCAATGTTGTTCCCTGGTTGAGTGCTTCTCTCTTTTTGTGTATGCAAATTGTGAGTACATCAACGTCATTGTTTGTCCCCTGGTTGAGTTTTTTTTTTCTCTCTCTTTGTGTATTTTTTTTTCTCCTTTCCCACTCAGTAATTTTTAAGGAATAAGCCTTTGTGGCAATTTGAATTTTCAGAATGTACAAAACATTCAAAGTAGATCATGCTTTTTTGGTGGTGTACACTAGGGCAATGCGATATGGGGGGGGGAATCACGATTTAAAAAAAAAAAAAAAACACATACATGCATATAGCAGTAGGGGTGGGGGGCTGCTCCTTTCAGAAATGCTGTGCCTTGCTGATATCAAGTACATTGTAGATGCAGTTAACCCAGCAGCTAGCTAGCAGAGGGGACTGCAGTTTTAGCCTTTTTGGCAGCTGTGGGGTTAACTGCATCTGCTATGTATTTGAGCTGTTTCTCAGAGAGCAGGAGATAGTGTGGGAGGTTCCATAATGATTACATACCCTAAGTTTCAGACTGCAGACGTCCCTAGGGGAAAATATAAGTAAGTGGCTTTCCCTCCTCTTCACTCTCCTGCATGGGCTCTGCTTTTAGACTTCTATAGATTGATCGGCTGCTACTGAGATCAAGCTGAAAGTGAAAGTAAAACAGCCATTGTGCTGAA
This sequence comes from Bombina bombina, assembly GCF_027579735.1. Classification (NCBI taxonomy): domain Eukaryota; kingdom Metazoa; phylum Chordata; class Amphibia; order Anura; family Bombinatoridae; genus Bombina; species Bombina bombina. The sequence continues at coordinate 620,903,263 of NC_069504.1, forward strand.
AGTAACCACTAGATGGATTTGGGGTTTGCAAGAAATTATATACAAATCAATGCAGTAGAGACACATCTGAAGAATTTTATTTATTTTTTTAAAAATTCACATACTCTTGCGGTTTTAAAACTGCAGCGATTTAATCGTGCAGCCCTACTGTACACAGTGGTTGATCAGATTGTGCAGGATATAGATATGGCTGTTGTGTTTTTAATTTTCGTATCATTTTGCCTTTTGTTGTGTATATTGTGTTTGGTCAAGGATTTTGATATTTTAAATTGCTGTTGAACATTTTTCTGATAATGCTGTTGCCCAAATTCCTTGTAATGTGGATTCATTCTATAACCACTTTTATTGATAGTGATTATAAGTCCTTTGCTCTAGTCTTTGGGCCATATATGATGTCTGATTTATGTGTTTGGTGGGAAATGTATTTCAGCATTTCTGGTGAAATTTCATTGATATCGCATTTATATATTTTTGGTTTAGTTTCATTTTTTTTCATAGATTTCATTGGTTGTATTTTGTGTATCCAGCTGATTTTGGCTATAATTGGTTGAGTTCTCCAATGCTGTATTATTTTTATTATTTTTTTTTTTTAATTTACCTATTTCTTTTAAGAATTTGGAGTTTGTTTTGTCAGATTTTCTTTTTTACATTTCTATGTAGATCTTTCCAGATATTTCTTTTTAGGAAAGATAGTTGCGAGGAGTTTTGGTTTCTTTATTTAACCCCAGTTTGTTGTTTTATGTAGTTGTGTTCGTTCTTCTGAATAGTGTGATTGCAGGCCTTCAACACAGTATTTTATATTTGACATTTCCTGTAGGTTTTTGTTTTTCGGTTGTGCTTTGGGTTTTAACTTGTTTTAAATTAATTTCTTGGTTTCTTTTTTTCTGCTTCTGAGTGTAGAATTTTGTTGATCTCTTATTGCTGCTTAGTTCACTCCCTGTGTAATTGTTTCATACTCTGTATCCTGTAAGATATTGAACAAGTTTATTTCTTCATTGTAGCTTGCCTCTATGTATTTTGTAATACTCCATTTGTAGAAAGTTCTCAGACTGTAGAGGCATACTAGCTATTTAAAAAAAAAAAAAAAAAATAATAAAATAAAAAAAATACAGAAATAAATCCCACATCTTTGATGTATGGAAATATCTGATTGTAGTCAGGTGGGTTGGAGGTGTTGCTAAAAAGGCATTGGTCAGTGCCTAGCCTATCACAATGCTGCCTACAATAGTTATATGTGAATCTCCCAAGGTATTCCCCCTGGTATGTCTATTTATATTCAGGCCATGGCAGAGGCCTAAACCTTAACAGTTCTGTTTTAATGTGTTATTGTAGCTGTCCCTTTTGAGTGGCGCAGACCAATGGCAGATACTATTACTCCCAAATATGAACTTCTCATGTGCACTTATGAAATCATCTTTTCCTGTTCTGGCATTAGGATGTCATCTCCCTAGATCAGGAGTCTAGAAGTGTAGTGCTTCCCTTTTTTAATGATATTAAAACAGTTTGCTTTAAAGGTAAGGTGACACAAATACTTTAACAACCTTTCTTCCTCTTCTTCACACAGTCTCGCACTAGCACGCAGAAGCACACTTTATTTGAAGATACAGCCGCTGGCTGTTATGCCAGTGGCCTAACTTTTTTTTTTTTTTAGAGTTCTATTTATAATTTGTATAAATGAAGAATGCATATTTTAAATCCTTTCTTAAATGCAATGCACAAAGGGGACTGGAAGTGGTTACTTGTTATTACTTCTGGCTATTGGGAATTGTGCAGATCACACCACTACCTTGTGATTTATGGATGGCAAATATAGATTAAAAGTTACATTCAACTATCAATGTGTATGGTCTGAGAGTGATTTGAGGTAAAATTTAAACTATGCATTAAAAATGTATTAAAACATTTTGCCTAAATTTTATATAGTTCCTGTTTATATTTACTTGAGACTGTCTTTTAGGACTTGACCAATCAACTTTAAGTATGGAAGAGATTTGCAGGTATGTGGAAATGGTAAAGAGGAGTCTTAAAAGTGTATCTGAGGAGCGCAATGACATGCATCTAAAAAGGAGTTGAGGGGTTAGTTGGAATTTTATTTGAAAACGAGATTTTGTACGATGGGTATGCTGGGAGTACTTTACAGGTGAGAACAATAATTTAATACTAGAAGAGTATGGGAGACAGTGGATTTGCCAAAAAGGTGGAGCCAGATGTTAAATAGGAATTAAAGGGACAGTCAACACCAGAATTTTTGTTGTTTAAAAAGAAAGATAATCCCTTTATTACCCATTCCCCAGTTTTGCATATCCAACACAGTTATAATAATACACGTTTTACCTCTGTAATTATCTTGTATCTAAGCCTCTGCTGACTGCCCCCTTATTTCAGTTCTTTTGACAGACATGCAGTTTATCCAATCAGTGCTCACTCCTAGGTCACTTTACGTGCATGAGCTCAATGTTATCTATATGAAACATGTGAACTAATGCCCTCTAGTGGTCAAAATGTATTCAGATTAGAGGCAGCCTTCAAGGTCTAAGAAATTAGCATATGAACCTCCTAGGTTTAGCTTTCAACTAAGAATACCACAGAACAAAGCAAAATTGGTGATAAAAGTAAATTGGGAAGTTGTTTAAAATTGCATGCCCTATTTAAATCATGAAAGTTTTTTTTTTGGACTTGACTGTCCCTTTAAGAAAGATGAGACGTTAGATGGATTCCAGGTTGGTAGTGTGATGCAATAGTTGCACATGTGATGCTTACTTTAATAATATAGAAAAGTGTGCTATGTATATTGTGTGTAAGATTCCTTTTACTGGTGCAAATCCCCCAATCTGGAATTCCAGAATTATTCTAAAATCCAGACTTGTTAATGTATATGTATGTATGTATGTATGTATGTATGTATGTATGTATGTATGTATGTATGTATGTATGTATATATATATATATATATATATATATATATATATATATATATATATATATATATATATAATCTCTATATCTATTCTCGGTCTGCATCTTTTGGTTTGTTTTTGTGTTCTAAAATGTAAATGCTAGTCCTATATTTAAAACAGTGCTTTAATTCAAAAGCTATGTATGCAGAAGTATTAAAAATGATATAAAACTACCTTAGTTTTGCATTTATAAGCTGTATTAAGACACATAAATATTGCCTAAATGACATATACGATATTGTTGTTTATACTTGGTCACATCCACGCTTTCCCATTTTACAGATGCAAATATTCTGAAATCCAAACTGTTCCAAAATTCAACCTTTTTCTTGTCCCAACATTTTGGATAAAGGGTATTCTACTTGTACAAGGATTCATTTTGATAGGAAAAAGGTCTTCCTTGACTTTGCCCTGTATTGGTTTTTTGTTTCCTTGAAAATGATTGCTTTGGCTGAATTATGAAATGGGCTGGATGAAAACTTAAGTGTTGTGCAAGTCATATAAGTAGCTACAGAAAATGTTTGATGCTGTAAAGGAGGATCTACAAGCACTAAAATCAAGGGGTTACTTTTTCCAGCCTGCACTATGTATGATTACTCAGTCTTCAATAAAAATGTGAATAGTACAACTGTTTGTGTATCATAAGTTTAGTCAGATTGTGTTTGTCTAGAGTTGTGACTTAGATCAGTTCTTGACAAATCGGTTTAAAAATTAGCCAGTAAGAATTTTTAGGAGCCAATAAGAATATTTAGGAGCCAGACAGTAAGATTTGTATATATTGATATGTGTAGAATAACCTCAAAAAGTTAGGAGCCAGGGGTAAAATTCTAGGAGCCAGTGGCTTCCAGGCTCCTGGGTTTGTCGAGCCGTGACTTAGATAAAGATCAGACTACAGCCCTTGAAGGCTACCTCTTATCTCAGTGCATTTTTACAGGCTTTCACAACTAGACAGCGCTAGTTCATGTGTGCCATATATATATATCATTATGCTCACTCCTGTGGAGTTATTTATGAGTCAGCACTGTCAAAAGAACTGAAATAAGGGGGCAGTCTCCAAATCTTAGATACAAGGTAAACCGTGTATTAATATAACCATGTTGGTTATGCAAAAACTGGCAATGGGTAATAAAGGCATTATCTATCTTTTTAAACCATACAAAATCTTGAGTAGACTGTCCCTTTTAAATGAATCTATTTTCCAAAATGTGTTCACTTTTTTTCTTGTACAGACTTCTGTTACAACACTGTGATAAACTCAGAATAACCACAGTGCCCTAGGAATGTGCTTTAACCAATGCTGGTTTTACAATCCTAATGAAAGCTGAAGGGGAAAACACAAGTTAGTTATCTAAACACACACTGAATTAATACAAGAATCATCAATCAGATGCAGCAGATGGCCCTGAGGCAGCAGAATTTAATTTACTGTCACTGTCATTTTAAGCTTTAATCATAGCACCATTTGTATTGGGATTTCCAAATTCCCAATGTCACTGCTAATTAAATTATAACCTCTGGAATGTAAGTTGTAGAACTAATTAAGAAGAAATGCAAGTGAATACTTCATATTTGGGATTTTGAAATCTTTCTACTTCTGTGTTGCTTTCTCTCACTTCATGTCTGTCTTCCTTTGCTTTCCCCCTCTTCCTGTGGCTGTCTTTCTGTCTAGATATTGTCTTTTCTTTCTGTGAACAATTACTGTAAGGGGACTCCTTTGGAGATTCTGTTATCTAAATACTGCATATGCCGCACCCAAATAGAGAGTATTATGCTCTTTTAAATGTGGGTTTTCATGCTCCTTTGGGGAGAGATTTTAAAAAATTGATAGTAGCCTGTCTTCTAAGTTCATTTTAAAGTTGCTTTGGGCTCTAAAAGCTACTCAAATCCTATTGGCTGTTCAAATCAGCCAATAGGATGAGAGCTACTGAAATTCTATTGGCTGATTTGAATAGCCAATAGAATTTCAGTAGCTCGCATCCTATTGGCTGATTTGAACAGCCAATAGGATTTGAGTAGCTCTCATCCTTTTTGGCTGATTTTGAATTTGAAGAATCAAATCAGCCAATAGGAATTCAAGGGACGCCATTTTTAATTGTGTCCCTGGAATTCTCTATCCAGTGTGCGGCGAAGATCATACAAAGAGGATCCTCCAAGCTCCATGGCTCTGCGGTCGCCGGGCTTCAGTTCCAGGGTCGCATGTCTTCAGCTCCGCGAAGGATGTTCCAGGAAGAAGAAAGAAGAGGTCGCCGCTTGAAAGAAGACTTCACCGCCTGGAACAGGACCTTCTCCGCCGGACTTCGGGAACGGTGAGTATCAACCTGGGGCTTAGACTTAGGGTTTTTTAAGGTTTTTTTTTTTTTTTTTTTTTTAATTTTATTTAGATAGGGTGGGCAGTAAAAGAGCTAAATGCCCTTTTAAGGGCAATGCCCAACAAATGCCCTTTTTAAGGGAAATGAGTAGTTTAGGGTTTTTAGTGTTAGGTTATTTTATTTGGGGGGTTTTATTGTTAGGGTGGGGGACTTTGTGTATTTTCTTGTGAAAGAGCCGATTATCTTGGGGCAATGCCCTGCAAAAAGCCTTTTTAGGGCTACTGGTAGTTTATTAGAGTAGGGGGTGTTTTTATTTTGGGGGGGGATTTTTATTTTCATAGGAATTAGGTATAATTTTATTAACTTTTGGTAATTTTTCATTTTCTGTAATTGTAGCTTAAAGGGACAGTCTACTCCAGAATTTTGATTAGACTGTCCCTTTAATTTATACTTATAAGTAGTGTTAGTTTTTTTTATTTTGATAGTCAGTTTAGTATTTTGTAAATTAGGTAATTTGGGTTCATTTAGGGGGGTTAGGTTAGGGGTTAGGTTTCTTGTGTTGTGTGCTTTGGCGGTTTAGGGGTTAATAGTTTTAAAGGGTTTATTGTGTTGTGGATTAATAGCGGATTAGGGGTTAATAGTTTTAATAGGTAGTTTGCGATGTTGGCGTGTATAGGGGTTAATAATTTAGTTATTACTTGCGTTATGGGTTTGATGGCGGATTTAGGGGTTAATAGTTTAAGCTTATTGCGTTGTGGGGGGTTGTCGGTCTAGGGGTTAATACATTTATTATTAGTAGTGAGAGGGGGGATTGTGGATATAGGGGTTTTTACGTGTCAGGCTTATTTTTGGGAGGCGTGTTAGACTTTTACAGGAGATTTATTTTCTTTACTTTTCTTAGGCGCCGGCAGTTTCTAAAGTGCCGTAAGTCACTGGCGACTCCAGAAATGTGTATTTACGCTCATTTCTGGACATCGCTAGTTTATCAGACTTACGGCACTTTATGAGCTGCCGGCGGGGTATATGTAATACCCCGATGTGCGAGGTGAAATTACGAGCGGTTCGGGTTGTAATCGCGCCCCACATGTTCTATTTTTTTTTTTTTTATTAATAAAAAGACAAAAAAACATTGTAAGGTGCAAGTTGTGAGAATATTCTGAACCTTAGCAAATTAAACTAGGTTTAAGGGGAAACCTGTTAAAACCTTTTACCTACAGGGGGGGCGTGTCCGAGCTGTATCCTGGATAGGACGCATTTTCTGTGGGCTCCAGCAGAATCTTTAATAATCCGCAGGTTATTATCATCATACAGCAGCAATAAGAACATACTATATAATAATACAGGGAGTGCAGAATTATTAGGCAAGTTGTATTTTTGAGGATTAATTTTATTATTGAACAACAACCATGTTCTCAATGAACCCAAAAAACTCATTAATATCAAAGCTGGATAGTTTTGGGAGTAGTATTTAGTTTGTTTTTAGTTATAGCTATTTTAGGGGGATATCTGTGTGTGCAGGTGACTATTACTGTGCATAATTATTAGGCAACTTAACAAAAAACAAATATATACCCATTTCAATTATTTATTTTTACCAGTGAAACCAATATAACATCTCAACATTCACAAATATACATTTCTGACATTCAAAAACAAATCAGTGACCAATATAGCCACCTTTCTTTGCAAGGACACTCAAAAGCCTGCCATCCATGGATTCTGTCAGTGTTTTGATCTGTTCACCATCAACATTGCGTGCAGCAGCAACCACAGCCTCCCAGACACTGTTCAGAGAGGTGTACTGTTTTCCCTCCTTGTAAATCTCACATTTGATGATGGACCACAGGTTCTCAATGGGGTTCAGATCAGGTGAACAAGGAGGCCATGTCATTAGATTTTCTTCTTTTATACCCTTTCTTGCCAGCCACGCTGTGGAGTACTTGGACGCGTGTGATGGAGCATTGTCCTGCATGAAAATCATGTTTTTCTTGAAGGATGCAGACTTCTTCCTGTACGACTGCTTGAAGAAGGTGTCTTCCAGAAACTGGCAGTAGGACTGGGAGTTGAGCTTGACTCCATCCTCAACCCGAAAAGGCCCCACATGCTCATCTTTGATGATACCAGCCCAAACCAGTACTCCACCTCCACCTTGCTGGCGTCTGAGTTGGACTGGAGCTCTCTGCCCTTTACCAATCCAGCCACGGGCCCATCCATCTGGCCCATCAAGACTCACTCTCATTTCATCAGTCCATAAAACCTTAGAAAAATCAGTCTTGAGATATTTCTTGGCCCAGTCTTGACATTTCAGCTTGTGTGTCTTGTTCAGTGGTGGTCGTCTTTCAGCCTTTCTTACCTTGGCCATGTCTCTGAGTATTGCACACCTTGTGCTTTTGGGCACTCCAGTGATGTTGCAGCTCTGAAATATGGCCAAACTGGTGGCAAGTGGCATCTTGGCAGCTGCACGCTTGACTTTTCTCAGTTCATGGGCAGTTATTTTGCGCCTTGGTTTTTCCACACGCTTCTTGCGACCCTGTTGACTATTTTGAATGAAACGCTTGATTGTTCGATGATCACGCTTCAGAAGCTTTGCAATTTTAAGAGTGCTGCATCCCTCTGCAAGATATCTCATTATTTTTTACTTTTCTGAGCCTGTCAAGTCCTTCTTTTGACCTATTTTGCCAAAGGAAAGGAAGTTGCCTAATAATTATGCACACCTGATATAGGGTGTTGATGTCATTAGACCACTCCCCTTCTCATTACAGAGATGCACATCACCTAATATGCTTAATTGGTAATTGCTTTCGAGCCTATACAGCTTGGAGTAAGACAACATGCATAAAGAGGATGATGTGGTCAAAATACTCATTTGCCTAATAATTCTGCACTCCCTGTACTGCAGTATTGGCTACTGTGGCCCTATATTTTTATTTTCTCGCTTTTTTCACGAATCTGGAGACCCAGATCGGAGCTTAAAGGCCTAGGGCGGCGGCCTACTACTTCTAGGCAATCGCCTCCCCCCCCGGGTAGAGCCGGGTGATCAGTGCTGTCAGAGCAACCTGACTTACTGAGTCTCTACAATCCGTATCACTAACTGGACTGAGGGCTAATAAGTTATTTGAAATCAACCTGCTCTGGAGGACCTCCTGGAAGGGAGTAGAAATAAATCATGGCGGGAGAGAACTGCCTAACACTCATGGAGGACATCCCGGCAAAACTTGCTTCCCTTATAAACAGGCTCATAGAGTCTGCACCTTACGACTACCTGATAAACCGACTGCAACTGACAGAGGAGGATAAAGGGCATCAGATGGAGAAGCCTACAGCTACACCAGCGGAGCAGGAAACAAAACAGCACTTCAGCATAGGCGCTGCAGCAGACGTTGAAACCCCATACTTTACATATAACAAGGAAAGCACCTGTGACATGTTCGGTAAGATCTATCAAAATGTGCAACCCACACCAAACAAAGATCTCCCCCACATATACACTCCCTTAGCCAATCTCAAAGATCGGGAGTCGCTCTTCAACACTAAGGGTACTTTGCACAATTATCAGGCTGACTTACAATGTCGACTACCTGACTGCCCGGCCTCCTTGCTTACTAACTTGATAACTATGACAGATCCACCACTGCACCATATGGCCCTGCTGACTGAAACGGAGGTTGACACTTGCATAACATGGCTGCGGTCCGATAGGGACACAGACCCATTGCTGTTGCCGAACTCTGCGTCCAAGGCGACAGGCGGAGGCAGAGAACCCCCTGGTGAGAGACCGGCAGCCACAGGATCAACTGAATACCTGCTTGTGAGACACTCTATTAACTGTAAAGTTTTACGGAACTCTCCCTGCTCCTTAGCAGAGCCGATTCAGGCTCGCATAAGTTTTGATGTAGGATGAGGGGTCTGATGTATGAAAGGTGTCAACCTTCTAAAGTATGTAAATTTGTTGCACTGTATATATGATATGTTCACAGGTGCCTTTGTTTATTTACTGCTTGTTGTTCTAACACTTTTTTTTATTTTGCAAAGTTACCATGTTAACTAATGATTCTACATATGCACTTATGTAAAAATCAGGCATAATAAGTTGCTGTTATAGTTGTTCTACAAGGGAACGCATGTCTAACACATTGCTGATATTACGGTCAGCTTCATTATATAAATGCTGAACATTGCTTTACTGACGTTGATGGCGCTCAGGCTGAACATACATATCAGAGCCTCGCGTGCAGCTGGTGGCCGTAGCTGCGGGTGGGGAGTTATATACATAAAATGTGTACATGAGCTGCCACTGCTTATAAGTCACTATGGGAAAGCTGTCTATCTTTGCATCAAACCCCCAGCTACATTTAAAATCTTGTCCTCTCCACATCATTAGCTACACGGTTGTGACATTGCAGGTTACAATCACTTTGCACCCTGATTTTAGAACATAATCTTGCTCTTCAATATAGGCGTATCCCCCCCCCCCCCCCATAGCCCCCTGTGATAATTTCCCCACGAGGTCCTATCAGATATAACCCCAGTCATGTCTATATATTATCATAATCCAATCATCCTTACCAATAATGCATATTATGCAGCTTTATTGATCTACATATACTTGATATAACCCCAAGTCACTTAAAGTGAAGGTAAAGTTTTACCGCTCTCTATACACCAATCAATTAGTCATATCTTCATTTACTAAGTCGCTAAGCTTTTGTCACATATCGATTATATATTTATGTAAAAAAAACTTTTCTTTTTCACTATCGTTACCTTCCTAACTCCTCCCCACAGCCATTTCCTTATTTTAGAGACTGACGTACAGAGCAGTCTCCAACGCGCGTTCACGAGGAATGCAACAAACTGCTCATGCGCATAGCGTAGTCCACTCATGGCAATTCTCATAATATAGACAATGGAAGAGTTTCCCAGACTGTATCTGAAATGTCCCAAATAAATGCAGCGTTTAAATCCTGTACATAAGGTAGGGGTAATCCACAGGCAACAATTAAAAGTCTCTTACAAGCGGTATAATCCTCAGCAGTATTCAGCACACTACACACCCCCAATGAAATATGACATAGGCATCCACTATAGCGGAGTAGGTGGTAACCTATCACTCACCCTTCTGCCAATGTCCACAGCTCATCAAACGTCCGGTAGTCGCATATGGGTTTAGCCCAAACACTCGGCGTGTGCACCGTCTGTGTTCCTCCAGCTCATCCGTCCAGGCACCGGGACTTGATGTCAACAAAGGGGTGTGTGCGAATCTGCGAGCCCATTGGATGAACCGCTCACTTGTGAATTTGGTAGTGCCGATGTGAGCCGCTTCTTGAATGAAGTTATCTCCCCAAACAGACAGGAACGGGGACAGAGTGGGTCGAGGCTGCAAAAAGGATTCCTTTTAATCCCGGTATAAAAATATAAATAGAAAAAGAACGCAGACCAATAGCCGAAACTAGTTAGAGCTTTTACCATTGTCCTGAATTTTCTTGCTGCTGGAAATTTTTAATTTTTGACCTAATAAATGATGAACTTTTAACAGGAGGAGGTCTGCGTTCTTTTTCTATTTATATGTGAAACGGGAGCGCGCTTGTATTGCAAGTCCGATAATAAAAATGAAACTCATGCGCAGATCATCCGGAATGCGGATGACGTCGATTGACGGCCGCCTAACGGCCAGAATTTCAGTTGGAAGAAAAGAAAACGTGACCAAACAAAAAAAAAATAAAAAAAAAAAAAAAAAATTAAGGGTTGACATCGGCAAAGTTAAAAATGTGAGTATAAACAGGAAAAAAAGACTTTATTATTTGAAATTGAAAAAAATGATGACAAACTCATATTAATTTGGGTTAACAAGTGATATTAGACTGTGAAATAGAGTTTAACTTTACCTTCACTTTAATACCCATCCAAGAGAGAAATGTACCAATCTATAAAGGGGAGAACATTATGAGGACTAGAAGGAACATATTATGGTTGCTATGTTGATGAGATATGTGGATTGTACCGTACATTTTGTTTGGTTATTGATAGAATATTGCAAATCGTGTTCAACTTATAGATGTCTTATATAAATCATAGTTACATGGTTGGACACTTAGAAATAAGACAATTTTGATGTACATTGTTAACGTTTATTGCATAATATGTATGCTTACAATTTTTAAATAAAGCTCTTTTGAAAATTAAAAAAAAACCTTTTACCTGCAGTAAAATATCACCCTCATTTCAGTGGCTAGTGCATAATAAATGTTAAAACTGAAAAAACAAATGAAGGCGATTAGGTTTTGATTTTGATTTAAATCTTTGCGCTTTAAAATCCTTTTTAGATGTTACGTGCAGAAAATAATTAAAAGCAAACTGAGCCTTCTAACTTCCAAAAGGACACATCTGCCAAATTACTTGTAAACTACACATATTAGCAGACAATTAGATTATTTTTTAAATTAATATTTATAAGAAAGATGTTAAAGCTTTAGAAACCTCGTTGACATTGAATCAATGGCCGGGTACTACAATCTCTCTGTTCTTATTTTCATTTTTTTTTTTTCTTCCAATTGGCCTATCTGAATACTACTAAAGCTCAGAAGATCCAAGATATACAATATTAAAAGCTATAATATTGCGTTAACTCTCTACTCGTGCTCAAAATATCAAATGTTTGTAGTTAGAATTTCTTCTGTTATGTGTGATCAGTCCACGGGTCATCATTACTTCTGGGATATAACTCCTCCCCAACAGGAAATGCAAGAGGATTCACCCAGCAGAGCTGCATATAGCTCCTCCCCCCTACGTCAGTCCCAGTCATTCTCTTGCACCCAACGACTAGATAGGATGTGTGAGAGGACTATGGTGATTATACTTAGTTTTTATGACTTCAATCAAAAGTTTGTTATTTTACTATAGCACCGGAGCGTGTTATTACTTCTCTGGCAGAGTTTGAGGAAGAATCTGCCAGAGTTTTTTACTATGATTTTAACCGGAGTAGTTAAGATCATATTGCTGTTCTCGGCCATCTGAGGGAGGTAAAGGCTTCAGATCAGGGGACAGCGGGCAGATGAATCTGCATTGAGGTATGTAGCAGTTTTTATTTTCTGAATGGAATTGATGAGAAAATCCTGCCATACCGTTATAATGACATGTATGTATACACTTCAGTATTCTGGGGATGGTATTTCACCGGAACTACTCTGTTAAAGGTCACTAATCCTTTTAATAAGTATTTATCATGTTAAACGTTTTTGCTGGAATGTAGAATCGTTTACATTGCTGAGGTACTGTGTGAATAAATATTTGGGCATTATTTTCCACTTGGCAGTTGTTTGCTTTTAATTGTGACAGTTTCGTTTCTCTTCACTGCTGTGTGGGAGAGGGAGGGGCCGTTTTTGGCGCTCTTTGCTACGCATCAAAAAATTCCAGTCAGTTACTCTTATATTTCCTGCATGATCCGGTTCATCTCTGACAGATCTCAGGGGTCTTCAAACTTCTTTGGAGGGAGGTAGATTCTCTCAGCAGAGCTGTGAGAATTTTTATAGTGACTGTGAATAAAAACGTTGCTTTGTATTTTTTATGTCAAATTTAATTATTGTTATTTTACTAATGGGAACAAACCTTTGCTAAAAGTTGTGTTGTTTTAAAGTTTGATGCTATAACTATTTTTTTCAGTTAATTATTCAACTGTCATTTAATCGTTTAGTACCTCTTTGAGGCACAGTACGTTTTTGCTAAAAAAGATTATAACCAAGTTGTAAGTTTATTGCTAGTGTGTTAAACATGTCTGACTCAGAGGAAGATATCTGTGTCATTTGTTCCAATGCCAAGGTGGAGCCCAATAGAAATTTATGTACTAACTGTATTGATGCTACTTTAAATAAAAGTCAACCTGTACAATGTGAACAAATTTCACCAAACAGCGAGGGGAGAGTTATGCCGACTAACTCGCCTCACGCGGCAGTACCTGCATCTCCCGCCCGGGAGGTGCGTGATATTATGGCGCCTAGTACATCTGGGCGGCCATTACAGATAACATTACAAGATATGGCTACTGTTATGACTGAAGTTTTGTCTAAATTACCAGAACTAAGAGGCAAGCGTGATCACTCTGGGGTGAGAACAGAGTGCGCTGACAATGCTAGGGCCATGTCTGATACTGCGTCACAGCTCGCAGAGCATGAGGACGGAGAGCTTCATTCTGTGGGTGACGGTTCTGATCCAAACAGATTGGACTCAGATATTTCAAATTTTAAATTTAAATTGGAGAACCTCCGTGTATTACTAGGGGAGGTCTTAGCAGCTCTCAACGATTGTAACACCGTTGCAATACCAGAGAAACTGTGTAGGTTGGATAAATACTTTGCGGTACCGGCGAGTACTGACGTTTTTCCTATACCTAAGAGACTAACTGAAATTGTTACTAAGGAGTGGGATAGACCCGGTGTGCCGTTCTCACCCCCTCCAATATTTAGAAAGATGTTTCCAATAGACGCCACCACTCGGGACTTATGGCAAACGGTCCCTAAGGTGGAGGGAGCAGTTTCTACTTTAGCTAAGCGTACCACTATCCCGGTGGAGGATAGCTGTGCTTTTTCTGATCCAATGGATAAAAAATTAGAGGGTTACCTTAAGAAAATGTTTGTTCAACAAGGTTTTATATTGCAACCCCTTGCATGTATCGCGCCGATTACGGCTGCGGCAGCATTTTGGATTGAGTCGCTGGAAGAGAACCTTAGTTCATCTACGCTAGACGACATTACGGACAGGCTTAGAGTCCTTAAACTAGCTAATTCTTTCATTTCGGAGGCCGTAGTACATTTAACCAAACTTACGGCTAAGAACTCAGGATTCGCCATACAGGCACGTAGGGCGCTGTGGCTAAAATCCTGGTCAGCTGATGTTACTTCTAAGTCCAAATTACTTAATATACCTTTCAAGGGGCAGTCTTTATTTGGGCCCGGTTTGAAAGAAATTATCGCTGACATTACAGGAGGTAAGGGCCACGCCCTACCTCAAGACAAAGCCAAAGCTAAGGCTAGACAATCTAATTTTCGTCCCTTTCGGAATTTCAAAACAGGAGCAGCATCAACCTCCACTGCACCAAAACAGGAAGGAGCTGTTGCTCGTTACAGGCAAGGCTGGAAGCCTAACCAGTCCTGGAACAAGAGCAAGCAGGCCAGGAAACCTGCTGCTGCCCCAAAGACAGCATGAACCGAGAGCCCCCGATCCGGGACCGGATCTAGTGGGGGGCAGACTCTCTCTCTTCGCCCAGGCCTGGGCAAGAGATGTTCAGGATCCCTGGGCACTAGAGATCATATCTCAGGGATACCTTCTAGACTTCAAATTATCTCCCCCAAGAGGGAGATTTCATCTGTCAAGGTTGTCAACAAACCAGATAAAGAAAGAAGCGTTTCTACGCTGTGTACAAGATCTGTTATTAATGGGAGTGATCCATCCGGTTCCGCGGTCGGAACAAGGACAAGGGTTCTACTCAAACCTGTTTGTGGTTCCCAAAAAAGAGGGAACTTTCAGGCCAATCTTAGATTTAAAGATTCTAAACAAATTCCTAAGAGTTCCATCGTTCAAAATGGAAACTATTCGGACAATCTTACCCATGATCCAAGAGGGTCAGTACATGACCACAGTGGATTTAAAGGATGCTTACCTTCACATACCGATCCACAAAGATCATCACCGGTATCTAAGGTTTGCCTTCTTAGACAGGCACTACCAGTTTGTAGCTCTTCCATTCGGATTGGCTACGGCTCCAAGAATCTTCACAAAGGTTCTGGGTGCCCTTCTGGCGGTACTAAGACCGCGAGGGATTTCGGTAGCCCCGTACCTAGACGACATTCTAATACAAGCTTCAAGCTTTCAAACTGCCAAGTCTCATACAGAGTTAGTTCTGGCATTTCTAAGGTCGCATGGATGGAAAGTGAACGAAAAGAAGAGTTCTCTTTTTCCTCTCACAAGAGTTCCATTCTTGGGGACTCTTATAGATTCTGTAGAAATGAAGATTTACCTGACAGAAGACAGGTTAACAAAGCTTCAAAATGCATGCCGTGTCCTTCATTCCATTCAACACCCGTCAGTAGCTCAATGCATGGAGGTGATCGGCTTAATGGTAGCGGCAATGGACATAGTACCTTTTGCACGCCTACACCTCAGACCGCTGCAATTGTGCATGCTAAGTCAGTGGAATGGGGATTACTCAGATTTGTCCCCTACTCTGAATCTGAATCAAGAGACCAGAAATTCTCTTCTATGGTGGCTTTATCGGCCACACCTGTCCAGGGGGATGCCATTCAGCAGGCCAGACTGGACAATTGTAACAACAGACGCCAGCCTACTAGGTTGGGGCGCTGTCTGGAATTCTCTGAAGGCTCAGGGACTATGGAATCAGGAGGAGAGTCTCCTTCCAATAAACATTCTGGAATTGAGAGCAGTTCTCAATGCCCTTCTGGCTTGGCCCCAGTTAACAACTCGGGGGTTCATCAGGTTTCAGTCGGACAACATCACGACTGTAGCTTACATCAACCATCAGGGAGGGACAAGAAGCTCCCTAGCAATGATGGAAGTATCAAAGATAATTCGCTGGGCAGAGTCTCACTCTTGCCACCTGTCAGCAATCCACATCCCGGGAGTGGAGAACTGGGAGGCGGATTTCTTGAGTCGCCAGACTTTTCATCCGGGGGAGTGGGAACTTCATCCGGAGGTCTTTGCCCAAATACTTCAACGTTGGGGCACACCAGAGATAGATCTCATGGCGTCTCGCCAGAACGCCAAACTTCCTCGCTACGGGTCCAGATCCAGGGATCCGGGAGCGGTTCTGATAGATGCTTTGACAGCACCTTGGAACTTCGGGATGGCTTATGTGTTTCCACCCTTCCCGCTGCTTCCTCGATTGATTGCCAAAATCAAACAGGAGAGAGCATCAGTAATTCTAATAGCGCCTGCATGGCCACGCAGGACTTGGTATGCAGATCTAGTGGACATGTCATCCTGTCCGCCTTGGTCTCTACCTCTAAGACAGGACCTTCTGATACAGGGTCCATTCAAACATCAAAATCTAACTTCTCTGAAGCTGACTGCTTGGAAATTGAACGCTTGATTTTATCAAAACGTGGTTTTTCTGAGTCGGTTATTGATACCCTGATACAGGCTAGGAAGCCTGTTACCAGAAGGATTTACCATAAAATATGGCGGAAATACCTATACTGGTGCGAATCCAAAGGTTACTCCTGGAGTAAGGTTAGGATCGCTAGGATATTGTCTTTTCTACAAGAAGGTTTAGAAAAGGGTTTATCAGCTAGTTCATTAAAGGGACAGATTTCAGCTCTGTCCATCTTGTTACACAGGCGTCTGTCAGAAAATCCAGACGTCCAGGCCTTTTGTCAGGCTTTAGCTAGGATCAAGCCTGTGTTTAAAGCTGTTGCTCCGCCATGGAGTTTAAACTTAGTTCTTAACGTTTTACAGGGTGTTCCGTTTGAACCCCTTCATTCCATAGATATAAAATTGTTATCGTGGAAAGTTCTGTTTTTAATGGCTATTTCCTCGGCTCGAAGAGTCTCTGAGTTATCAGCCTTACATTGTGATTCCCCTTATCTGATTTTTCACTCAGACAAAGTAGTTCTGCGTACTAAACCTGGGTTCTTACCTAAGGTAGTCACTAACAGGAACATCAATCAAGAGATTGTTGTTCCATCCTTGTGTCCAAATCCTTCTTCAAAGAAGGAACGTCTTCTACACAATCTGGATGTAGTTCGTGCCCTCAAGTTCTACTTGCAGGCAACTAAAGATTTTCGCCAAACTTCTTCCCTGTTTGTCGTTTATTCTGGACAGAGGAGAGGTCAAAAAGCTTCTGCTACCTCTCTCTCTTTTTGGCTCCGTAGCATAATACGTTTAGCCTATGAGACTGCTGGACAGCAGCCTCCTGAGAGAATTACAGCTCACTCCACTAGAGCTGTGGCTTCCACTTGGGCCTTTAAGAATGAGGCCTCTGTTGAACAGATTTGCAAGGCTGCAACTTGGTCTTCGCTTCATACTTTTTCCAAATTTTACAAATTTGACACTTTTGCTTCTTCGGAGGCTATTTTTGGGAGAAAGGTTCTTCAGGCAGTGGTTCCTTCTGTATAATGAGCCTGCCTATCCCTCCCGTCATCCGTGTACTTTTGCTTTGGTATTGGTATCCCAGAAGTAATGATGACCCGTGGACTGATCACACATAACAGAAGAAAACATAATTTATGCTTACCTGATAAATTCCTTTCTTCTGTTGTGTGATCAGTCCACGGCCCGCCCTGTTTTAAGGCAGGTAAATATTTTTTAAATTATACTCCAGTCACCACTTCACCCTTGGTTACTCCTTTCTCGTTGATTCTTGGTCGAATGACTGGGACTGACGTAGGGGGGAGGAGCTATATGCAGCTCTGCTGGGTGAATCCTCTTGCATTTCCTGTTGGGGAGGAGTTATATCCCAGAAGTAATGATGACCCGTGGACTGATCACACAACAGAAGAAAGGAATTTATCAGGTAAGCATAAATTATGTTTTTTAACAAAATTAGGTATAAACCTCTATGGCAATGGTTTCTAAACCTATCTTTGGTGACCCTAAATGGCCTTTATTCAATACTAAATCTTCCCATGTAAAGTCCACAATCTTATAGGGACATTCATTTTTTATTTTTTTTCATGATTCTGATGGAGCATTCAATTTTAAATGACTTTCCAATTTGTTACTGTTCTCTAATTTGTTTTGTTCTTTTTATATCTTTTGTTGAAAAAGTATACTTAGGTAGGCTCAGAAGCTGCTGCTTGGTGGAAGCACACATATGCCTCTTCTCATTGGTTTTCATTTAGATCCCAGTAGTGCATTGCTACTCCTTCAACAAATGATACCAAGAGAATTAAACAAATTAGATAATAGCAATAAATTGAAAGATGCTTAAAATTATATGATCTATCTGAATCCTGAAAGAAAATGTGGGTTTCATGTCCCTTTTAACTTGATTTAGGCTACCCAAGATACATTGAAAATAATGTATATACCAGTAGATTTTGTAGTTGTTTGTTATTGTTTTATATAAAGTCTAACATGGGAGCAAATTATACACAGCCAATGAAAGAGAACTAAATACAAAAGATTTGTTAATTCAGATGACTGTCTTCTCTGATTTAGTTTGTCTTTTAGCAAGCTCAATTGATGGCATACACAGTTAACCCTTTCCTATATTTTTTTTGTCATACTATATTTAAATTATTTTTTCCCATCCAAATAACATATAATAATATTGCATATATATCATGGAATTTGAGGGTGGTCAAACAATCACATTGTGCAAAAAAATAAACAATATTAAAAACATCAACAATAAACAGATAACTGATAAAATTTGTGTGAGTAATATTAGAATGGAATAAAAACATTCCAACAAATTATAAAAGTATAAGAACAGTAGGGGTCGGCCAATTACCCGAACCCGATTATTTGAGCACTAATTTAACAACCGCAATACTTAAAGAACATTGGTAAACACTTTAGAAAAAGGTATTGTGCAAGGGCCTAGCTACATTGCTGCTTAAGGCTCAAATGTATTTAGTATAATATAACTAGTGTATAATTATATATATATATATATATATATATATATATATATATATATATATATATATATATATATATATATATATATATATATATTCAAACTTTTTTAGTATGTTCATGACACGGCTAGTTTTTATTTTTATTTCAGTCCTTTCAAAGTGTTCCTCACCTAAATTTAGCATCTTAAATGAGGCGTTTCTCCATTCTCGAGGACCCAAACTTGTACCTGAGGTAAATGGGAAAGAAAAAGTCTATTTTAATCTCACCAGTCCGTAGTACATCGGATAAACCTGGATCCTTTGTCTGTACTCCACGATTTGGAGTAGTATTTCTTTTTCTTGTGGACGACTTTGTGCCATTGTGGGCCTGCTCTAGATTGTGGTAACGTGTCTAGTGATTCTGTCGACCTTTTGGAGGTGGACTCAGATGGATGTGGAGGTCGAAATTTTATGCCTAGTCCTTTTGTAGAAGGACTCAAAGTCCTGTAGTCCTCTGTAGATGTGAGTTTGCCCTTCGTGCTGAATGGGTATCCCCAGCGATATTTAATGTTTTCCTGTAATACCATGGTGATAAATCTTGTGTTTCTTCTTCGCTGTAAGGTGTTTGGGCATAGGTCTGGAAAGATCTGGAGTGAGTGGTCTAGGTAGGATATTTTCTGCGTCTGTCTCGCCTTAAGACACACGTCCTCTCTGTCTGTGAACTGCAGGAATTTGGAAACAACCTCTCTGGGGGGCGCTCCTGGAGGAGATGGAGGGCGCAGGGCTCTGTGAACCCTTTCAAGTTCAATAGTAGGTAGATATGTGACCCCCAGAAGGTGTTTAAATATATTCTGTAGATATTCTATTAGCTCTGTGTTCTTTATCGTTTCGGGTATGCCACGCACTCTAAGGTTAGATCGCCTGCTGTGATTTTGTAAATCTTCAAGTTTTTCTTGCATAGATTCTATTTGCTAGATTTGTACGTTGGCATGTGTGTCAAATGCTCCCATCATTTCATTGATAGTAGTTTGCATGTCTTAAAGTGAATGTAAACTCTGCTTCATCACTCAAGTTCTGCGTGACATTGACCTTTAAATAACATGAGTTTCATTCATCATTTTACTTATCTATTCGCAGTTACCGTTATTTTCAATGTTTTTAGTTGTCCGCTGTTATTATAATCCTCCACCCGGCATTTGCTATTGCTCGTTGTCATTTTTAGCCACGATCAGCATAACCAATAACAGCGCTAACCACAGGGGAACCCAACCCCTTTGTATGTCGTCACGCGTCCGTATTGCGCTTGCGTTAGACTCCGCTTACAACGTGCTTCTCAGAAGCTCGTTCACAATTCGCGCATGCGCATTTGCAAATTTCCCTGAGTTCATTTGTTATTGAAAGAATATACGGATTGCGTGATGGAGGATGAGATCCTTGCTGCGCTATCCAACGATAGTATTCAGTGAATGTACTGATTCACTGAATACTATGTTGATTGACAGCGGAATCGTTTGACGCATGCGCAGTGTGTAACTGAGACGGGAGCACGCATTGCCACTACGTAAACAGCGGGTGGGACCGCCGTATACGTAATATTGCAGAGAATAAGGAAGTGGAGAGTGGGAGGAGCAGGTATAGTGAAAATACGATATTTAGAAATGGAGATAAAAATTAAATTAAACATTTTATTAACAAATGAAAGTGGCGGTATGATTAATATACTTATTCTCTAGATATTTATACTTTCAAAACAGTGAAAATTGACAATCACTTTAAACTTCCTCCACTCTGTTCCCCAGAACATTAATGTCCTTTCGCATTCATGTGAGTTTGGAAGTTATAAGAGATTTTAAAGAAGCAAAGTCCTCTTTTGATGGTAAATTAGGTATATCCTGTTTTTAACTGAGAGATATATGAAGCAGTTATATTCGTCTCTGTGGTGTTAGATAAGTTTGTGAGAGCTTTAGTTGGTACTGGGGGGGTTGGATACAGAGTTATTTGCTGTATCAGATGGCTGGAAAAATGTACTAACTAAGAGCTGTGTTTTGGCTTTTAGTGAGCTTTTCACTTTTAGTTAATTTTCTCACCGCCATGGCTTGGGAATATGTAGTACTGCTTTTAGGAAAGAAAAAAGCCTACCAGGATATAGTTTTATAGTAAGATGGCAAATAAACCCAGCTTTAGAAAACACCTTTCAGTATAGTTATAGGTACACCCTGTTCGTTATATATATCTCCTAGCTTGCTAGGTGAAGGATGGTCACTGTAATCTGACATGTACTCTCATAAGATGTGCTCGTCTAAATCATCTCATTATATGAAATTGTTGTAGGTTTGCCTGAGGCAGAGGAAGTATTAGCTCCTGACACGCTGTTCTTGTTTCCAGCTGTGGGACTCAAAGGCATATAAGGGTATTGTGGGAGCCAGCCAGGTAGTACTCAAAGCAATTTATGGAGCTTATTGGCATGTTAGTGCTGTGGTGCTTGACTCACCCCTCATGGCTATTGATCAGCTAGCCTGCTGTGTGTGAGCCGCATGACTCTGTATCAGATCCAAGATGGCGGCGATCTTCTTGCTGCGGGTGAAAATCAGTCCAGGAGCAGTAGGACCAAACCTCACTATGTTATGCCCCTGCGATATTCGTGTCCCCAGTGGTTTCACGTACCAGCCTGGCACATTTGTAGACAGGTTGCGGCTCTGTTATAGTCTCGGGCCCGTTCCTCAGCACAGAGCAACTTCACCTCGCGGCCATTTGCCTGCACGGCCGAGCTCCGCTCCCCCAAATAGTATTTTTTTTTCTTTTAGTATTATTATGAAAAAAGATATTAATGAAAGTCTGCATTTCTAAATAATTATGGATTTGGGATTTCCGGATTTAGGGCTTTGTTCCTGTTCTGGTATTTAGCCTATGTTAGTGTTGCTTATGTATTTAAGTATCACCACAATAAAAAAAATCATAGTAAACTTTTTTTTAAACTGAAGAAGAAAATAAAGTGACTCTGTCTGCACATGCCAGATGCATGCTCCCTTGTAAGTCCAGGGATAAGAATCCAGTTTGAATGTTTAAAGTTCTACAATGTGATGTGGCTACTGAGCAATGTTTAGGTAAAATATCTTTCTATTTTACATAGATAATCGTGATCTTTTCTAAAAAGATTTAACAAATGGTAATGCCCCTTTAAATCACACACATATGTTGTGATCTACTGGTCAGCAGTTAGAGGTAAGCAGTTGGCAATCTATATTTTAACACTTTGGCAGATGCTACTAAAAAACAAACAAAATAGTCAATAGTTTTTTGTTTACATTTTTTTTTATATTGCTAAAACGTTGTCCCTTTTTAGTACTCTGCGTAATCTTGTGTGTTTTTAACTTTGCCTCTTTAAGCTCTGCTTTAAATCAAATCCACAAATGAACTACTTCTGTAAAGAAGTACATAAAATAGTATGTACTGAAGACATTGGAAAGAATTAACTGGCTATAAGTAAAGTGGTTATTGTTAGGCAGGTCAGTAATGTGACAAACATTTATAAAGTGTAAGTAAAGTTATCTGCTTCGCTATTCTCAGTTACATAGTTTGTTTAAAATTAATAGGACTTTCATTCATGGTTTTTAAGAAAATTAGATGTAAATCCAGTTTTCGCCGCAATTAAAGTATATTTTTTTCAACGAACAATTCAACCCAGTTTTTTTTTTTAATTTACTTTTTACTTCCTGATCACGTTTTTTAATTTACCAATTGACTTTCTGGCCGTTAGGCGGCCGTGAAGCGACGTCATCCACCTATTTATTGATTTGCGCATGCGGCAAATATATTTTTTCTGCACAATTATGTTGGATGTGCATTCCCGATTCGCGCATGCGCATAATTTTTTTTTTTTAGTAACTGAGCCGAGAACGTCATCTGTTTTGACTGTGGCTCCGCAGCATAAAAGCACATTGCATTATGAGATTGACGCATGCTCGTTGGAGACCGGGTGATGACAGAATCGCATGTGCATTGAAGGAACGATCAACGTTTCGCGCATGCGCAATGCGCTTGTTCCATGTGTGATACGTACAGTTGTGCTCATAAGTTTACATACCCTGGCAGAATTTATGATTTCTTGGCCATTTTTCAGAGAATATGAATGATAACACAAAAACCTTTCTTTCACTCATGGTTAGTGTTTGGATGAAGCCATTTATTATTAATCAACTGTGTTTACTCTTTTTAAATCATAATGACAACAGAAACTACCCAAATGACCCTGATCAAAAGTTTACATACCCTGGTAATTTTGGCCTGATTACATGCACACAAGTTGACACAAAGGGGTTTGAATGGCTATTAAAGGTAACCATCCTCACCTGTGATCTGTTTCCTTGTAATTAGTGTGTGTGTAAAAGGTCAATGAGTTTCTGGACTCCTGACAGACCCTTGCATCTTTCTTCCAGTGCTGCAATGACGTTTCTGAATTCTGAGTCATGGGGAAAGCAGAAGAATTGTCAAAGGATCTGCGGGAAAAGGTAGTTGAATTGTATAAAACAGGAAAGTGATATAAAAAGATATCCAAGTAATTGAGAATGCCAGTCAGCAGTGTTCAAACTCTAATCAAGAAGTGGAAAATGAAGGGTTCTGTTGAAACCAAACCACAGTCAGGTAGACCAACTAAAATTTCAGCCACAACTGCCAGGAAAATTGTTCGGGATGCAAAGAAAAACCCACAAATAACTTCAGGTGAAATACAGGACTCACTGAAAACATGTGGTGTGACTGTTTCAAGATGCACAATAAGGTGGCACTTGAAGAAAAGATGGGCTGCATGGTCGAGTCGCCAGAAGAAAGCCATTACTATGCAAATGCCACAAAGTATCCCATGTACAATACGAGAAAACAGCACAGAGACAAGCCTTAAACCTTCTGGCACAAAGTCATTTGGAGTGATGAGACCAAAATTGAGCTTTTTAATCACAACCATAAACGCTACATTTGGAGAGGAGTTAACAAGGCCTATGATGAAAGGTACACCATTCCTACTGTGAAACACTGAGGGAGATCGCTGATGTTTTGGGGATGTGTGAGCTACAAAGGCACAGGAAATTTGGTCAGAATTGATGGCAAGATGAATGCAGTATGTTATCAAAAAATACTGGAGGAAAATTTGCATTCATCAGCTCGGAAATTGCGCATGGGACGTACTTGCAGATTCCAACATGACAATGATCCTAAACACAAGGCCAAGTTGACCTGTCATTGGCTACTGCAGAATATAGTGAAGGTTCTGGAGTGGCCATCTCAGTCTCCTGACCTCAATATCATTGAGCCACTCTGGGGAGATCTCAAACGTGCAGTTCATGCAAGACAGCCCAAGAATTTACAGGAACTGGAGGCCTTTTGCCAGGAAGAATGGGCAGCTTTACCATCTGAGAAGATAAAGAGCCTCATCCACAAATACCACAAAAGACTTCAAGCTGTCATTGATGTTAAAGGGGCAATACACCGTATTAAGAACTGGAGTATGTAAACTTTTTTATCAGGGTCATTTGGGTAGTTTCTGTTGTCATTGTGATTTAAAAAGAGTAAACACAGTTGATTGATAATCAACACTAACCATGAGTGAAAGAAAAGTTTTTGTGTTATCATTCATATTCTCTGAAAAATGGCCAAGAAATCATAAATTTTGCCAGGGTATGTAAACTTATGAGCACAACTGTATAGAGCGGGTGCTACCGCTCTATACGTCAACACACACAAATATAGGAAGTGGAAGATGGGAGGAGCATGCATGATAACGGTATCAGAATAATATGTTAAATAAACTGAAATGAAAAGAATTATAACATAAAAATATAGCAATCTTAATATGTTAATGTTATACAATACATTGATTTGTTGTAAAGCTACAAAATTTACTTTCACTTCGATAATGTCAGCAAAAAGTGAATTTTCTGTTTTGTAGTAGAAACTCTTGTAAAGTATGCTCAAAACGTTGGACTGCATGTTAAAGGGACGGTCATCCTTATGAAAGAGAGCAGCATTTAAACATTTTTAAGTTTAAACAGTTTTTTTTTTTTTTTTTTTTTAAAAACCTAGCGGTTATGATACAGATGGGTAAGAGAGTTATTAGGAGGTAGCTGATGTAATAAAATTGACATTCACTTTTTTTTTTTTTTAAAAGTGAATGTCAATTTTATTACATCAGCTGCCTCCTAATAACTCTCTCTTACCCATCTGTATCATAACCGCTAGGTTTAAAAAAAAAAAAAAAAAAAAAAGTGATTATATATTTGAATTACTAACTTCTTTGCGATATCTATCTTTTCCTCCTCCTACCTGGCACTTCCGTGTTCTTCACATTCTGACGTATAGAGCGGTCCCACCCGCTCAATACGTATGTGTGAATGGCGCAACCGTGGAGATATTTTGTTCTGCGCATGTGCATAATTTCTTAGATCTATAAATTTTAAACCTTTTAAATAATCATGCAATTTGTAAATATTGCATTGGTGAGCATTGACATTTATTAGGTCAAAAAGCGCTATATAAATAAATGATCTACTGATTCCTCAATATAAATTTTCGCCTTATAGCCTGTAAGGAGAAGAACAATACGATCATTCTTTGTTTACTGCTCATTTGAGAATTGTGTTCTATATCACATGCGCATCCCGTGAACGCGCATTCCTTCTGAATGGGGATAAAATGTTCTAACGCATGCGCAAAAGAAGCTGTTAATCATTTTAAAGTGAAGGTAAACTTTGGTGAATGAAAGCCGTTTTTAAAAAATGCTATTAAAAACCGGGGCACTTTAATTCATCAAAGTTTACAAAGCAGCCGTTTTGATTGAAAACGTACCTTTTTCTCTTGTTAAGTGTATCCAGTCCACGGATCATCCATTACTTGTGGGATATTCTCCTTCCCAACAGGAAGTTGCAAGAGGATCACCCACAGCAGAGCTGCTATATAGCTCCTCCCCTCACTGCCATATCCAGTCATTCTCTTGCAACTCTCAACTAAGATGGAGGTCGTAAGAGGACTGTGGTGTTTTATACTAGTTTATTTCTTCAATCAAAAGTTTGTTATTTTTAAATGGTACCGGAGTGTACTGTTTATCTCAGGCAGTATATAGAAGAAGAATCTGCCTGCGTTTTCTATGATCTTAGCAGAAGTAACTAAGATCCTTTGCTGTTCTCACATATTCTGAGGAGTGAGGTAACTTCAGAGGGGGAATAGCGTGCAGGTTTTCCTGTAATAAGGTATGTGCAGTTAAAATATTTTTCTAGGGATGGAATTTGCTAGAAAATGCTGCTGATACCGAAGTAATGTAAGTAAAGCCTTAAATGCAGTGATAGCGACTGGTATCGGGCTTATTAATAGAGATACATACTCTTATAAAAGTGTATTTTAAAACGTTTGCTGGCATGTGTAATCGTTTTTTACATATGTTTGGTGATAAAACTTATTGGGGCCTAGTTTTTTCCACATGGCTGGCTTGAATTTTGCCTAGAAACAGTTCCCTGAGGCTTCCCACTGTTGTAATATGAGTGGGAGGGGCCTATTTTAGTGTTTTTTTTGCACAGCAAAAATTACAGACACAGACATCCAGCTTCTTCCTGCATGATCCAGGACTTCTCTGAAGGGCTCAAAAGGCTTCAAAAGTCGTATTGAGGGAGGTGAAAAGCCACAGTAGAGCTGTGGCAGTTGTTGTGACTGTTTAAAAAACGTTTTTGTCATTTGTTATTCCGTTTTTGGTATTAAGGGGTTAATAATCCATTTGCAAGTGGGTGCAATGCTCTGCTAACTTATTACATACACTGTAAAAATTTCGTTAGTGTAACTGCATTTTTTCACTGTTATTTAAAAATTTGGGAAAATTTGTGTTTCTTAAAGGCGCAGTAACGTTTTTTATATTGCTTGTAAACTTGTTTTAAAGTGTTTTCCAAGCTTGCTAGTCTCATTGCTAGTCTGTTTAAACATGTCTGACACAGAGGAACCTACTTGTTCATTATGTTTGAAAGCCATGGTGGAGCCCCATAGGAGAATGTGTACTAAATGTATTGATTTCACCTTAAACAGTAAAGATCAGTCTTTATCTATAAAAGAATTATCACCAGAGGGTTCTGTCGAGGGGGAAGTTATGCCGACTAACTCTCCCCACGTGTCAGACCCTTCGCCTCCCGCTCAGGAGACGCACGCTAATATGGCGCCAATTACATCAGGGACGCCCATAGCGATTACCTTGCAGGACAGGCTGCAATCATGAATAATACCCTGTCAGAGGTATTATCTAGATTGCCTGAATTAAGAGGCAAGCGCGATAGCTCTGGGGTTAGGAGAGATACAGAGCGTGCAAATGCTGTTAGAGCCATGTCTGATACTGCGTCACAGTATGCAGAACATGAGGACGGAGAGCTTCAGTCTGTGGGTGACATCTCTGACTCGGGGAAACCTGATTCAGAGATTTCTAATTTTAAATTTAAGCTTGAGAACCTCTGTGTATTGCTTGGGGAGGTATTAGCTGCTCTGAATGACTGTAACACAGTTGCAATTCCAGAGAAATTGTGCAGGCTGGATAGATACTATGTGGTGCCGGTGTGTACTGACGTTTTTCCTATACCTAAAAGGCTTACAGAAATTATTAGCAAGGAGTGGGATAGACCCGGTGTGCCCTTTTCCCCACCTCCTATATTTAGAAAAATGTTTGCAATAGACGCCACTACACGGGACTTATGGCAGACGGTCCCTAAGGTGGAGGGAGCAGTTTCTACTTTAGCAAAGCGTATCACTATCCCGGTTGAGGACAGTTGTGCTTTTTCAGATCCAATGGATAAAAAATTGGAGGGTTACCTTAAGAAAATGTTTATTCAACAAGGTTTTATTTTACAGCCCCTTGCATGCATTGCGCCTGTCACTGCTGCGGCGGCATTCTGGTTTGAGGTCCTGGAAGAGGCCATCCAGACAGCTCCATTGAATGAAATTATTGACAAGCTTAGAACGCTTAAGCTAGCTAACTAATTTGTTTCTGATGCCATTGTTCATTTGACTAAACTAACAGCTAAGAATTCCGGATTCGCCATCCAGGCGCGTAGGGTGCTATGGCTTAAATCCTGGTCAGCTGACGTGACTTCAAAGTCTAAATTACTCAACATTCCTTTCAAGGGGCAGACCTTATTCGGGCCTGGCTTGAAGGAAATTATTGCTGACATTACTGGAGGCAAGGGTCATACCCTTCCTCAGGACAGGGCCAAATCAAAGGCCAAACAGTCTAATTTTCGTGCCTTTCGAAATTTCAAGGCAGGAGCAGCATCAACTTCCTCCGCTTCAAAACAAGAGGGAACTGTTGCTCATTCCAGACAGGCCTGGAAACCTAACCAGTCCTGGAACAAGGGCAAGCAGGCCAGAAAGCCTGCTGCTGCCCCCAAGACAGCATGAAGGAATGGCCCCCTATCCGGAAACGTATCTAGTGGGGGGCAGACTTTCTCTCTTCGCCCAGGCGTGGGCAAGAGATGGTCAGGATCCCTGGGCGTTGGAGATCATATCTCAGGGATATCTACTGGACTTCAAAGCTTCTCCTCCACAAGGGAGATTTCATCTTTCAAGGTTATCAGCAAACCAGATAAAGAAAGAGGCATTCCTAAGCTGTGTGCAAGACCTCCTAGTAATGGGAGTGATCCATCCAGTTCCACGGACGGAACAAAGACAGGGATTTTATTCAAATCTGTTTGTGGTTCCCAAGAAAGAGGGAACCTTCAGACCAGTCTTGGATCTAAAGATCTTAAACAAATTCCTAAGAGTTCCATCATTCAAAATGGAAACTATTCGGACCATCCTACCCATGATCCAAGAGGGTCAGTACATGACCACAGTGGACTTAAAGGATGCCTACCTTCACATACCGATTCACAAAGATCATCATCGGTTCCTAAGGTTTGCCTTTCTAGACAGGCATTACCAATTTGTAGCTCTTCCCTTCGGGTTGGCCACTGCCCCGAGAATTTTTACAAAGGTTCTGGGCTCACTTCTGGCGGTTCTAAGACCGCGAGGCATAGCGGTGGCTCCGTATCTAGACGACATCCTGATACAGGCGTCAAGCTTTCAAATTGCCAAGTCTCATACAGAGATAGTTCTGGCATTTCTGAGGTTGCATGGGTGGAAAGTGAACGTGGAAAAGAGTTCTCTATCACCACTCGCAAGAGTCTCCTTCCTAGGGACTCTTATAGATTCTGTAGAGATGAAAATTTACCTGACGGAGTCCAGGTTATCAAAACTTCTAAATGCTTGCCGTGTCCTTCATTCCATTCCACGCCCGTCAGTGGCTCAGTGCATGGAAGTAATCGGCTTAATGGTAGCGACAATGGACATAGTGCCATTTGCGCGCCTGCATCTCAGACCGCTGCAATTATGCATGCTAAGTCAGTGGAATGGGGATTACTCAGATTTGTCCCCTCTACTAAATCTGGATCAAGAGACCAGAGATTCTCTTCTCTGGTGGCTTTCTCGGGTCCATCTGTCCAAGGGTATGACCTTTCGCAGGCCAGATTGGATGATTGTAACAACAGATGCCATCCTTCTAGGTTGGGGCGCAGTCTGGAACTCCCTGAAGGCTCAGGGATCGTGGACTCAGGAGGAGAAACTCCTCCCAATAAATATTCTGGAGTTAAGAGCAATATTCAAGACTCTTCTAGCTTGCCCTCAGTTAGCAACACTGAGGTTCATCAGATTTCAGTCGGACAACATCACGACTGTGGCTTACATCAACCATCAAGGGGGAACCAGGAGTTCCCTAGCGATGTTAGAAGTCTCAAAGATAATTCGCTGGGCAGAGTCTCACTCTTGCCACCTGTCAGCGATCCACATCCCAGGCGTAGAGAACTGGGAGGCGGATTTTCTAAGTCAGACTTTTCATCCGGGGGAGTGGGAACTCCATCCGGAGGTGTTTACTCATCTGGTCCATCGTTGGGGCAAACAAGAACTGGATCTCATGGCGTCTCGCCAGAACGCCAAGCTTCCTTGTTATGGATCCAAGTCCAGGGACCCGGGAGCAATGCTGATAGATGCTCTAGCAGCTCCTTGGTTCTTCAACCTGGCCAATGTGTTTCCACCGTTTCCTCTGCTCCCTCGACTGATTGCCAAAATCAAACAGGAGAGAGCATCAGTGATTCTGATAGCGCCTGCGTGGCCACGCAGGACCTGGTATGCAGACCTAGTGGACATGTCATCTCTTCCACCATGGACTCTGCCTCTGAGGCAGGACCTTCTAATACAAGGTCCTTTCAATCATCCAAATCTAATTTCTCTGAGACTGACTGCATGGAGATTGAACGCTTGATTCTATCAAGGCGTGGCTTCTCCGAGTCAGTCATTGATACCTTTAATACAGGCTCGGAAGCCTGTCACCAGGAAAATCTACCATAAGATATGGCGTAAATATCTTTATTGGTGTGAATCTAAGAGTTACTCATGGAGTAAGGTTAGGATTCCTAGGATATTGTCCTTTCTCCAAGAGGGTTTGGACAAAGGCTTATCAGCTAGTTCTTTAAAAGGACAGATCTCTGCTCTGTCTATTCTTTTGCACAAGCGTCTGGCAGAAGTTCCAGACGTCCAGGCATTTTGTCAGGCTTTGGTTAGGATTAAGCCTGTGTTTAAAACTGTTGCTCCCCCGTGGAGCTTAAACTTGGTTCTTAAATTTCTTCAGGGAGTTCCGTTTGAACCCCTTCATTCCATTGATTTTAAACTTTTATCTTGGAAAGTTCTGTTTTTGATGGCTATTTCCTCGGCTCGAAGAGTCTCTGAGTTATCTGCCTTACATTGTGATTCTCCTTATCTGATTTTTCATTCAGACAAGGTAGTTCTGCGTTCCAAACCAGGGTTTTTACCTAAGGTGGTTTCTAACAGGAATATCATTCAAGAGATTGTTGTTCCATCATTGTGTCCTAATCCTTCTTCAAAGAAGGAACGTCTTTTGCATAATCTGGACGTAGTCCGTGACTTGAAGTTTTACTTACAGGCTAATAAAGATTTTCGTCAAACATCTGCCCTGTTTGTCGTTTACTCTGGACAGAGGAGAGGTCAAAAAGCTTCGGCAACCTCTCTCTCCTTTTGGCTTCGGAGCATAATACGCTTAGCCTATGAGACTGCTGGACAGCAGGCCCCTGAAAGGATTACAGCTCATTCTACTAGAGCTGTGGCTTCCACCTGGGCCTTTAAAAATGAGGCCTCTGTTGAACAGATTTGCAAGGCTGCGACTTGGTCTTCGCTTCACACCTTTTCAAAATTTTACAAATTTGACACTTTTGCTTCTTCGGAGGCTGTTTTTGGGAGACAGGTTCTACAGGCAGTGGTTCCTTCCGTTTAAGTTCCTGCCTTGTCCCTCCCATCATCCGTGTATTTTAGCTTTGGTATTGGTATCCCACAAGTAATGGATGATCCGTGGACTGGATTCACTTAACAAGAGAAAACATAATTTATGCTTACCTGATAAATTTATTTCTCTTGTAGTGTATCCAGTCCACGGCCCGCCCTGTCCTTTTTTAAGGCAGGTCTAAATTTTAATTAAACTACAGTCACCACTGCACCCTATGGTTTCTCCTTTCTCGTCTTGTTTCGGTCGAATGACTGGATATGGCAGTGAGGGGAGGAGCTATATAGCGGCTCTGCTGTGGGTGATCCTCTTGCAACTTCCTGTTGGGAAGGAGAATATCCCACAAGTAATGGATGATCCGTGGACTGGATACACTACAAGAGAAATAAATTTATCAGGTAAGCATAAATTATGTTTTTTTTATTTTCAGAGCCAGAGCAGCTTCCCCCTCGTGTAAATCCTTTCTTAACATGTCAGCAATGACTAATCCGGCTTCCTCCAATCACGGCTTCCCCCCCAGGGTAGTCATTGCCTGAGGCCATGCTGTGATTGAAGGAAGCCGGATTAGTCATTGCTGACGTGTGAAGAGAGGATTTACAGGAGGGGGAAGCTGCTCTGGCTGTGAAAAGAAAAAAAGGTTTTTAATCAAAACGGCTGCTTTGTAAACATTGATGAATTAAAGTGCCCCTGTTTTTAATAGTATTTTTTTAAAAAGGGCTTTCATTCATCAAAGTTTACCTTCACTTTAATAATGAGGGACAATATGGTGGGCGGAGAAAGCGCGGCAAGAAAACAGATAAAAAGGTATAATTTACGATTTATTAATAACATTGGGAAAATCAATGAATTCAAGTCCCCCTTATTTGAATTGCTTCACAATATTGTGTTAAGCACTAATAGTGACTTTACATTCACTTTAAAGGCACATTAAATATCATCTGGTAAAAATGACAACCGCAATATAGTATTTACCTCCTGTACCTGTGTCTCTCTTCAAAGCCCATTCACTTATACATCATAAGTGCTGGTCATGCTTCACATTTTCATACTGTGGGTGCAGCCATCTTGGAGCTTAGGTATTCTTGTACTCTGTGACAGAGTTGGTCCACATTCATAGATCAATGATATTGTGGTTTTCTGATAGCTGTAGTGTGCATTTCTGGTCAGCAGAACAGGAACTTTACATATTTTTTTTTTTTTTTTTTTCAGTGACTGCAATACTAGTGTGTTGTTTTTTTTTTTTTTTTTATATATATATATATATATATATATATATATATATATATATATATATATATATATATATATATATATACTGTGTAACTTTTAAACTTTTGTATTAAAAAATAATTTGCAAAAATATAAATCTCCAGCTCTGTATTATGTGTTAACTCGAAGAGCACAATATACCTGTGACAAAGCCAGTAACATTACTGGTCTGTGTATGTTCACCACTTCTGTAACAGGATGCAATTATAGGGGCCAAATTATCAAAAACTCGGCAGAATGGAGCGAAATCTCATTAAAACCATAAGGGCTTTTTTTGAGCATTGCTTTGCGCTCTATGTGTCTCCAGTCACACACTGAAGTCCTCGTTTTGAAATGAACTGCTCTCAAGCTACAATGTCTTTTTAAAATTCTTTGGGGAAACACATTTTAGAAGACCTCTCCATAGAGGATATCTTTTGACCATCAGTCCCTATGATGGCCTATCAACCAATAAAAATTAGTGCCTTTTGGCTAATGAACATTACTAG
The DNA here is from genome assembly GCF_027579735.1 of Bombina bombina. Lineage (NCBI taxonomy): Eukaryota > Metazoa > Chordata > Amphibia > Anura > Bombinatoridae > Bombina > Bombina bombina. The sequence continues at coordinate 620,936,200 of NC_069504.1, forward strand.
GAACTAATACATGGTTTTTAATTTTGTTTTTAATTTTAAAAAGCTTTTCATTTTTTTTTTGTTCTTGCAAAACAGTCCACATGTTTAGACACTGCTCTTTTCTGTGGAAGTCGGAACATTTTTAGAGTAAATAAGCCTTCATGTAGGGTGATGCACCGCGTGATGCCCAGTTTATGAGGAATAAATTCCAAACTGTTCCTTGTTGATTCTTTGGAAATTCAGTCAATGTAAAGTTTGTTTTGCAGGAAATATGATTCGGACATTTTTAAGATGTATTTTTGTTTAGCTGCTCTGTTATGAGAATAATAATCTCTTGTAATTTAGAAATGGCAAAGAAAAGTCCATTCATATGTAAAAATAAAGTTCAAGAAAAAATTGTGCAATAATCAGTCAATGTTTTTGCTTTTTCCCCCCTACATACAATAACACATTTTTAATAATACCATGAAATGTTACAGTATGTATGATAAAGAATTCAGAAAAACACCTCCCAGTTTAAACATTACCATTCAAGCTGAACACGTTAAACAGCCAACTCCTTTCTTTTATAAAATCCGTATATATACTTTTCATTTACTAAATGCTAGGCATAACTTAATATGAAAATAAATCTGGTTTTTATTGTTCACAACAGATGCTCTATTTTCTCGGGTGCCTAAGCACCATTGGTGCCCCAAAAATAATCAAAGTGTGAGATTTTGGGGTCACACACACACATTTTTATTCTGTCTCTGCTCATTGCCTCGGCTAAATCAAAATGTACAAGCCTCCTGCCTGCTAGTGCAGCTGCCTGTGTTGTGCAAGCTTATTGAAATGGGCTATTATCAGAGGCAGAGAAAGGAGCATGTCATTTAGTGTCCACTGTCACGAAGAGCAGTCACCCACTACCAGTAACACTTCGGTCTGTGACAAGGGTAACAAGGGGTTAACTATTCCCTAACCCACTATCTCCTAGACCCAATGTGCACTTAATTCCCAGATCACTATAACCAGTAGCACTAGTATACAACACAGGGTTAACTAAACGTAATCGATTTACTCCCTGCCTCCAATTTGCCACACACAGGACTACTTGTCTATCTGTGACATTGTGGAGAGTGCAGGCATGAAGGGGTTAATAGCACCTCTAGCAACAGTATACAAATTCTTGTAGGGCCTACAAGCCACCCCAATTAACTCCTAAATCCTATGTACACCACCCCAAAATGTAATGTTCACAAATATCTACCTATTGCCACAAGCAATATGGTTCTCAATTTATTTGTAACGTGCTGTAGTGCTGACCAGTAAGGTATACTGGCGCATGATGCAGATTATAAGCATTTATAATGATGTAATATATATACTGTATATATACTCTGTTGAAATATGTTTTACTTTGTTACAGCAGCCCTACAGGCTTATAAACATACATATTTCTCCAACATAGGTGTGTCCGGTCCACGGCGTCATCCTTACTTGTGGGATATTCTCTTCCCCAACAGGAAATGGCAAAGAGCCCAGCAAAGCTGGTCACATGATCCCTCCTAGGCTCCGCCTACCCCAGTCATTCTCTTTGCCGTTGTACAGGCAACATCTCCACGGAGATGGCTTAGAGTTTTTTAGTGTTTAACTGTAGTTTTTATTATTCAATCAAGAGTTTGTTATTTTGAAATAGTGCTGGTATGTACTATTTACTCAGAAACAGAAAAGAGATGAAGATTTCTGTTTGTATGAGGAAAATGATTTTAGCAACCGTCACTAAAATCCATGGCTGTTCCACACAGGACTGTTGAGAGCAATTAACTTCAGTTGGGGGAACAGTGAGCAGTCTCTTGTTGCTTGAGGTATGACACATTCTAACAAGACGATGTAATGCTGGAAGCTGTCATTTTCCCTATGGGATCCGGTAAGCCATGTTTATTACGATCGTAAATAAGGGCTTCACAAGGGCTTATTAAGACTGTAGACTTTTTCTGGGCTAAATCGATTCATTATTAACACATATTTAGCCTTGAGGAATCATTTTATTTGGGTATTTTGATATAATAATATCGGCAGGCACTGTTTTAGACACCTTATTCTTTAGGGGCTTTCCCAAAGCATAGGCAGAGCCTCATTTTCGCGCCGGTGTTGCGCACTTGTTTTTGAGAGGCATGGCATGCAGTCGCATGTGAGAGGAGCTCTGATACTTAGAAAAGACTTTCTGAAGGCGTCATTTGGTATCGTATTCCCCTTTGGGCTTGGTTGGGTCTCAGCAAAGCAGATACCAGGGACTGTAAAGGGGTTAAAGTTCAAAACGGCTCCGGTTCCGTTATTTTAAGGGTTAAAGCTTCCAAATTTGGTGTGCAATACTTTTAAGGCTTTAAGACACTGTGGTGAAAATTTGGTGAATTTTGAACAATTCCTTCATGTTTTTTCGCAATTGCAGTAATAAAGTGTGTTCAGTTTAAAATTTAAAGTGACAGTAACGGTTTTATTTTAAAACGTTTTTTGTACTTTGTTATCAAGTTTATGCCTGTTTAACATGTCTGAACTACCAGATAGACTGTGTTCTGAATGTGGGGAAGCCAGAATTCCTATTCATTTAAATAAATGTGATTTATGTGACAATGACAATGATGCCCAAGATGATTCCTCAAGTGAGGGGAGTAAGCATGGTACTGCATCATTCCCTCCTTCGTCTACACGAGTCTTGCCCACTCAGGAGGCCCCTAGTACATCTAGCGCGCCAATACTCCTTACTATGCAACAATTAACGGCTGTAATGGATAATTCTGTCAAAAACATTTTAGCCAAAATGAACACTTATCAGCGTAAGCGCGACTGCTCTGTTTTAGATACTGAAGAGCATGACGACGCTGATAATAATGTTTCTGAAGGGCCCCTAACCCAGTCTGATGGGGCCAGGGAGGTTTTGTCTGAGGGAGAAATTACTGATTCAGGGAACATTTCTCAACAAGCTGAACCTGATGTGATTACATTTAAATTTAAGTTGGAACATCTCCGCATTCTGCTTAAGGAGGTATTATCCACTCTGGATGATTGTGACAAGTTGGTCATCCCAGAGAAACTATGTAAAATGGACAAGTTCCTAGAGGTGCCGGGGCTCCCAGAAGCTTTTCCTATACCCAAGCGGGTGGCGGACATTGTTAATAAAGAATGGGAAAGGCCCGGTATTCCTTTCGTCCCTCCCCCCATATTTAAAAAATTGTTTCCTATGGTCGACCCCAGAAAGGACTTATGGCAGACAGTCCCCAAGGTCGAGGGAGCGGTTTCCACTTTAAACAAACGCACCACTATACCCATAGAGGATAGTTGTGCTTTCAAAGATCCTATGGATAAAAAATTAGAAGGTTTGCTTAAAAAGATGTTTGTTCAGCAGGGTTACCTTCTACAACCAATTTCATGCGTTGTCCCTGTCGCTACAGCCGCATGTTTCTGGTTCGATGAGCTGATAAAGGCGGTCGATAGTGATTCTCCTCCTTATGAGGAGATTATGGACAGAATCAATGCTCTCAAATTGGCTAATTCTTTTACCCTAGACGCCACTTTGCAATTGGCTAGGTTAGCGGCTAAGAATTCTGGGTTTGCTATTGTGGCGCGCAGAGCGCTTTGGTTGAAATCTTGGTCGGCTGATGCGTCTTCCAAGAACAAGCTACTTAACATTCCTTTCAAGGGGAAAACGCTGTTTGGCCCTGACTTGAAAGAGATTATCTCTGATATCACTGGGGGTAAGGGCCACGCCCTTCCTCAGGATCGGCCTTTCAAGGCAAAAAATAAACCTAATTTTCGTCCCTTTCGTAGAAACGGACCAGCCCAAAGTGCTACGTCCTCTAAGCAAGAGGGTAATACTTCTCAAGCCAAGCCAGCTTGGAGACCAATGCAAGGCTGGAACAAGGGAAAGCAGGCCAAGAAACCTGCCACTGCTACCAAGACAGCATGAAATGTTGGCCCCCGATCCGGGACCGGATCTGGTGGGGGGCAGACTCTCTCTCTTCGCTCAGGCTTGGGCAAGAGATGTTCTGGATCCTTGGGCGCTAGAAATAGTCTCCCAAGGTTATCTTCTGGAATTCAAGGGGCTTCCCCCAAGGGGGAGGTTCCACAGGTCTCAGTTGTCTTCAGACCACATAAAAAGACAGGCATTCTTACATTGTGTAGAAGACCTGTTAAAAATGGGAGTGATTCATCCTGTTCCATTAAGAGAACAAGGGATGGGGTTCTACTCCAATCTGTTCATAGTTCCCAAAAAAGAGGGAACGTTCAGACCAATCTTAGATCTCAAGATCTTAAACAAGTTTCTCAAGGTTCCATCGTTCAAGATGGAAACCATTCGAACTATTCTTCCTTCCATCCAGGAAGGTCAATTCATGACCACGGTGGATTTAAAGGATGCGTATCTACATATTCCTATCCACAAGGAACATCATCGGTTCCTAAGGTTCGCATTCCTGGACAAGCATTACCAGTTCGTGGCGCTTCCTTTCGGATTAGCCACTGCTCCAAGGATTTTCACAAAGGTACTAGGGTCCCTTCTAGCTGTGCTAAGACCAAGGGGCATTGCTGTAGTACCTTACTTGGACGACATTCTGATTCAAGCGTCGTCCCTTCCTCAAGCAAAGGCTCACACGGACATAGTCCTGGCCTTTCTCAGATCTCACGGATGGAAAGTGAACGTGGAAAAGAGTTCTCTATCTCCGTCAACAAGGGTTCCCTTCTTGGGAACAATAATAGACTCCTTAGAAATGAGGATATTTCTGACAGAGGCCAGAAAAACAAAGCTTCTAGACTCTTGTCGGATACTTCATTCCGTTCCTCTTCCTTCCATAGCTCAGTGCATGGAAGTGATCGGGTTGATGGTAGCGGCAATGGACATAGTTCCTTTTGCGCGCATTCATCTAAGACCATTACAACTGTGCATGCTCAGTCAGTGGAATGGGGATTATACAGACTTGTCTCCGAAGATACAAGTAAATCAGAGGACCAGAGACTCACTCCGTTGGTGGCTGTCCCTGGACAACCTGTCACAAGGGATGACATTCCGCAGACCAGAGTGGGTCATTGTCACGACCGACGCCAGTCTGATGGGCTGGGGCGCGGTCTGGGGATCCCTGAAAGCTCAGGGTCTTTGGTCTCGGGAAGAATCTCTTCTACCGATAAATATTCTGGAACTGAGAGCGATATTCAATGCTCTCAAGGCTTGGCCTCAGCTAGCGAGGGCCAAGTTCATACGGTTTCAATCAGACAACATGACAACTGTTGCGTACATCAACCATCAGGGGGGAACAAGGAGTTCCCTAGCGATGGAAGAAGTGACCAAAATCATTCTATGGGCGGAGTCTCACTCCTGCCACCTGTCCGCTATCCACATCCCAGGAGTGGAAAATTGGGAAGCGGATTTTCTGAGTCGTCAGACATTGCATCCGGGGGAGTGGGAACTCCATCCGGAAATCTTTGCCCAAGTCACTCAGCTGTGGGGCATTCCAGACATGGATCTGATGGCCTCTCGTCAGAACTTCAAAGTTCCTTGCTACGGGTCCAGATCCAGGGATCCCAAGGCGGCTCTAGTGGATGCACTAGTAGCACCTTGGACCTTCAAACTAGCTTATGTGTTCCCGCCGTTTCCTCTCATCCCCAGGCTGGTAGCCAGGATCAATCAGGAGAGGGCGTCGGTGATCTTGATAGCTCCTGCGTGGCCACGCAGGACTTGGTATGCAGATCTGGTGAATATGTCATCGGCTCCACCTTGGAAGCTACCTTTGAGACGAGACCTTCTTGTTCAGGGTCCGTTCGAACATCCGAACCTGGTTTCACTCCAGCTGACTGCTTGGAGATTGAACGCTTGATCTTATCGAAGCGAGGGTTCTCAGATTCTGTTATCGATACTCTTGTTCAGGCCAGAAAGCCTGTAACTAGAAAGATTTACCACAAAATTTGGAAAAAATATATCTGTTGGTGTGAATCTAAAGGATTCCCTTGGGATAAGGTTAAGATTCCTAAGATTCTATCCTTCCTTCAAGAAGGATTGGAAAAAGGATTATCTGCAAGTTCCCTGAAGGGACAGATTTCTGCCTTGTCTGTGTTACTTCACAAAAAGCTGGCAGCTGTGCCAGATGTTCAAGCCTTTGTTCAGGCTCTGGTTAGAATTAAGCCTGTTTACAAACCTTTGACTCCTCCTTGGAGTCTCAATTTAGTTCTTTCAGTTCTTCAGGGGGTTCCGTTTGAACCCTTACATTCCGTTGATATTAAGTTATTATCTTGGAAAGTTTTGTTTTTAGTTGCAATTTCTTCTGCTAGAAGAGTTTCAGAATTATCTGCTCTGCAGTGTTCTCCTCCTTATCTGGTGTTCCATGCAGATAAGGTGGTTTTACGTACTAAACCTGGTTTTCTTCCAAAAGTTGTTTCTAACAAAAACATTAACCAGGAGATTATCGTACCTTCTCTGTGTCCGAAACCAGTTTCAAAGAAGGAACGTTTGTTGCACAATTTGGATGTTGTTCGCGCTCTAAAATTCTATTTAGATGCTACAAAGGATTTTAGACAAACATCTTCCTTGTTTGTTGTTTATTCCGGTAAAAGGAGAGGTCAAAAAGCAACTTCTACCTCTCTCTCTTTTTGGATTAAAAGCATCATCAGATTGGCTTACGAGACTGCCGGATGGCAGCCTCCCGAAAGAATCACAGCTCATTCCACTAGGGCTGTGGCTTCCACATGGGCCTTCAAGAACGAGGCTTCTGTTGATCAGATATGTAGGGCAGCGACTTGGTCTTCACTGCACACTTTTACCAAATTTTACAAGTTTGATACTTTTGCTTCTTCTGAGGCTATTTTTGGGAGAAAGGTTTTGCAAACCGTGGTGCCTTCCATTTAGGTGACCTGATTTGCTCCCTCCCTTCATCCGTGTCCTAAAGCTTTGGTATTGGTTCCCACAAGTAAGGATGACGCCGTGGACCGGACACACCTATGTTGGAGAAAACAGAATTTATGTTTACCTGATAAATTACTTTCTCCAACGGTGTGTCCGGTCCACGGCCCGCCCTGGTTTTTTTAATCAGGTCTGATAATTTATTTTCTTTAACTACAGTCACCACGGTACCATATGGTTTCTCCTATGCAAATATTCCTCCTTAACGTCGGTCGAATGACTGGGGTAGGCGGAGCCTAGGAGGGATCATGTGACCAGCTTTGCTGGGCTCTTTGCCATTTCCTGTTGGGGAAGAGAATATCCCACAAGTAAGGATGACGCCGTGGACCGGACACACCGTTGGAGAAAGTAATTTATCAGGTAAACATAAATTCTGTTTTTGTTACATGCAAGTTGTGTCAGCTAAACTTTTCCTCCTTTTAAATACTGAGAGCTAGATTTATCATTGAGTTCTACTATATTTCTTTCATGTAATTGGCAAGAGTCCATGAGCTAGTGACGTATGAGATATACAATCCTACCAGGAGGGGCAAAGTTTCCCAAACCTCAAAATGCCTTTAAATACACCCCTCACCACACCCACAATTCAGTTTTACAATCATTGCCTCCTATGGAGGTGGTGAAGTAAGTTTGTGCTAAGATTTCTACGTTGACATGCGCTTCTCAGCATTTTGAAGCCTGATTCCTCTGAGGACAATGAATGTCAGAGGGATGTAAAGGGAGTATCACCTATTGAATGCAATGATTTTCCTCATGATAGATCTATTTCATAGGTTCTCTGTTATCGGTCGTAGAGATTCATCTCCTACCTCCCTTTTCAGATCGACGATATACTCTCATATACCATTACCTCTACTGATAACTGTTTTAGTACTGGTTTGGCTATCTTCTATATGTGGATGGGTGTCTTTTGGTAAGTATGTTTTTATTACTTAAGACACCTTAGCTATGGTTTTGGCACTTTATGCATTAATATAAAGTTCTAAATATATGTATTGTACTTATATTTGCCATGAGTGAGGTTTATGTCAGTTTCATATTTGGGGAAAAAAACATATTTGGGATATATTTTTCTTACCTGGGGTTTAGTTTTTTTTTTTTTCTTTCAGAATGCCAAAATTTATTGCGTCATTTTTGTCACGGAGGTACGTCAGACGACGAAATTTCGTCATTTCCGGCGGCGTCGTTGACGTTGAGTTCTTTACACAAGGTTGCGTCGTTGGTAACGCGAGTATGTCATTTCCAGATGTTGTTAGCGCCAAAAAAAATTTCAGTTACGTTGTGCGTCATACTTGGCGCCAAATAATTTCATTATTTAAATCCCCATTCCTATATGCCCCTTGCCTTTTTCTATATCAGAGGGCTATGCTGTTTGCATTTTCTCTTGTAAGGTGTATCCAGTCCACGGGTTCATCCATTACTTGTGGGATATTCTCCTTCCCAACAGAGGACACCCACAGCAGAGCTGTCTATATAGCTCCTCCCCTAACTGCCACCCCCAGTCATTCTCTTGCAACTCTCGACAAGATAGGAAGTACAAGAGATATGTGGTGACTTAGTGTAGTTTTTACCTTCAATCAAGAGTTTGTTATTTTTAAACGGTACCGGCGTCGTACTGTTTTACTCCCAGGCAGAAATTAGAAGAAGAATCTGCCTGGAGGTTGATGATCTTAGCGGTTTGTAACTAAGGTCCATTGCTGTTCTCACGCATAACTGAAGAGTATGGGAAAGACTTCAGTTGGGGGAACGGTTTGCAGATTACCTGCTTTGAGGTATGTTCAGTATGTTTATTTCTAGAGAGATGATAAGATCTAGAAAATGCTGACAGAGCCTTGCATAATTGAGGTAAGCCTGATGCAGTGATTCAACAACGACTGGGATCATGCTTACAAAAAAGGGTAATATTCATGTTAATACTCGTATTTCTTAGTGACAAAGCGTTTACATGTTATATGGAAAGAACTTTTTTTTCTCTGAGGGTGATAAATCGTTTTTTGGGGCCTAGTTTCCACATGGCTAGTCAGATACTCCTAGGAGTATTTTCTTAAGGCCCTCTGACATCAAGTGCATGGTGGGCGTGGCCTATTTTCACGCTCTAGATGCGCAGTTCTTATTCAGACTGAGACATCCAACTTCCCTAAAGGAGTCCTCTGGCATCTGAGGACCACTATAGAGGGCTTATTTCTTCCCTAAATCATATTTGAGGGCAGGTAGGAGCCACAGCAGAGCTGTGGCAAGGTGTTTAACTGTTTATTAACATTTTTAACGTTTTTCAAATCCGGTTTGGGGCCTAAAGGGTTAATCATCCATTTGCAAGTGGGTGCAATGCTGCTTTAGTCCCTTATACACACTGTAAAAATTTCGAAGAGTTTACTACTTTTTAACACTGTTTTGCAGTTTATGTGATAGTTTTTTTTTCTCTTAAAGGCACAGTACCGTTTTTGTTTAATTGCTGTTTCACATTTATTAAAGTGTTTTCCAAGCTTGCTTGTCTCATTGCTAGTCTGTTAAACATGTCTGACATAGAGGAAACTCCTTGTTCAATATGTTTAGAAGCCATTGTGGAACCCTCTCTTAGAATGTGTACCAAATGTACTGAAATTTCTATAAATTATAAAGACCATAGTATGGCATTTAAAGATTTATCACCAGAGGTTTCTCAGACTGACAAAAGGGAGGTTATGCCATCTAGCTCTCCCCACGTGTCAGAACCTTTAACGCCCGCTCAAGTGACGCAAAGTAAATCTAGCTCGTCCAATGCGTTTACCTTACAAGACATGGCGGCAGTTATGACTAATACCCTCACAGAGGTATTGTCCAAACAGCCAGGGTTACAAGGAAAGCGAGACAGCTTTGAGGCTAGAACAAATACAGAGCTTTCTGACGCTTTAGTAGCTATGTCCGATATACCCTCACAATGCTCCAAAGCCGCGGCAAGGGAGTTGCCATCTGAGGGTGAGATATCAGATTCAGGAAAGACGTTACTTCAGTCCGATTCTGAAATGACAGCCTTTAAATTTAAGTTTGAACACCTCTGCTTATTGCTCAGGGAGGTTTTAGCGACTCTGGATGACTGTGACCCCATTGTAGTTCCAGAGAAATTGTGTAAAATGGACAAATACTTTGCAGTGCCTGTTTACACTGATGTCTTTCCAGTCCCTAAGAGGTTCTTGGAAATTATTACTAAGGAATGGGATAGACCAGGTGTTCCGTTCTCTCCCTCTCCTGCTTTTAAAAAGATGTTTCCCATAGATGTTGCTATACGGGACTCGTGGCAGACAGTCCGTAAGGTGGAGGGTGCTGTTTCTACCCTAGCTAAGCATACAACTATTCCCGTCGAGGACAGTTGTGCTTTCTTAGATGGATAAAAAATTGGAGGGTCTCCTTAAGAAAATTTATCCATCAAGGTTTTATTCTCCAGCTTCTTGCATGCATTGCCCCAGTTACTGCTGCAGTGGCTTTTTGGTTCGAGTCTCTTGAGGAGGATCTACAGGTGGAGACCCCGTTAGATGATATTTTAGACAGGATTAAAGCTTTCAAGTTAGCTAATTCCTTTATTTCTGACGCAGTTTTTCATCTAACCAAACTAACGGCTAAGAATTCAGGTTTTGCCATAATGGCGCACAGGGCACTATGGCTTAAGTCCTGGTCAGCAGGCGTTACTTCAAAGTCTAAGCTTCTTAACATCCCCTTCAAAGGACAGACCCTATTCGGGCCGGTCCTGAAGGAGATAATTTCTGATATTACTGGAGGAAAAGGTCACGCCCTTCCTCAGTATTGGTCCAATAAATTAAGGACCAAACAGAATAATTTCCGTTCATTTGGAAACTTCAAGAGTGGCGCAGCTTCAGCTTCCTCTAATGCAAAACAAGAGGGAAATTTTGCCCAGTTCAAACCAGTCTGGAGACCGAACCAGGCTTGGAACAAGGGGAAGCAAAGACAGCATGAAGGAGTAGCCCCCCGATCTGGGACCGGATCTAGTAGGGGGCAGACTTTCTCTCTTTGCCCAGGCTTGGGCAAGAGACGTCCAGGATCCCTGGGCATTAGAGATCGTTTCCCAGGGATATCTTCTGGACTTCAAAGCTTCATCTCCAAAGGGGAGATTTAATCTCTCACAATTATCTGTAAACCAGATAAAGAGAGAGGCATTCTTACGTTGTGTTCAAGACCTACTGGTTATGGGAGTGATCCACACAGTTCCAAGGGAGGAACAGGGGCAGGGCTTCTATTCAAATCTGTTTATAGTTCCCAAAAAAGAGGGAACTTTCAGACCAATCTTGGATCTCAAGATCCTAAACAAATTTCTCAGGGTCCCATCCTTCAAGATGGAGACTATCTGAACCATCCTCCCTATGATCCAGGAGGGTCAATATATGACTACCGTGGACTTAAAGGATGCTTATCTCCACATTCCCGATTCACAGAGATCATCATCAGTTCCTCCTGTTCGCCTTCTTAGACAGGCATTACCAGTTTGTGGCTCTTCCCTTCGGGTTTGCCACGGCACCAAGAATCTTTATGAAGGTTCTAGGGTCCCTACTCGCGGTTCTATGGCCACGGGGCATAGTGGTGGCTCCTTACCTAGACGACATTCTGATACAGGCGTCGGCTTTTCAAATTGCCAAGTCCCATACGGACATTGTTCTGGCCTTTCTGAGGTCTCACGGGTGGAAGGTGAACGAAGAAAATAGTTCTCTCTCCCCTCTCACAAGAGTTTCCTTCCTAGGAACACTGATAGATTCAGTAGAAATTAATTTTTTTCTGACAGAGGTCAGGTTATCAAAGCTTCTAACTTCCTGCCTTGCTCTTCATTCCACTTCTCGGCCGTCAGTGGCTCAGTGTATGGAAGTAATCGGCCTAATGGTAGCAGCAATGGACATATTTCCGTTTGCCCGCCTAAATCTCAGACCACTGCAACTTTGCATGCTCAATCAGTGGAATGGGGATTACACAGATTTGTCCCCTCTGCTAAATCTGGATCAAGAGACCAGGGATTCTCTTCTCTGGTGGTTATCTCGGGTCCATCTGTCCAGGGGAATGAGTTTCCGCAGGACAGAGTGGACTATAGTGACGACAGATGCCAGCCTTCTGGGCTGGGGCGCAGTCTGGAACTCCCTGAAGGCTCAGGGTTCGTGGACTCAGGAGGAAGCCCTCCTTCCGATTAAACATTCTGGAACTGAGAGCAATATTCAATGCTGTTCAGGCTTGGCCTCAACTAGCTGCGGTCAGGTTCATCAGATTTCAGTCGGACAATATCACAACTGTAGCCTATATCAACCATCAGGGGGGAACAAGAAGTCCCCTGGCAATGTTGGAGGTTTCAAAGATAATTTTATGGGCAGAGGTTCACTCTTGCCATCTCTCAGCTATCCATATCCCAGGAGTAGAGAACTGGGAGGCAGATTTTCTAAGTCAGTAGACTTTTCATCCGGGGGAGTGGGAGCTCCATCCGGAGGTATTTGCCCAGCTGATTCAACTATGGGGCAAACCAGAACTGGATCTGATGGCGTCTCGTCAGAACGCCAAGCTTCCTTGTTACGGGTCCAGGTCAAGGGATCCCCAGGCAGCGCTGATAGATGCTCTAGCAGTGCCTGGTCCTTCAGCCTGCCTTATGTGTTCCCACCATTTCCTCTCATCCCTCGTCTGATTGCCAAGATCAAGCAGGAGAGAGCTTCTGTGATTTTGATAGCACCTGCGTGGCCACGCAGGACTTGGTATGCAGATCTGGTGGACATGTCATCCTTTCCACCATGGACTCTGCCGCTGAGGCAGGACCGTCTACTCCAAGGTCCATTCAAACATCCAAATCTAATTTCTCTGTGGCTGACTGCTTGAAGATTGAACGCTTGATTTTATCAAAACGTGGTTTCTCTGAGTCGGTCATTGATACCTTAATTCAGGCTCGAAAGCCTGTCACCAGGAAAATCTATCATAAGATATGGTGTAAATATCTTCATTGGTGTGAATCCAAGGGTTACTCATGGAGTAAAGTCAGGATTCCTTGGATATTATCCTTTCTCCAAGAAGGATTGGAGAAGGGATTGTCAGCTAGTTCCTTAAAGGGACAGATTTCTGCTCTGTCTATTCTTCTGCAAAAGCGTCTGGCAGATGTTCCAGACATTCAGGCGTTTTGTCAGGCTTTAGTTAGAATCAAGCCTGTGTTTAAACCTGTTGCTCCGCCATGGAGTTTAAATTTAGTTCTTAAAGTTCTTCAAGGGGTTCCGTTTAAACCTCTGCATTTCATACATATCAAGCTTTTATCTTGGAAAGTTCTGTTTTTGGTAGCTATCTTTTTGGCTCGAAGAGTTTCAGAGTTATCTGCCTTACAGTGTGTATCCCCTTATCTGATCTTCCATGCAGATAAAGTAGTTTTGCGTACCAAACCTGGGTTTCTTCCTAAGGTGGTATCTAATAAGAATATCAATCAGGAGATTGTTGTTCCGTCACTGTGTCCTAATCCTTCTTCAAAGAAGGAACGTCTGTTACACAATCTTGACGTGGTTCATGCTTTAAAGTTTTATTTACAAGCTACTAAGGATTTTCGTCAAACATCTGCATTGTTTGTTGTCTACTCTGGACAGAGGAGAGGCCAAAAGGCTTCGGCATCTTCTCTTTCTTTTTGACTGAGAAGCATAATCTGTTTAGCTTATGAGACTGCTGGCCAGCAGCCTCCTGAAAGAATTACAGCTCATTCCACTAGAGCGGTAGCTTCCACATGGGCTTTTAAAAATGAGGCCTCTGTTGAACAGATTTGTAAGGAGGCGACTTAGTCTTCACTTCATACTTTTTCTAAATTCTACAAATTTGATACTTCTGCTTCCTTGGAGGCTATTTTTGGGAGAAAGGTCTTGCAGGCAGTGGTGCCTTCCATTTAAGTTCCTGCCTTGTCCCTCCCTTCATCCGTGTCCTAAAGCTTTGGTATTGGTATCCCACAAGTAATGGATGAACCCGTGGACTGGATACACCTTACAAGAGAACAAAATTTTTTTTATTTTTTTTTAAAAGCTTTATTGATGAGAATAAACAGTGCACAATGAAAGTACAAAGAAAAATAAAGTAAGGTTACAAACATTGCACTGTACAGTCAGAGTTTTATACATCAAAGTAAAAGTGCAATTCACATCTTAATGAATGATAAAGAAAGGTTCCGCCCATCGGGTATCTCCCCCGGGCGGGAACTAGTTGTCAGTTTTTTATTTCTTTTTTTTTAACTTGATCTTCAACTTTCTATGTTATGAGCTTAAGAGAAAACATTAATTTGAATCTAGAAGAGGAGAGTGGGAGTGTTAGAAGGAAAAAGCAGAGAGGAGCAGCAGAGGGAGGGGAAGAAAGAGAGAAAAGAGAGAGGGAGAGAAAGGGGAAAAAAAAAAAAAAAAAAAAAAAAAATGGTAAGGGAGGAGTCGGGAAGGGAGGGAGGGGAAACTATATTGTTTTGTGCCACAGGGCCAGCATCATCTCGTAAACTGCCAACTTGTGAGTTTTCAGGAAGTGGAATCTCTCCATAAGGAGGGTTTCATCAATCTGAGCACGCCATTCCTCTACGGTAGGAGAGACCTGCGTTTTCCATTTTCTGGGTATAAGTATCTTGGCGCCTGTGATCATAATCAGCAGGAGGGCCAGATGTGCTTCACTTTGTGCTTTGGGTAATTCCAGAAATAAGAGTATCTCTGGGGAATTAGGGACGTTAATATTGAGGATTGCAGACATTTCCTCTATGACTGTCGGCCAGAAGTTCCCAAGGTTCTGACAGTGCCACCAGATGTGAAGTAGTGACCCGTCTTCGCCACATCCCCTCCAACAAGTGGGGTTGAGAGTAGGGAACAGTTTATGCAGCCTTACCGGGGTAAGGTACCACCTGCTTAGAAGCTTTATATGAGACTCTTGAATATATGCTGACACCGAGGATTTCTTAATCAAGCCAATAGCTTTCAGCCATACCTTATAATCGAATTCTGAGCCCAGTTCTCTGTGCCACTGGTCGATATATGTGGGGAGGGTGTCCGCCTCGGGAACGAGCAAAATTCTATAAATCTTTGATATCAAGTGCTTTGGGACTTGTACAGAGGTACATAGGGTCTCAAAGGGTGTTAGATTCCTTCCCAAGTCCTGTCTATTTTTGTGAGTTTTTATAAAATGGATTAGTTGATTGTAGTGTAACCATGAGTTAAATATTCCTGTGTGTAATTCTCTCAGCCTATCCTGGGGCAAAATGTTTCCGTTTTCTACTATGCCTTGTAATGACCCCTCTCTAAGACTGTATGGCCTGGACCTGTGGGAGCCTAATTTGTGAAAGGGAAGATCAGGATTCTCGACAATCGGGAGGAGAGGAGAGCATTTTGTAGATATGTGAGTAGCAGTAGCTACCATACAGTCCCACACCCGGAGAGTCTCTGTCAATAAATGATAATTCCGAATGATCTTCGGTCTCTTTTGAGGGGAGATCCAAGCCAGTACGCCCATATTATTTAGTTTGAGTATGTTTCTGTCTAGCTGCACCCATGCCTTCTGTTCTACATTGTGAGACCATTCGACTACCCTCTGTAAAATAACAGCATTTCTATATGTTTTTAAGTCGGGAAGGCCCAATCCCCCTCTATCTCTGGGCAGGTACATGTTTCGCCTAGCAAGACGGGGTTTAACTTTAGCCCACACAAATTGCTCGATAAGTCTTTGGAGCTGGTCTAGATAGCCCGAAGGAAGAGCAACAGGGACTGTCTGAAAAATATATAAAATCCTTGGAAGGATGTTCATTTTGATAACTCCCACTCTTCCCAACCAGGAGATGGGCTTGTTGCTCCAAGAGGAGAGATCTACTGTGATATTATGTTTGAGTGGTCCATAGTTATGTTTAAATAGGTCTGAGGGGTTGGGGGTAAGATATATTCCCAGGTACTTTAATTTATCCTTGGCGATTTTGATTTTGTATTTTTTTTGTATAGCTTGTATAATTTTAGGACATGTGTTAATATTTAAGAGTTCTGACTTGTTAAGGTTGAGGAGGAAATTGGAAACATCACCAAAGGTCTTTAATTCATTTAATAATTCGGGGAGAGATGTATCGACCTCAGTGATTGTGTAGAGAACATCGTCAGCATAGAGAGCTTGTTTATGTTCGACTTGATCTAAACGTATTCCCGATATGTTTTGATTTTGTCTGATTTTTTGAGCTAGGGCTTCTATGGATATGGCAAATAGGAGCGGGGATAGAGGACACCCCTGCCTGGTGCCATTGCTAATAGGGAAGGATTCAGATAGAGTCCCGTTCACTCTAATCCTAGCGTTAGGGCTCGAGTAGAGGGCAAAAACCGTATTAAGGAAAGCTTCCCCGAGACCCATTCTCTCCATAACCCGACGCAGAAAAAGCCAATCGACCCTGTCGAAGGCCTTCTCTGCGTCGGTTGAGAACAGCACCAAGGGTATGTTTGTGTTTCTGGCGTGGGAGATAAGCTGCAAGACCCTGGCGGTATTGTCTTTGGCTTCCCTGCCTGGGACGAAGCCCACCTGGTCATTAGAAACTAATTCTGGGAGATATTTGTTGAGGCGATTCGCCAGGATTTTTGCCAAGAGTTTCATGTCCGTATTGATTAGGGATATGGGTCTAAAGTTTTCTGGAACCTCTGGCGCCTTACCGGGCTTAGGGATGACTGTTACATGGGCCTCCAGGAGAATTTTGGATAGATGCGGGTTGTCTCTAAGGTTATTAAACAACTGAAGGAGGGGGATAGATATCTCATCGACAAATTTTTTGTAATATGAAGACGTAAATCCGTCCGGGCCTGGGCTTTTTCCCGAAGGGGAATCTTTAATGGCTTGTATCAACTCCTCCCTAGTAATTGGGGAGTCTAGATATTCCGAGGCCTCACTAGATAAAGTCGGTAACTCTAGGCCAAGAGAACAAAATTTATGCTTACCTGATAAATTTCTTTCTCTTGTGGTGTATCCAGTCCACGGCCCGCCCTGTCACTTTAAGGCAGGTGTTTTTTATTTTTAAACTACAGTCACCACTGCACCCTCCTTTTTTCTTGCTTGTCTTCGGTCGAATGACTGGGGGTGGCAGTTAGGGGAGGAGCTATATAGACAGCTCTGCTGTGGGTTTCCTCTTGCAACTTCCTGTTGGGAAGGAGAATATCCCACAAGTAATGGATGAACCCGTGGACTGGATACACCACAAGAGAAATACATTTATCAGGTAAGCATAAATTTTGTTTTTTTCCCATTCCTGAAACTGCCATATAAGGAAATTGATAATTTTGCTTTATATGTTGTTATTTCTCTTACATTTTGCAAGATGTCTCAATCTGATCCTGTCTCAGAAGTATCTGTTGGAACTCTGCTGCATGATATCAGTTCTACCAAAGCTAAGTGCATTTGTTGTAAACTTATGGAGATTATATCTCCGGCTGTGGTAGTAATAGTTTCATGATAAACTTTTACATGCAGATAATGTGTGTTGTTTTATTAATGTGTCCATCAGTAATAGTACATAAAAAAGGGTCTTTTAAAACTTCTCATAAGGTTGATGAAAATGACTGACAACATACTGCATTATCCTCCTCTGATGAGGATCTATCTGATTCAGAAGATCCTTCCTCAGATATTGACACTGACAAATCTACTGACAAATCTATTATTTATTTAAAATGGAGTATATTCGTTCTTTGTTAAAAGAAGTGTTAATTACATTGGATATTGAGGAGACTAGTCCTCTTGATATTAAAACTAGTAAACATTTAAATTCTGTTTTTAAACCTCCTGTGGTTACTCCAGAGTTTTTTTTCCAGTTCCTGATTGCAGTTACAATAGAGTTTTGGGAAAAGATCCCCAAAGTTGATGGGGCTATTTCAACTCTTGATAAACGTACCACTATTCCTATGGAAGATAGTACTTCTTTTAAAGATCCTTTAGATAGGAAACTTGAATCTTATCTAAGGAAAGCTTATTTATATTCAGGTCATCTTCTCAAGCCTGCAATTTCTTTGGCTGATGTTGCAGCTGCATCAACTTTTTGGTTGGAAAATTTAGCGCAACAAGAATTGGATTCTGATTTGTCTAGCATTTTTCGCTTACTGCAATATGCTAATCATTTTATTTGTGATGCCATTTTTGATATCATCAAAATTCGTTAGATCTATGGGCGCCATGTACTAAGGCGTCAATTTTTTCGCACAGACCGTATCGAAATAACCCGCCGGCATTCGCACCATGCGGATGGCACTCCGTTACATGAATGTACTAAAAACCAAGCCGTAAAATTTCGCGTCTATTGTGTGTCGAAGACAATCGGATTATTGATAACTTTGAAGCTTCGTTCGGCGCGAAAGAGCAAAGTTAAGAAGCAGTCTGCGACCTGATTGGTTTAGTTCTTTACCCACGTGACGATCTGTCATAATCGCCAGACAAGCGGCAACGTCTGGCTGCTGACATGTATAAGAATGTGCATTTTCCCAGAAATCTTAGAATATTGTTTATTTACTTTTCGGTATTCACTTTGACAAGATGGCTTGCTCCGGAGATTCTGCTACTTCTAAGAAGACTCGCAACCCTAACTTCTCGCATCAACAGAATGTTGTACTTGTTGATCTAGTACTCGAATATTATGACAATATTTATGGTAGTCGAGTCAAGCAAACCCCAGGCGCTCGTAAGAAGATTATTTGGGAGAAAATTAGTGACGCAGTGAGTGCTCAAGGACCCACTAAAAGAGATATCGAGTCCTGCAAAAAAAGGTTCAACGATATCAAGCGTCAAACTAAATCCAAAATTGCCAAAGAAAAGCAATATGCCCGAGGTACTGGAGGCGGACAACCTTATGTCGCAGATTTGACGATAATTTAGTCTAGTCCTTAGTAGTCTAGTCCTTTCACTTAAGTACTTCTACCTGGCGTCAGGTTGATACCCCCTATAAGTTTTCTATTGTATTCGCTACCTAAATGGTCGCAAAGCAAATCACGTGAAGTTACAGTGAAAGTTGGAGCGGGCGGTTTAGTTGTAACATTCATAATTTCCGATTACAGCGAATTTACGTGCGATCGAACATGTAGTAAGTGGAAAAAGGCTTCGGAACGATGAGTTGAGTAAAATTACAATCGCTGATGAAAATAGTGGTTTTTCGAGCAGATCGCAGATTGATACATAAGAGAAGCAGATCGTGAGCGAATTTTGACGCGGAAATAGACGGACGGTCACTTCGAAGCTTAGTACATGGCGCCCTATGTCTTTAGCTATTTTAGCTAGAAGAGCTTTGTGGCTTAAATCTTGGAATGCTGATATGACTTCTAAGTCCAGATTGCTATCTCTTTCTTTCCAAGGTTATAAGTTATTTGGTTCTCAGTTGGATTTGATTATTTCAACTTTCACTGGGGGGAAGGGAGTTTTTTTGCCTCAGGATAAAAGACCTAAGGGTAAATCTAAAGCTTCTAACCGTTTTCATTCCTTTCGACAAAATAAGGAACAAAAACCTAATCCTTTCCCCAAGGAATCTGTTTCCAATTGGAATAAATCCAAGCCATTTAAGAAACCAAAGCCAACCCCTAAGTCCGCATGAAGGTGCGGCCCTCATTCCAGCTCAGCTTGTAGGGGGCAGTTTAAGATTTTTCAAGGATGTTTGGATAAATTCTGTCCAAAATCAATGGATTCAGAGTATTGTCTCTCAGGGGTACCGAATAGGATTCAGAGTAAGACCTCCTGTGAGAAGATTTTTTTTTCTCTCACACAAACCAGCAAATCCAGTAAAAGCTCAGGCTTTCCTGAAGTGTGTTTCAGACCTGGAGTTTTCAGGGGTAATCATGCCAGTTCCGTTTTCAGGAACAGGGTCTGGGGTTTTATTCAAATCTATTCATTGTCCCAAAGAAGGAAAATTCATTCAGACCAGTTCTGGATCTGAAAATTTTGAATCGTTATGTAAGAGTACCAACTTTCAAAATGGTGACTAAAAGGACTATTCTGCCTTTTGTTCAGCAAGGACACTATATGTCCACAATAGACTTGCAGGATGCATACCTTCATATTCCGATTCATCCAGATCATTATCAGTTTCTGAGATTCTCTTTTCTAGACAAGCATTACCAATTTGTCGCTCTTCCATTTGGCCTAGCGACAGCTCCAAGAATCTTTTCAAAGGTTCTCGGTGCCCTACTCTCTGTAACCAGAGATCAGGGTATTGCGGAGTTTCCTTATTTGGACGATATCTTGGTACTAGCTCAGTCTTTACGTTTTGCAGAATCTCACACGAATCAACTAGGGTTTCTTCGAAAGCATGGTTGGAGGATCAATTTACCAAAGAGTTTCTTGATTCTTCAGACAAGGGTCAACTTTTTAGGTTTCCAGATAGATTCAGTGTCCATGACTCTGTCTCTAACAGACAAGAGACGTTTAAAATTGATCGCAACCTGTCAGAACCTTCAGTCTCAGTCATTCCCTTCAGTAGCTATGTGCATGGAAGTTTTAGGCCTCATGACTGCAGCATCGGGCACGATCCCCTTTGCTTGTTTTCACATGAGACCTCTCCAGCTTTGTATGCTGAACCAGTGGTGCAGGGATTATACAAAGATATCTCAATTAATATCCTTAAATCCCAATGTTCGACTCTCTCTCTGACTTGGTGGTTAGAACACCATTGTTTAGTTTAAGGGGCTTCTTTTGTTCGGCCAACCTGGACTGTGATCACAACAGATGCAAGTCTATCAGGTTGGGGAGCTGTTTGGGGATCTCTGACAGCACAAGGGGTTTGGAAATCTCAAGAGGCGAGATTACCAATCAATATTTTGGAACTCCGTGCAATTTTCAGAGCTCTTCAGATTTGGCCTCTGTTGAAGAGAGAACCATTCATTTGTTTTCAGACAGACAATATCACAACTGTGGCATATGTCAATCATCAGGGTGGGACTCAGTCCCCAAGCTATGAAAGAAGTATCTTGGATACTTGCTTGGGTGGAATCCAGCTCCTGTCTAATCTCTGCGGTGCATATCACAGGTATAGACAATTGGGAGGCGGATTATCTCAGCCTTCAGACTTTACATCCAGGGGAGTGGTCTCTCCATCCAGATGTGTTTTCTCAAATTGTTCAGATGTGTGGTCTTCCAAAAATAGATCTGATGGCCTCTCATCTAAACAAGAAACTTCCCAGGTACCTGTCCAGGTCCTGGGATCCTCAGGCGGAAGAGGTGGATGCATTGACACTTCCGTGGTGTTATCATCCTGCTTATATTTTCCCGCCTCTAGTTCTTCTTCCAAGAGTGATCTCCAAAATAATCATGGAACAGTTGTTTGTGTTGCTGGTGGCTCCAGCATGGCCTCACAGGTTTTGGTATGCGGATTTTGTTCGGATGTCCAGTTGCCAACCTTGGCCACTTCCATTAAGGCCAGACCTGCTGTCTCAAGGTCCGTTTTTCCATCAGGATCTCAAATCATTAAATTTGAAGGTATGGAAATTGGATGCCTAGTGCTTAGTCATAGAGGTTTCTCTGACTCAGTGATTAATACTATGTTACAACTCGTAAATCTGTTTCTAGAAAGATTTATCATCGAGTTTGGAAAATTTATATTTCATGGTGTTCTCATAAATTCTCTTGGCATTCTTTCAGAATTCCTAGAATTTTACAGTTCGTTCAGGATGGTTTAGATAAGGGTTTGTCTGCAAGTTCCTTGAAGGGACAAATCTCTGTTCTTTCTGTTTTATTTCACAGAAAGATTGCTAAACTTCCTGATATTCATTGTTTTGTACTGGCTTTGGTTCGTATCAAGCCTGTCATTAAATCAATCTCTCCTCCTTGGAGTCTTAATTTGGTTTTGAAGGCTTTACAGTCTCCTCCTTTTGAGCCTATGAACTCTTTGAACATTAAATTACTTTCTTGGAAAGTGTTGTTCCTTTTGGCCATCTCTTCTGCTATCTGCTCTCTCTTGTGAATCTCCTTTTCTGATTTTTCATCAGGATAAAGCAGTTTTACGGACTTTATTTAATTCTTACCTAAGGTTGTGCATTCTAACAACATTAATAGAGAAATTGTTGTCCCTTCCTTGTGTCCTAATCCTAAGAATTCTTTGGAGAAATCCTTACATTCGTTGGATGTGGTGAGAGCTTTGAAATATTATATTGAAGCTACTAAATATTTCAGGAAGACTTCTAGTCTATTTGCTATATTTTCTGGTTCTATGAAAGGTCAGAAGGCTTCTGCTGTTTCCTTGGCTTTGTGGTTAAAGCTTTTGATTCTTCAAGCTTATTTGGTGTCGGGTCAAACCCTGCCTCAGAGAATTACAGCTCATTCTACTAGATCAGTCTCCACTTCATGGGCTTTTAAGAATGCAGCTTCAGTTGATCAGATTTGCAAAGCAGCAACTTGGTCTTCTTTGCATACAATTACAAAATTCTACCGTTTTGATGTATTTGCTTCTTCAGAAGCAGTTTTTGGTAGAAAAGTTCTTCAGGCAGCTGTTTCAGTTTGATTCTTCTGCTGATGTTTTAAGTTTTTCTTTTCATTATGAGAATAAACTTATATTTTGGGTTGTGGATTAATTTTTTTTTCAGCGGAAAATGGCTGTTTTTATTTTATTTATTTTTTTCATAAAGTTTTTTTATTGGATGAAAAATAAACAGTACATGGTAATGCATTTCAAATCACATTGGGTACAAATCAACATGTCATTCTGTGTATTGCAAAGGCTTAACATCCAGTATTTTTAACTTATCATTGATAGATTATGAAACAACTTACTAAGAAAACAAAACAGAGGTTGGTCACTTTAATTATGCAGAAGCTAAAGATTCTTTTGCCCATCTCGATGTAAGGATATACTTATTTATGCAGTGCCTGTATGATTACCATAGGGACTTCCCTTTCCCATTTGCTATAAATTTCTCCTCGGTTATATACAGCACTCGATGTGCATGCATTCGTGTTTCCCAATAGAACTTTATATTATGAAACATTTCCATATCTTTTCTTATAAAATAACCATATTACTCTAGTTGGATCGTGTGATCCATTTACGCTTCCCAGGCCCTGTATGTGGGGATTACTTGTGACTTCCAATTAGTGGCTAACGGGGATTTAGCAGTGTTTAGAGCTAACTGTATTAATTTCCTGCGTATTTTACATTTATATTTTGGGAGTAGGTTTAGTAATGCTGTAGTGGGTTGGATTTGATACTCGTTGCTTTGATTGCTGACAGATTTAATATAATCCCCTATTTTTAACCTGAAAGGTTGTAGCTTGGTGCAGAACCACCAGATGTGTATCATGGTGCCCCTCCAACCCACCCCCCCCCCCACACATGTCAGAGGCTGTCGGATAGATTGTCTTAATTCTCGCTGGGGTGAGGTACCACCTCGCCAGGATTTTGAAATTTAATTCCAGAGCCTTGGCAGATGTCGAGGATATTCTGGTGTTCTGCATAATGTATTTCCAGTCCTTTTCATTTAGTTCCCTCCCCAGTTCCCTATGCCATCTATTCACATAGTTAGGGACTTTGTTCAATTCACTGAGCGACAGTGCCTTCTTAGCCCATGCCAAAGTATGACATAAAGGTTGATTACTAAGACACTGTTGCTCAAACAAAGTGGGTTGTCTAGTCAGCTTTTCTTTGTCTGGTGAAGTGGCCAGAAAGTGCCGAAGTTGAAAATATTTCAACCACTTCGAGAAGGTACCCCCCATAATATCACTTAGATCAGTTCTCTGCCTAAGTTTACCACCAGTTAAAAATTTGTGTATGGGTGTTGTGTAGCCTATTTCCCAGTCAAGCTGCATAGTAAGTTTTTGTTCCAAACCCCCGTGTAATTCTGCATTAGGTGAAACTGGAGACATCGGGGATCTCAGGGACGATATCTTACAATTACCGGCTATAGTGTTGTCCTAGATGTCGAATACATGTTGATATAGTGGGTATACCTTAATCCATGGCGGGCGACTCTATCTACCCAGCACAGCACCCCGGGGGAAGGGGTTTTCAAAATATGGGAGTCTAACGCCACCCAGGCTTTGTTTTCCGCATTTCGGTGCCAATCTAATATTTTTTGTAAACATTTTGCTTTATAGTATATTTCAATGTTGGGGAGTCCTAAGCCTCCATTTTGGGTAGGTCTATACATTGTGGATTTAATGATTCTTGGTTTAATTTTGCCCCAGATATAGTTATTTAACAGTTTTTGGAGCTTATTGTGGAATGAGATAGTGCAATTGGTACTGTTTGGAGCATATAGAGAATTTTGGGCAACACGGTCATTTTCACTGCCTGAATGCGTCCCCACCATGAGATTGATTTGTCGCTCCACCTATTTAGGTCTTTAGTAAGCTCATTATATAAGTTTTGGTAATTCTTCTCAAACAGGGTACTGGGTCTAGGTGACAGGTAAATCCCCAGATATTTATTTCTTTAGTAATTCAGAGTATTCTTTACTTGGCATAGTGATGTTTAAAATTTCTGATTTTTGATCGTTCAGTAGGAAATTGGAGAAAATTCCGAACTCCCTAAATTCCCTCAGCACCACTGGGATCGACTCTATGGGGTTAGTCAATGTAAGCAACACATCGTCGGCGTAGAGTGACAATTTATAATTATTTTGCCCTATTTTGTTGCCTGAAATTTGAGTGTTTTGTCTAATTTTATGGGCCAGGACCTCCATACTCAACACAAATAAAAGGGGGGATACAGGACATGCTTTTCGGGTTCCATTCTGAATAAAAAACTTGTCTGATAATATATTATTTGCTTTTACCTTGGCTGAGGGACTTTGATACAAACTAAAGATTCTTTTTATAATAGTTTCCCCAAATCCCATTTTTCATAATATCGCTTGCAAAAATCTCCAATCCATGCGATCGAACGCTTTTTCAGCGTCAGCGGAGACAATCACCATTCCTAGTTTAGGAATTTTAGCATAGTCAATTAGTTGTAGTGTTCTGATGGTGTTGTCTCTCGCTTCTCTCCCCGGGACAAAACCAGCTTGGTCCAGGTGAACAATCTTGGGTAATATTTTATTGATGCGCCCTGCTAAAATCTTTGCGTAGAGTTTGAGGTCTGTGTTGAGCAGCGATATGGGTCTGTAACTGCTTGGTAGATTAACTGGCTTATTTGGTTTAGGGAGCACGGAAATGTAGGCTTCCAAACACTCTGCTGGGAAACAACCTAATTCATCTATGTGTTGGAATGCTTTTAATAATTGTGGGGCTATTAATGTTTTGTACATTTTATAATAATCGTTTGAATATCCATCTGGGCCTGGGCTTTTATTATTGGGCAGTGTCTCAATAGCGTTTAGGATCTCCTTCAGCGTAAAGGGAGAATCTAGGATATCCGCCTCTTGGGTGGAGATTTTAGGGGCATCTACCGAGTCTAGGTACTGATTAAGGGCGTTTTTAAATTTCCTGCTTCATCTTGGTTTGCAATGTTGTATAATTTGGCGTAATAGTCTCCGAACACATTTGCTATTTTTTTCGGTTCCGTCTCAGTCTGTCCCCTATCGTTGTCAATTTTGAAAATGTGGGCCTGATGTATCTTTTTTGCTAAGGTTTTTGCCAACCATGTACCTGCTTTATTGCTATTATGAAAGTACATTTTTTTAAGGTAATATGCTTTGTTATTTGCAGCCTTTTGCAAGTGTTTTCGGAAGGCAACTCTGGCCCCACACACTAGCCGTGTGAGATCATCACTTGTGGGGTTGAGTTTATGTCGCTGCTCTGCTGACTTTAAATTAGAGAGTAGTTTTTCGGATTCTGTGTCATATTGTTTACGAAGGGTTGCTCTTTGTTTAATTAACTCTCCCCTGATAGTCGCTTTGTGTGCTAGCCAGTTATTAACCTTATTTGTGTCCGCTGAGGTGTTGTGCCGAAAAAATTATTTTATGTGTTCACCTATATGGTTTTTAATGAGTGGATTGTGTAATAGAGTAGGGTCCAGACGCCACATAGATTGGCGTTGGGGCATTGAGGGCCACTTAAAGTCTAGGGTGATAGAAGCGTGGTCCGACCATGATATCGGTAGAATCTCTGCATCAGTTGCTAAGGCTATATTATTGTGGTCTAACAACCAATAGTCTATTCTAGAATATGAATGGCCCGGGTGCGAATAGAAAGTATAGCTTCATGTTCTGGGATGGTTTAACCTCCAGACATCCATTAGCAAGATAGTATCGATTTTTTGGGTGATTTGACTTTTCCCTGTGGAGCAGTCTATAAGAGGGTTCAGTGCAATATTTAAATCTCCGCCCACTATCACTACCCCTCTCCGCACTTCTCCCAATTTGGTTAGAGCCTTGTTATAGAAAGATTGTTGGCCTGTATTGGGCGCATATATGTTCATCAAAGTTAGCTGAGTGTTATATAATGTACCCACCAATATCAAGAACCTGCCATCCTCATCTGAATATTGATCTAAAATTTGGAAAGGGACGTCTTTACTTATTAAGATGCCTACCCCGTTCTTTTTTCTAGCATTAGAGTTAAAAATTTGTTGA
Source organism: Bombina bombina (assembly GCF_027579735.1). NCBI lineage: Eukaryota > Metazoa > Chordata > Amphibia > Anura > Bombinatoridae > Bombina > Bombina bombina. The sequence continues at coordinate 620,962,552 of NC_069504.1, forward strand.
GTGTAAATTTTTGAATATAGAGTTGGTTCTCTATGCTTGGGAAAATGGGTTTCTTGTAGAAACACTATCGATCCCTGTGATTTTTTTTTTTAAACCATGCCAGGGCAATTCACCTTTTGTTAGGGGAGTTCAGACCCTTACAGTTTTGTGATATCAACTTTATATCATAAGACATTGACTAGAAATTTAATTTGCATTTGCACTTTCTTAATCATCATCTCTATCGGGCAGGCAATATAATAGTAACTCTTATATAGTAGTGACCAACAATACATAAAATTCAAACATAACCTGATAATAAAGTAAAACAATATCAACACTTTGGGGAAAGAGAGAACACAGAGGCGCCAAACATGGCCTAGTATAGCCAGATACCAGATATAACAAATGTATAGTCTACAGCGATAAACCCGGTCAAACACCGACAAGTAACCGGACCAGTGGGAAACATACTGACCCACAACGATCGCATATATGCTAGCCTTATACCCAGGGACTGCTAAATACACACCTATTATTAAGGTCTAACAAGATGTTCGTTAAACACAATCCACCTTTTTATTTATTTATTTTTTCAGCTATTGTGCAATTTGACACCAGGAAGCAGAAGTCCAATCAACGGACACTTGGGTTTGCAACATTAGTATGACAATAAGTTTGACAGTATCGCTTTGCCTGCTATTAACTTTATATCAAGTGGCATATGTAATTTAACATTTTATAAGAGTAAGGTAAGGCCGAAATCATAAGACATATTTGACAATATATAGAGTATGTTGTATGTAAATTGAATAGGAATGGGAAACATACCAGTATATGTATTAGTTTTTTTATTTATATTTTATGAAGTATAATTTTACAGGGAATATGGGTCCTGTTCATAACGGTGTTAGGCTTATGTCTATTATTATCAATACACAATGATGATTTGATTTTTTGTACACAAACGGTTAATCTGCCATGAGTATGGTCTGCTGAAGTTTGGTTTTGTATTAAATTGTGTTTGGGTGTTGGTTGCCATACCAACCTTCCAGCAGACAGGTGCTAACACTTAATGACTATTAAGGTTAGAGCAATCTGATTGGCCAATTAGTAGGTGTGTTTTTGTATAAAGCAAGTGTAATCTGTATGTGTTTTCACAATTTTTTAGCCTGATGAAACAGCTTGTTTTAGCTGAGAAACGCGTCGCATTTTAATAAAGATTTTTACAGTAATACACTTGCTTTTTGGACATCTTTTATATACCATTCGCATGCTGCTAAAACTTTTGAGTGGCACCAGCGAGTTATTCTGCTATCACCTGGAGGGATCAGTCTACTGGGCGACTGTTTGGTTCCAGTTTGCAGTGTATGCACCTGCAGGTGCTTTGGATCTTGTAAGTAGGTTTGCTCAGATTACCACTCATTTATATAAACGTTACTGGGCTATGGTTTGCTTCTTTTGTGTTCACTCAGGAACCTGATAATCACCACCATCAAGGACTACAACTGACACGTGAATTACATCAGTGAGCTGGACCACTGAGAGGTTCCAGTCTGCTTCAATAGCACCAATGGGTGCATCTCCTTTGTGAGTATTCAATTGTTACCCTGTGAATTGTTATATCTGGTATCTGGCTATACTAGGCCATGTTTGGCGCCTCTGTGTTCTCTCTTTCCCCAGTTACCCATCTATCAGGAAGACCATCCTAAGACTGAGAGCTGCCTACCGTTTTTTGGACTTACTACCGATTGGGACATTTTTGTTATCATATTCACTTGTTGGACTTTTTTTGGTACACATTTTCTAACATATATGTATGTTTTTGTATATATATATATATATATATATATATAATATCTTAGTAGTTGTAATTTAGTTATTTGTTTTTGCCTAATATTTGTCTAGTTGATAGGCTTTAGGAGGCGCCCCCTAAGGGCAGTAATACACACTGGTGTGTATTACTCCCTCATTTTATCCTCTACTCAATATCAACACTTTAACTATAAATCTGGTTATCAATATCATACTCTCGATTGAGAGATAAAAACAAGAAAAAAGGTAGGGGAATCCAAAAACCGTTTTAGGTCTAGACACAGTTAGGGTTACAAAGTAGTAAAATTACACTTCTTATATATGTTTTTTTTTTAATTTTTTTATTTATTAATATTTTTAATACCTATACTAGATAAATATTCAGCAAACTCCAGTGACTCTGGTGACTTGTTATTAATGCAAAGTCTTTCAATATCAATGAAATTTGGACTTTATAACAGAGCATAAGTCCTCTGCTCAGTCTTTTGTATTTAGGCTCAATGCCTATTCTTAGAGGGCTCTGAACAATGTAACATAAGAAACAACAAACATTATTACCTGAGCAAATGAGAAGTCTCCTCTTTAAGGCAGAGGTGGACCAAAGACTTACTTCCAAGCCCTTGGTTTCGTCTTAGGATCTGTATTCTGCTTACAGGGTGATAAGTCATCCATCATCAGAGTCTTGTGCTGCTGATGAGCCGCCTGCAGCAGGGGCTCTTGAACGCTTTCGCTGAACTGTTTGCCAGTGTGGTCTTTGCTGTAGTGGATTAGATTCTGCTGGAGCTTTTGATTCATCTAGAGACGGCAAGGAGGGTTGTGGTATTCCAAGTTGAGTACAAAAGATTTCCAGGTCCTCTAGTGATTTGTAGACATGCATGCGGTTGTTTTTCAGCACTTTAATACTGAAGGGGAACCCCCATCTATAAGGGATTCCGTTGTCTTGAAGATGTTGTGTCAAGAATCTTGTTTCTTTTCTGTTTTGTAGCGTGAGTGGACTGAGATCGGAGTAAAGTTGTAGCTGGTGCTCCTGGTAAGATATTGATTGCTGTTGTCTTGCTGCTTTCATTATCCTCTCTTTGTCCAGATATTTGTGCAACTTTATGATTACGTCCCTTGGGGGATCCTTATCTTTGGGTTGAGGACGTAATGCCCTGTGGGCTCTATCAAGTGGTATTTCAATATATTCAGGTTCTTTTAATATGGTCTTGAACAAATCCTGGAGGGAGGAGTGCAGATTTTCAGGGGTAATTCTTTCTGGTAGACCTCTAATCCTTATATTCTGCCTCCTCCCTCTATTGTCCAAATCCTCCAGTTTTTCCTGAAGGAAAGATATTTGGGATTCTTGAGCCAAGAGTTTTCTATTTATTAAATCCGTGTCAGATGTCTGTGTCTCGGTCTGTTCCTCTAGGTACTCCACTCTATTTCCCAGCTCGTTAACCTCTTTCCTCACCTCCGCCAGCCCATCTGTGATCATGCAGCCTGCTTGCTGTATGAATGAGGTGAAGTCTCCCTTCGTAGGAAGATCTTTTAAATCAGCTCTTGTGAGTTGAGTGTCCACTGTTGTATCTTGTTGGATTTCCGCCTCTTCTAGAGTCTGAGATGAATCCTCATCCTCCATTGTTAACGCCTGTGACGTTTAAAAGAACATACTCATCTTGTTGGGGTTATTTTTCATACTTTTGTCACTTTTAATTGATCTCCTTGAAGCCATGTTTGAAGCCTCAGTGGGTGTCTAGTAAAACTATGCTCCTTCCCAGGGCCTAGGCTCTCTACCACCAAAGTACAGCTTATATTTGTGGATGTTGGGTGACTTAATCCAAATTATCGTCTGTTTTCCCCTTCTTCCTTCCTCTTTTTTTTTTTTTTTTTTCCTTCCCTCTCTCCCTCTTTTTGTTTTCCTTGTTATTCTTTTTTTCTTTTCTCCTTTTCTTCTCTTTTTTTTTTTTTTCTTTTAGTTTTATTTTTATTTCTTTATTTCTTTAATTATTTATATATTGTGTGGTAGGGGTATGAAGCTGTAGGCCCTTTTAAGTCTCACAACGGTATACTCTAATCTTTCAACAAATGCCTCTGGCGGATTAGGTGGAAGAGAGAAAAATAAACATGCACCGTCTCCCAAACCTCTGAGCCGGATTGCTAAAGTCTATCTGGGGATTCCGTTATCTGTATATTTGCAGTGGGGAGATGAATCTTAGACTCTAATGCTTTGTTTACCATATCCCGTGCCACGAGGTTAGTGTGCGTTGGCCTGCTGCTATGGCTGATGTTATTACACTGAAGCAGCTCCTGTCAGCTATGTGACAAACGACACTATTTGTAACGGAGGGCTTCCCACCCGGTGTATGCATCGATCAGCTCCGTGTGACCCGTGTTTTATGCTGCAGCGGTGTGAGTATATCTGGTCGCCTGTATGCTTGTTATATTTAAGTATGGCGCTCACCTTTTAGTTGCGCTAGCGTTGTAATGGCCGCCTCCTTCAGCTCCTTCTCTGCACCTGTTCGGTCACTATGTCTGCTCACTCAGTCAGTGATCGGGTAGTTGCTTTTTCCGTGGGAATGATGCCAGATCTGGATTGCGGCAAACAGTCCTATCACTGTGGCAAGTTTAACTTCCTTCATAGGATTAGTGCTGTACCTTGTATGGCGGTTTTGGCGCTTCTTTATCAGCAGTGCTATTATGATACTCACGCTTGCTTTCTTAGCTTTTCTCTGTGCTTTAGAGTTCAATGAGCTTTCAAAACATATTTATGTAATTAAAGGGACAGTAAACCTTAAAAATAATGTTATATAATTCTGCACATAGTGCAGAATTATATAACATTATTTAAGTGCTATAGTTCTAATAGCCTTTTTTCTCTTTAAATATGTAAAAATTAGGGTGCTTTTACAGACCCGCTCTCTGCTCTCTGCTGAGCGGGTCTGTAATATTTAGTCAGCGCATCGGGCCAGCTGTATAGTCACAGCCCGGCCCGACCGCGCCATAAGACTAAGTGCAGCTCGCTCCAGTCACAGGAGCGAGCTGCACTTAGTGCTATGGCGCGGTCGCCTATACAGCTGGCCCGATGCGCTGACTAAATATTACAGACCCGCTCAGCAGAGAGCAGAGAGCGGGTCTTTAAAAGCGCCGTAATTTTTACATATTTAAAGAGAAAAAAGGCTATTAGAACTATAGCACTTAAATAATGTTATATAATTCTGCACTATGTGCAGAATTATATAACATTATTTTTAAGGTTTACTGTCCCTTTAAAGCATGAGTAGATGAAGTTTTTGCCCCAACTGTGTCTTAGGATTTACAGAGCTTCAGAACTATGCAGCCATTTCAGTCCATGGTCGGCTCCGCCCCCTGCTATTTTTATTTGTATCCCTCCCTCTCTAGTGACTCTTGCGTGGAGTTCCACATCTTAGGTATTGCTATCCCATATGTCACTTGCTCATGGACTCTTGCCAATTACATGAAAAAACATAATTTATGTAAGAATTTACCTGATAAATTTATTTATTTCATATTGGCAAGAGTCAATGAGGCCCACCCTTTTGTATGTTGGTTATGTTTTTTTGTATAAAGCACAATTTTCTCTTGTTAAGTGTATCCAGTCCACGGATCATCCATTACTTATGGGATATTAACTCCTCCCCAACAGGAAGTGCAAGAGGATTCACCCAGCAGAGCTGCTATATAGCCCCTCCCCTAACTGCCATTACCAGTCATTCTCTTGCACCCAACGAATAGATAGGATGTGTGAGAGGACTGTGGTGATTATACTTAGTTTCATACCTTCAATCAAAAGTTTGTTATTTTATAATAGCACCGGAGTGTGTTATTCCTTCTCTGGTAGAATTTGAAGAAGAATCTACCTGAGTTTTTCTATGATTTTAGCCGGAGTAGTTAAGATCATATTGCTGTTTCTCGGCCATCTGAGGAGAGGTAAACTTCAGATCAGGGGACAGCGGGCAGATTAATCTGCAAAGAGGTATGTAGCAGCTTATTATTTTCTGACAATGGAATTGATGAGAAAATTCTGCCATACCGATATAATGTAAACTCAGCCTTAAATGCAGTAGCAGCAACTGGTATCAGGCTGTCATGTATGTATATTTTACACTTCAGTATTCTGGGGAATGGCACTTCACTGGAATTATACTGTATGCATAAGACTTTAGCCTATTTTGCAGGGACTAGCAACAGGCTTTTTAATAACACTCAATTTATTAATGTTAAACGTTTTTTGCTGGCATGTAAAATCGTTTAATTTTCTGAGGTACTGGGTGAAAAAATGTTTTGGGCACTATTTTTTTCCACTTGGCAGTCGTTTTATTTAATTTATGACAGTTTACTGATCTCTCTCACTGTTATGTGTGAGGGGGAGGGACCTTTTTTGGTGCTTTTGCTACGCATCAAAAAATTCAGTCAGAAGTTTATTGTCTTCCCTGCATGATCCGGTTCATCTCTACAGAACTCAGGGGTCTTCAAAACTTGTTTTGAGGGAGGTAATCACTCACAGCAGAGCTGTGAGATTGTAGTTGACTGTGATACAGAAATAAACGTTTTTTTTTTTTTTTTTATTTATTTTTTTTTTCTGCTATCAGGGTTAGTTATCCTTTGCTAATGGGAGCAATCCTTTGCTAAAATTGTGTTTTTTACAAAGATTTGATGCTATAACTTTTCAGTTTATTAATTTTCAACTGTCATAACTTTTTCTGTGCTTCTTATAGGCACAGTACGTTTTCATATTATAGTAAATTACTTGAAAAGTATTTCCAAGTTGCTAGTTTATTTGCTAGTGTGTTAAACATGTCTGATTCAGAGGAAGATATCTGTGCTATATGTGCTAAAGCCAAAGTGGAGCCCAATAGAAATTTATGTACTAACTGTATTAATGCTACTTTAAATAAAAGTCAATCTGTACAAATAGAACATATTTCACCAAACAACGAGGGGAGAGTTATGCCGACTAACTCGCCTCACATGTCAGTACCTGCATCTCCCGCTCAGGAGGTGCGTGATATTGTAGCGCCGAGTGCATCTGGGCGGCCATTACAAATCACATTACAGGATATGGCTACTGTTATGACTGAAGTTTTGGCTAAATTACCAGAACTAAGAGGTAAGCGTGATCACTCTGGGGTGAGAACAGAGTGCGCTGATAATATTAGGGCCATGTCAGACACTGCGTCACAATTTGCAGAACATGAGGACGGAGAGCTTCATTCTGCGGGTGACGGTTCTGATCCAAACAAACTGGATTCAGATATTTCAAATTTTAAATTTAAGCTGGAAAACCTCCGTGTATTACTAGGGGAGGTGTTAGCGGCTCTGAATGATTGTAACACAGTTGCAATACCAGAGAAAATGTGTAGGTTGGATAAATATTTTGCGGTACCGGCGAGTACTGACGTTTTTCCTATACCTAAGAGACTTACTGAAATTGTTACTAAGGAGTGGGATAGACCCGGTGTGCCGTTCTCACCCCCTCCGATATTTAGAAAGATGTTTCCAATAGACGCCACCACACGGGACTTATGGCAAACGGTCCCTAAGGTGGAGGGAGCAGTTTCTACTTTAGCTAAGCGTACCACTATCCCGAGGATAGCTGTGCCTTTTCAGATCCAATGGATAAAAAGTTAGAGGGTTACCTTAAGAAAATGTTTGTTCAACAAGGTTTTATATTGCAACCTCTTGCATGCATTGCGCCTGTCACGGCTGCAGCAGCATTTTGGTTTGAGTCTCTGGAAGAGACACTTGAATCAGCTCCATTAGATGAGATTACACACAAGCTTAAAGCCCTTAAGTTAGCTAACTCATTTATTTCAGATGCCGTAGTACATTTAACTAAACTTACGGCTAAGAATTCCGGATTCGCCATTCAGGCACGCAGAGCACTGTGGCTAAAATCCTGGTCAGCTGACGTTACTTCTAAATCTAAATTGCTTAATATACCTTTCAAAGGGCAGACCTTATTCGGGCCCGGGTTGAAAGAAATTATCGCTGACATTACAGGAGGTAAAGGCCATGCCCTGCCTCAAGACAGAGCCAAACCTAAGGCTAGACAGTCTAATTTTCGTTCCTTTCGTAATTTCAAAGCAGGAGCAGCATCAACTTCCTCTGCACCAAAACAGGAAGGAGCTGTTGCTCGCTACAGACAAGGCTGGAGACCTAACCAGTCCTGGAACAAGGGCAAGCAGGCCAGGAAACCTGCTGCTGCCCCTAAGACAGCATGAATCGAGGGCCCCCGATCCGGGAACGGATCTAGTGGGGGGCAGACTTTCTCTCTTCGCCCAGGCTTGGGCAAGAGATGTCCAGGATCCCTGGGCGTTAGAGATCATATCTCAGGGATACCTTCTAGACTTCAAATTCTCTCCCCCAAGAGGGAGATTTCATCTGTCAAGGTTGTCAACAAACCAAATAAAGAAAGAGGCGTTTCTACGCTGCGTACAAGATCTTTTATTAATGGGAGTGATCCATCCGGTTCCGCGGTCGGAACAAGGACAAGGGTTTTACTCAAATCTGTTTGTGGTTCCCAAAAAAGAGGGAACTTTCAGGCCAATCTTGGATTTAAAGATCCTAAACAAATTCCTAAGAGTTCCATCGTTCAAAATGGAAACTATTCGGACAATTTTACCCATGATCCAAAAGGGTCAGTACATGACCACAGTGGATTTAAAGGATGCTTACCTTCACATACCGATTCACAAAGATCATTACCGGTATCTAAGGTTTGCCTTTCTAGACAGGCATTACCAGTTTGTAGCTCTTCCATTCGGATTGGCTACGGCTCCGAGAATCTTCACAAAGGTTCTGGGTGCTCTTCTGGCGGTACTAAGACCGCGAGGAATTGCGGTAGCTCCGTACCTAGACGACATTCTGATACAAGCTTCAAGCTTTCAAACTGCCAAGTCTCATACAGAGTTAGTACTGGCATTTCTAAGGTCGCATGGATGGAAGGTGAACGAAAAGAAGAGTTCTCTCTTTCCACTCACAAGAGTTCCCTTCTTGGGGACTCTTATAGATTCTGTAGAAATGAAGATTTACCTGACAGAAGACAGGTTAACAAAGCTTCAAAATGCATGCCGTGTCCTTCATTCCATTCAACACCCGTCAGTAGCTCAATGCATGGAGGTGATCGGCTTAATGGTAGCAGCAATGGACATAGTACCCTTTGCACGTCTACATCTCAGACCGCTGCAATTGTGCATGCTAAGTCAGTGGAATGGGGATTACTCAGACTTGTCCCCTACTCTGAATCTGGATCAAGAGACCAGAAATTCTCTTCTATGGTGGCTTTCTCGGCCACATCTGTCCAGGGGGATGCCATTCAGCAGGCCGGACTGGACAATTGTAACAACAGACGCCAGCCTACTAGGTTGGGGCGCTGTCTGGAATTCTCTGAAGGCTCAGGGACAATGGAATCAGGAGGAGAGTCTCCTACCAATAAACATTCTGGAATTGAGAGCAGTTCTCAATGCCCTTCTGGCTTGGCCCCAGTTAACAACTCGGGGGTTCATCAGGTTTCAGTCGGACAACATCACGACTGTAGCTTACATCAACCATCAAGGAGGGACAAGAAGCTCCCTAGCAATGATGGAAGTATCAAAGATAATTCGCTGGGCAGAGTCTCACTCTTGCCACCTGTCAGCAATCCACATCCCGGGAGTGGAGAACTGGGAGGCGGATTTCTTAAGAAGTCAGACTTTTCATCCGGGGGAGTGGGAACTTCATCCGGAGGTCTTTGCCCAAATACTTCGACGTTGGGGCGTCTCGACAGAACGCCAAGCTTCCTCGTTACGGGTCCAGATCCAGGGATCCGGGAGCGGTTCTGATAGATGCTTTGACAGCACCTTGGACCTTCGGGATGGCTTATGTGTTTCCACCCTTCCCGATGCTTCCTCGATTGATTGCCAGAATCAAACAGGAGAGAGCATCAGTGATTCTAATAACGCCTGCATGGCCACGCAGGACTTGGTATGCAGATCTAGTGGACATGTCATCCTGTCCACCTTGGTCGCTACCTCTGAAAAAGGACCTTCTGATCCAGGGTCCCTTCAAACATCAAAATCTAATTTCTCTGAAGCTGACTGCTTGGAAATTGAACGCTTGATTTTATCAAAACGTGGTTTTTCTGAGTCAGTTATTGATACCTTAATACAGGCTAGGAAGCCTGTTACCAGAAAGATTTACCATAAGATATGGCGTAAATACTTATATTGGTGCGAATCCAAGAGTTACTCATGGAGTAAGGTTAGGATTCCGAGGATATTGTCTTTTCTACAAGAAGGTTTAGAAAAGGGTTTATCCGCTAGTTCCTTAAAGGGACAGATTTCAGCTCTGTCCATTCTTTTACACAAACGTCTGTCAGAAGTTCCGGACGTTCAAGCTTTTTGTCAGGCTTTAGCTAGGATCAAGCCTGTGTTTAAAACTGTTGCTCCACCATGGAGTTTGAACTTAGTTCTTAATGTTTTACAGGGGGTTCCGTTTGAACCCCTTCATTCCATTGATATCAAGTTGTTATCTTGGAAAGTTCTGTTTTTAATGGCGATTTCCTCGGCTCGAAGAGTCTCTGAGTTATCTGCCTTACATTGTGATTCTCCTTATCTGATTTTTCATTCAGACAAGGTAGTTCTGCGTACTAAACCTGGGTTCCTACCTAAGGTGGTCACTAACAGGAATATCAATCAAGAGATTGTGGTTACATCTTTGTGTCCTAATCCTTCTTCGAAAAAGGAACGTCTGCTACACAATCTAGATGTAGTCCGTGCCCTGAAATTTTATCTACAGGCAACTAAGGATTTTCGACAAACGTCTTCCCTGTTTGTCGTTTATTCTGGTCAGAGGAGAGGTCAAAAAGCTTCGGCTACCTCTCTCTCCTTTTGGCTTCGTAGCATAATACGGTTAGCCTATGAGACTGCTGGACAGCAGCCTCCTGAAAGAATTACAGCACATTCTACTAGAGCTGTGGCTTCCACTTGGGCCTTTAAGAATGAGGCTTCTGTTGAACAGATTTGCAAGGCTGCAACTTGGTCTTCTCTTCATACTTTTTCCAAATTTTACAAATTTGACACTTTTGCTTCTTCGGAGGCTGTTTTTGGGAGAAAGGTTCTTCAGGCAGTGGTTCCTTCCGTATAAAGAGCCTGCCTGTCCCTCCCGTCATCCGTGTACTTTAGCTTTGGTATTGGTATCCCATAAGTAATGGATGATCCGTGGACTGGATACACTTAACAAGAGAAAACATAATTTATGCTTACCTGATAAATTTATTTCTCTTGTAGTGTATCCAGTCCACGGCCCGCCCTGTCACTTTAAGGCAGGTAATTTTTCCATTAAACTACAGTCACCGCTGTACCCTATGGTTTTCCTTTCTCTGCATGTTTTCGGTCGAATGACTGGTAATGGCAGTTAGGGGAGGAGCTATATAGCAGCTCTGCTGGGTGAATCCTCTTGCACTTCCTGTTGGGGAGGAGTTAATATCCCATAAGTAATGGATGATCCGTGGACTGGATACACTACAAGAGAAATAAATTTATCATGTAAGCATAAATTATGTTATTTCCAAATTCCTTTGTTGATGCTTTTTACTCCTTTCTTTATCACCCCACTACTTGACTATTTGATAAACTGATTTGTGGGTGTGGTGAGGGGTGTATTTATAGGCATTTTGAGGTTTGGGAAACTTTGCCCCTCCTGGTAGGATTGTATATCCCATACGTCACTAGCTCATGGACTCTTGCCAATATGAAATAAATAAATTTATCAGGTAGATTCTTACATAAATTATGTTTTTATAATGAGAATGTAACTCTGCCATGGCGTTGTGTTTTTTTTTTTTTTTTCTTTTTAATGCTAGCAGCAGATATATCTGTTGCAAGTCTAAGAGGTTGCCTTAAAATTAAAGGCAGCACAGCTTCATGTGAGTGCCAATTGAGCACTCAGGGCTGAGCATGTTGCAGGGTCATTGGATGTGTACCCAGTCCAGTCTGAGAGTGCAGTCCCCTTCCGTGTTTTGAATATGTCTAGGGTGATTTCATAAGCCTGTGCACCCTTCACTTGTTCTCTGTTTGTTTGGTTGAGAGATTGCATTGTTTGGCTGCTTTAGGAACCCAGGTTTTGGAAGGGACCTTGACGTGGTACCTGGGCTTGTCCCATTTGGCCAAATGCAGTAACTAACCCTTCCTTTTTTGCTTTTAATCTTACCTGAGAGCTAGACTAATAAATAAGAACTTGTTATTTTGCATTGCAAAATTTATAATTGTTCGCCCCAGCTCACCTTCTGAAAAGCGCAATTTAATATGACCCCCCTTTTTTTTATATTTATAAATTTGAGTGCACTGGTGCACCTCTCCCAGGGCAAACTTCAAATAATTCAGAGGAGAATCTAATGGAGAATTCTCCAAGCCCTTGATAAATCTATCCCTTAGTGTCTAGGTCTGACAGGGAACTGCGTTCAGGAGACATGCTTGTTGGGCAAATACATGGGAGAGGAGATGGGAAGTTGGGTCCAGTAGCACCTATGATTGCAATTGGCACAGATAGACATAGCTTTTGTGCCTTTTTGAATACATATTTACATTTAATGAAAGTAATGGGCACTGTTGATACTATACCACTTTTGTTGGTCACTTTTTTTATGTCGTCATATCTAGATGGACCACAAGGATTTAGTCACCAAAATGAAATGTGGTTATCCCAAATATTACAATTCAAATATGAATACTCAGCAATTTAAAATATCAGTAATAAACTGCACAAAAATAGTGTATGTATATTTGAGAATGTAATGTGTTGTTTTTCGTAAAGTTTTATTGACCATCCATATTTATTTTTCGGTCTCTTAAGATTCAAACAGAAAATACAGGAAATATGTACACAAAATATATATATAAAACAAAAATGGCTTCTTCAGGCAAAAGTCAGTATTTAGTGTGTGGCATTAAAGTGACATAAACCCTTTTTTTTTTTTTTTTTTTTTTTTTTTTCCCCATGATTCAGATAGAACATACAATTTTAAACAACTTTCCAATTTACTTCTGTTATCAAAACGTCTTCGTTAGCTTGTTGTCCTTTGTTGAAAAGCTGGGGTGTAAACTCATGAGTTATGCACGTGTCTGCAGCAGTTTTGCAACAATGTTATACATTAACAGGAGCACTAGATGGCAGCACTATTTCCTGTCATGTAGTGCTTCAGGCATGTGCACGCTACCTACCTAGGTATCCCTTCAACAAAGAATACCATGAGAACAAAGCAAATTTGATAATAGAAGTAAATTGGAAACTTTTTTTTAAATTGTGTTCTCTATCTAAATAATGAGAGAATTTTTTGGATTTAATGTCCCTTTAAGCTCATATTGAACTCTTGGGAAAACTGTCCTCAAGTTTTCTGAAGTAATCTTCTGGTATATTATTAATAAATTAGAGCTCAAGCAACGCCAAATGAATGGTAAGGCAAAGGAAATGGTTACCTTTTGAAACATTTAAAACATATCTAATTTATTGCTAACAAATACATATACATGTTATCATGGATCCATGCTAAAAACAAAAAATATAAAATACAAATGTTAAAAAACAGAAATATAATTATATTAAAAATGCAAATCCGGATAAAAATGCAATTGGAAATTTCGATTAAAAGTCTATAGGAACTATGTAAGGACCTGTAAACATATCATAAAAACTGTAGTCAAGGTGATGATTTTATACAGTTTTTATGATATGTTTACAGGTCCTTACATAGTTCCTATAGACCTTTGCTCGACATTTCCAATTGCATTTTTATCCAGATTTGCATTTTTAATATATTTATATTTCTGTTTTTTTAACATTTGTATTTCATATTTTTTGTTTTAGCATGGATCCATGATAACATCTATATGTATTTGTTAGCAATAAATTAAATATGTTTTAAATGTTTCAAAGGTAACCATTTCCTTTGCCTTACCATTCATTAGGTGCTCCTTGAGCTCTAATTTATTTCTATTGCCAATTTTTAGGGTCAGCTAGGGACCCTTAGCTTTTTGGAGCCAAGAGGAATTCACTAACGCTTAGCGCTGGGAGATACACTATCACAATTATACTTCTGGTATAATATACCAGGCTTCTTTCAGCACTTCTCAGAGTTCTTTAGATTTAGTTGTCTCTTCAGTCTTTCTCTGTCCAGGTGATCCCATACTGTCTCTATAATATTAAGGTCTGGACTCTGTGGGGCCAGTCCATGACTGTCTGTGTTTTATCCCCTTTTTTTCTCTCCAAATATGATTTCATTGCATTAGCTTAGTTTTCATGCTGTAAAATAAAACTATTCCCAATCAGGCGCTGTCCAGAAGGAATGGCATGATGAATTAAATCCTGTCTGTACTTTTCAGCATTCGTGATCCCATCAATTCGGACAATATCGCCAACACCACTGGCAGAGATGCAGCCCCAAACCAGGACAGACCCTCCACCATGTTTCACTGAAGGCCGCAAACACTCATTCTTCCATCTCTCTCCAACTCTTCTTCTTCTTACATATTGTCGACAATTGGACCCAAAAATTTCAAACTTGGATTTGTCACTCCATTATACTCCTTCCACTGATCTTCATTTCAATCTTTGTGAGCTTTAGCATGTCTAAGCCTTTTCTTCCTGTTCCCCTTCTAAAAAAGGGGTTTCTTGGCTGCTCCCCTTCAACAAAGACCATTCCTGATGAAGCTTCTTTGGACTGTAGAAGGTTCAACTTGGTATCCCAATGAAGCGGCCAAATGCTGAGCCAGGTCCTTGTTGGACTTCTTCCAGTCTCTCAAAGGAGAAAGTCTGAGAAACTTCTCATCAGATTTTGAAAGTATTTGTGGCCTTCCAGTCCTTTTTTTTTTTTTTCTTCCTTGACCTCTCCTGATTCTTCAAATTTCTTTATAACAACTTCAATACTACATTTTGAGTATCCAGTTTGTTTGTTTGCTGATTTCTCTTTTGAGAGTGGCCTTGCTGATACAAAACTATGATTATTTATGTCTGTCAATTCTGTGATCTTTGGCATTTTGAACAGAATGATGTTGATGAAAGTTGGTCCTATTAGCAAGCTTCCAATGAATTAAACTCATACCACATGTGTACGTAATGCTCAAGCATGTCTTGCACAAACCTTGTGTAGACCTTTTTCACATCGGTCATTTTTACATGAAATAGTAGGACAAATACAGGTGGTAGCCATGACATTAATTAGGGTTCCATTTCTCTTGTAAGGTGTATCCAGGCCACGGATTCATCCTTTTCTTGTGGGATATTCTCCTTCCTAACAGGAAGTGGCAAAGAGAGCACACAGCAGAGCTGTCCATATAGCTTCCCCTCTAGCTCCACCCCCCAGTCATTCTCTTTGCCGGCTCTAAGCAATAGGGACCAGGGGACCAGAGATTCTCTTCTCTGGTGGTTGTTTCAGGATCACCTGTCTCAGGGAATGTGTTTCCGCAGACCAGAGTGGATCATCGTAACGACCGACGCCAGTCTGTTGGGCTGGGGTGCTGTCTGGGACTCCCTGAAAGCTCAGGGCTTATGGTCTCTGGAAGAAGCTCTTCTCCCGATAAACATTCTGGAACTGAGGGCGATATTCAACGCTCTTCAGGCATGGCCTCAACTAGCTGCGGCCAAATTCATCAGATTTCAGTCGGACAACATCACGACTGTAGCTTACATCAACCATCAAGGGGGAACAAGGAGTCCCCTAGCAATGATGGAAGTAACCAAAATAATCAGGTGGGCGGAGGATCACTCTTGCCACCTCTCAGCAATTCACATCCCAGGAGTAGACAACTGGGAAGCGGATTTTCTTAGTTGTGGGAACTCCACCCGGAGGTATTTGCCCAGCTGACTCAGCTATGGGGCACTCCAGAATTGGATCTGATGGCATCCCGTCAGAATGCCAAACTTCCTCTTTACGGGTCCAGGTCCCGGGATCCACAGGCGGTGTTGATAGATGCTCTAGCAGCGCCTTGGTCCTTCAATCTGGCCTATGTGTTTCCACCGTTTCCTCTCCTTCCTCGTCTGGTTGCCAGAATCAAGCAGGAGAGGGCGTTGGTGATTCTAATAGCGCCTGTGTGGCAACGCAGGACTTGGTATGCAGACCTAATGGACATGTCATCCGTTCCACCATAGACTCTGCCAATGAGGCAGGACCTTCTACTTCAAGGTCCTTTCAAACATCCAAATCTAATTTCTCTGCGTCTGACTGCTTGGAGATTGAACGCCTAATTCTATCTAAGCGTGGTTTCTCTGAGTCGTTTATCGATACCCTGATTTAGGCTAGAAAGCCTGTCGCCAGGAAAATCTACCATAAGATTTGGCAAAAATATCTTTGTTGGTGTGAATCCAAGGGTTACTCATGGAGTAAGATTAGGATTCCTAAGATATTGTCCTTTCTCCAAAACGGATTGGAGAAAGGATTATCAGCTAGTTCCTTAAAAGGACAGATATCTGCTTTGTCTATTCTTTTACACAAACGTCTGGCAGAGGTACCAGACGTTCAAGCGTTTAGTCAGGCTTTAGTCAAAATCAATCCTGTTTATAGACCTGTGGCTCCGCCATGGAGTCTGAATTTAGTTCTTTCAGTTCTGCAAGGGGTTCCGTTTGAACCTTTACATTCCATAGATATTAAACTTTTATCTTGGAAAGTTTTGTTCTTGGTAGCTGAAACTCTTCGAGCAGAAGAGATAGATTTATCTGCTTTGCAGTGTGACTCACCTTACTTGGTGTTCCATGCAGATAAGGTAGTTTTGCGTACCAAACCCAGTTTTCTTCCTAAGGTTGTGTCTAATAAGAATATTAATCAGGAAATTGTTGTTCCTTCTCTGTGTCCTAATCCTTCTTCGAAGAAGGAACGTCTGTTATCTTGATGTGGTTCGTGCTTTAAAGTTCTATTTACAAGCAACTAAGGATTTCAGACAAACAACTTCATTGTTTGTCATCTATTCTGGTAAGAGGAGAGGTCAGAATGCGACTGCGACCTCTCTTTCTTTCCTTTTGGCTGAAAAGCATCATCCGTCTGGCCTATGAGATTGCTGGCCAGCAGCCTCCTGAAACAATTACTGCTCATTCTACCAGAGCAGTGGCTTCCACATGGGCTTTTAAAAATGAGGCTTCTGTTGAACAGATTTGTAAGGCAGCGACTTGGTCTTCGCTGCATACTTTTTCCAAATTTTACAAATTCGATACTTTTGCTTCTTTGGAGGCTATTTTTGGGAGAAAGGTTTTACAAGCAGTGGTGCCTTCCCTTTAAGGTACCTGTCTTGTTCCCTCAATTCATCCGTGTCCTGAAGCTTTGGTATTGGTATCCCACAAGTAAAGGATGAATCCGTGGACTGGATACACCTTACAAGAGAAAACAGAATTTATGCTTATTACTTTCTCTTGTGGTGTATCCAGTCCACGGCCCGCCCTGGCTATTAAGTCAGGTAGATTTTTTTGTTTAAACTACAGTCACCACTGCACCCTATGGTTTCTCCTTTTTTTCTTCCTAACCTCCGGTCGAATGACTGGGGGGTGGAGCTAGAGGGGGAGCTATATGGACAGCTCTGCTGTGTGCTCTCTTTGCCACTTGCTGTTAGGAAGGAGAATATCCCACAAGTAAAGTATGAATCAGTGGACTGGATACACCACAAGAGAAAGTAATTTATCAGGTAAGCATAAATTCTGTTTTCGTTTTACAACAGCCAGGTTCCTGCTATTGCTCAAGTGTAAGGGGAGGTCACACTAAATACTTGCCACTTTATCCTATAGGAGCTGTGTTTTTCAGATTTTTTTTTCTTCTTCCTGTTTTTTAATACTACATATAAATATCCTGTATTTTCTGGTTGTAGTCTATTAAAGAGACTGAGAAATAATTACTATTATATACTATTGCTAAAACAATACAGTGAAAACTGTCGAAAACGGACTCTGTATTACACAGAAACCTGTCCATGACGGAAATATTTGACAGTCCCAGCGCTTAGTGTTATACTTACATTGTTTAACTACCTGGATAAGCCGGAACCTGTCCAAAACGAAAACGGAATGCAGTCCCATTGTGAAGTGCATATACATTATGTTCGGCTACCTGGATAAGCCGGAATATGTAATGCGGAAGGAGTGTGGCAACTGAAGAAGGAACATGACAACCCCAGACAATCGTTTCGGCCTCCTATGGGCCTCTTCAGTGAGGTGCAGCCACATTCCTCTAAGCACACTGGGCAAGGAGTCAACGTTTGGTTTCCCCCATCACCCATAGGGAGACCTCCCTAGGGTCATATTCATTTGCATACGAAGAGAGAAGCACTCTACCAGGAACGAGCAACAGTTAATTAGCTAGTTATAGCGATTTACCACCCAGGAGCAGCCTCTTTTAAACCTTTTCACAGAGGAAAACTTTCCTGTAGCACATCAGTCTGATCCCGCCAAGTAAGGTCAGTCCAGCCCTGAAATACCAGGCAATTCTCCTCTGAACATGACAATCCCAGACGATCGTATCGGCCTCCTATGGGCCTGGTCAGTGAGGTGCAGCCACATTCCTCTAAGCACACTGGGCAAGGAGTCCAGGTCTGGTTTCCCCCATCACCTATAGGGAGACCTCCCTAGGGTCATATTAATTTGCATACAAAGAGAAAAGCGCTCTACCAGGAACGAACAGCCCATCAGCTAGTTCTATGGTGATTTACCACCCAGGATATATATGTGTGTGTGTGTGTATATGTATATATATGTGTATATACTGAAACAAGAGTCCTGGATGCTCCTGGAGGGTATATATAAAACTGAAGACTTTATTAGAAAATTTAAAAACTAACAACAATGGAAGAGATTAGAGTAGACAATTTGCAGGCGCAGCACCAGGGCTTATGCGTTTCGGCTATAGAGCCGTAGTCATAGCATACAGGTGCTGTGCCTGTTTATTGATTTTAAAACTTGTGCCAAAAATTCATTGGTTAAAAAATCAAGAACCCGCCTGCTGGGTTTGGTCTACATGATGAATACACAGTGTACAGAGTGTCAGAAATTGTATAAGCACTAAAATGTTGTGTCACAAAAAATATATACAATAGACACATTAGAATGTTTGAAATACGAAAACTATGGACAATGTGTAAAGTAACCTCATTAGAGGAATGGACAGACAAATGTCTGAATTAGATACAGAGCGCTTTATAAACATGCAAATAAAAATCGTATAAGGAAATATAGAATATTAGGGGGGGGAATACCAAGATACAGAAAGAAAATTATGTACAATTGAACATTATGATATTACATTGATTAAAAAAGATTTGATAGGATAAAATATCCTACATTAATAATTCACCAGAGAAGAGAGAGGTTGTAGCCAATTGATTGATGAGTAAGATATAGATGTAAGTAATTTGATATGGAAGAAATCTGAATCTGAAAATGTAACTAAAATAGAAGCTAAATGTATAAAAATGAGAAATTAAAGATAATATGTACATACTGTATGATTTGATAATATATGAGTGCCACAGATCATTACAAATAGTTAATTAGGTCAAATCTGGAATTGAGACCCTTAGGTATTCTGGTGTCAAGTTAGAACATCCAGAACACCTCACGTTTGGCCAAAAGTTGATTCAGATTACCACCTCTAGTTGGTAAGGTGACCTTCTCTATAATACACCATCTAAAAGTGCTGAGATTGTTGCCATGTTTGCCATGAAAATGTTGAACCAAAGGTGTGGTGGCCTTGCCTATGTTAAATGTAGAAAGATGTTCTCTCACTCTTGAGTTCATGTCCCTGGAGGTAAGACCTACATATTGTAGATTACATTGTATACAGGAAATCAGGTAAATGACATTGCTGGCAGTGCAGTTGAGGCAAGATTTGATGTCAAAGGTCTGGCCGGTGACAAAAGAGGAAAATGTTTTGGTCACTTGAACAAAATCACACGGTTTACACCGTCTACTGCCACATTTATACATCCCTTGGTGCCTCAACCACGAACTGTTGTTACTTTCCGTCTGTTTTAGTTCAGTAGGTGACAAGATACCACCTAGGGTGGTGCTTTTTCTGTAGGAACATTTCAGGCCTTGATCCACAATGTTAACTAATTTGTCGTCTGCAGACAAAAGAGTAATGTTTCCTCACTATGCTGCAGACTTTATTGTATTGAGCACTAAATTGTGTAACAAAGTAGACTTCAGATGATGATTTGGGAGTCATAGTTTCAGGTTTATCCTGTAATAAGACCTTTCTGTCCATGGTCTCAAGTGACTTTCTGGCTCTCAAAACATCATGGGAAGGATAACCCCTTTCTCTCAATCTGTTTGTCAAGATATTTGCTTGATTTTCATAAGTGTCTGTCATATCTCTATCTCTATCTCTATCTCTATCTCTATCTCTATCTCTATCTCTGTATATATATATCTCTATCTCTATCTCTGTATATATATATCTCTATCTCTATCTCTGTATATATATATCTCTATCTCTATCTCTGTATATATATATCTCTATCTCTATCTCTGTATATATATATATATATCTATCTCTATCTCTGTATATATATATATATATCTCTATCTCTATCTCTGTATATATATATATATCTCTATCTCTATCTCTGTATGTATGTATATATATATATCTCTATCTCTATGTATGTATATATATATATCTCTATCTCTATCTCTATGTATATATATATATCTCTATCTCTATCTCTATGTATGTATATATCTCTATCTCTATCTCTATGTATGTATATATATATATCTCTATCTCTATGTATGTATATATATATATCTCTATCTCTATCTCTATGTATGTATATATATATCTCTATCTCTATCTCTATGTATGTATATATATATCTCTATCTCTATGTATGTATATATATATATCTCTATCTCTATCTCTATGTATGTATATATATATATATATCTCTATCTCTATGTATGTATATATCTCTATCTCTATCTCTATGTATGTATATATATATATCTCTATCTCTATGTATGTATATATATATCTCTATCTCTATCTCTATGTATGTATATATATATCTCTATCTCTATCTCTATGTATGTATATATATATCTCTATCTCTATCTCTATGTATGTATATATATATCTCTGTCATAAGTGACGGCTCTGAGCCATCATTAGCACCAGAGTGGGAAACTCTGTGACGGCTCAGAGCCGTCATTAGCACTCAAAGGGTTAATTAGCCTTTTTAGGTTATGCACAGATCTCAACATGTTTTATGGCACTTAAAGGGGCTTAGTAAAGCTGAGGCTGTAAATATTTTTCATAAAAAAAAAACATTAAAAAACAAGGGGTCATGATCTCAAGGGTAGTAGATTCAGAAGCAATTTGCGGAAATACTTTATAGAAAGGGTGATTGCTTCATGGGAAATAAAACTTCCACAAGAGGTGCTAATGACAAATACACTGGGGGACTTTAAGAAACCCTGGTATAAGCATAAGGCTATCCTACGAACTAGATAAGTTTATACTTTAAGAACTATTAGGCAGATTTGTTGGGCCTATAGCTCTTACCTGCCTTCAAAATCTATGTTTCATTCTGTGATTTCAACTGGTCTGAGTGCTAAAGTGTATCATTATCCAACTGTTGCTCAAAGTAATTAAAGGGACACTGAACTCAAATTTTTTCTTTCGTGATTCAGATAGAGCATGCAATTTTAAGCAACTTTCTAATTTACTCCTATTATCAAATTTTCTTCCTTCTCTTGGTATGTTTATTTGAAATGCAAGAATGTAAGTTTAGATGCCGGCCCATTTTTGGTGAATAACCTGGGTTATTCTTGCTGATTGGTGGATGAATTCATCCACCAATAAAAGTGCTGTCCAGAGTCTGAAACAAAAAAAGCTTAGATGCCTTCTTTTTCAAATAAAGATAGCAAGTGAACAAAGAAAAATTGCTAATAGGAGTAAATTAAAAAGTTGCTTGAAATTGAATGCTCTATCTGAATCACAAAAGAAAAAAATTGGGTTCAGTGTCCCTTTAAGGGAATAAAGATTAATTTATTCTACATCCCTATTGTGTGCACAGTAAAAGTAGTCATCATTTTTACTTGGAGCATTTTCTTTTTGCAAAAACAAGTGTAGTCCAAAATTGTTTGTTAGAACTAGTGCATATAAATTTCTATTAAAATGTTGCCAAAATGCATCTTATTTATTATGCAGAACATGCAGTTGCCTTAAAGGGACATTTAATCATCTTCTGCAATTGTGTGTTTATCACTTCACTTCATAGAGAGCCCAAAAAGCACATTTTATTACCTAGGTTAAAATGCTGCAAATTGCAGAAAAAAAAAATAAAAAAAATTAGGTTATAGAATTTGCTCCTTGGCCTCTCCAGGGAGGGAGCCACATGCACATTTATTTACACAAGAGCAAGATGTATTTAATGTTCCTTTAACCCTTTGAACTCACTGGTGACAAAGACAATTCCACTCATCTGATGAGAAAGATCTTAAGACATTTCACACAAGTATATGTAATAAAGCTAAAGATCAACTGGGATCTGTGGAATTCTTGCAAACTTTTACCAGAGTTGAAATATGCAAGCAGTGTGTTTCCTAGGAAAACATCCGTCTTCTCCACATGAATCTTAGTTTGGAACATTTACCATAATTATATTAGGTTATGTTAAACATTATTTTCCTGTTAACAGAGGGAAAAGGAAAAAAAAAAGTTTTTGCCTTTGAAATTGACTCCAGATAGCTTTCCGGTGCTTGTAACTGCTCTTGCATCTCCTGCAATTTTCTTGGTTGGAGTCGATGAGTTAACTTAATGAACTGGTTGTCATGAACAGGACCTGTGATATTGAGTCTGTTTACCAGAAACATTTTTATGAGGTGAATTACATGCACTGCATGACTACTTAACATTGGTCTTTAAATATTTTACTTTAAACAGACTTGCAATTTTATGGCCTAATTTATAAGGTTAGAAACTCTGTTCTGCTCTTCAGGAAGCTGCTAGAGCTAAACAGCATAGTGAAAATTGTTCTTCTTTATCTTTGTATTAGGCTACCTAGGGCAATGTGATAAATACTACAGGACCACGTTACTTGGATGCATTTTCTCCTACATTGGTGTGTCCGGTCCACGGCTTCATCCTTACTTGTGGGAATATTCTCTTCCCTAACAGGAAATGGCAAAGAGAGCACAGCAAAAGCTGCCCATATAGCTCCCCCTCTGGCTCCGCCCCCCCAGTCATTCTCTTTGCCGCTCTGAACAAGTAGCATCTCCACGGGGATGGTAAAGAGTATGTGGTGTTAGTTGTAGTTTTATTTCTTCTATCAAGAGTTTGTTATTTTAAAATAGTGCCGGTTTGTTCTATTTACTCTACAACAGAAAGTGATGAAGAGTTCTGTTAAAAGAGGAGTATGATTTTAGCAACAGTAACTAAAATCCATTGCTGTTCCCACGCAGGACTGTTGAAACCAGAGAACTTCAGTTGGGGGGAACAGTTTGCAGACTTTTCTGCTCCAGGTATGACTAGTCTCTTTTCTAACAAGACATAGTAATGCTAGAAGACTGTCATTTTCCCTTATGGGATCGGTAAGCCATTTTCTTAGACTCACAACAGAATGAAGGCTTATAAATGGGCTATATACTGGTTGACACTATTGTGGGCTAAATCGATTGATTTATATAATATTTATATGACTTTTGTAGTGTTTTGTGACTTGGAAACACTTTTGGGAACGTTTTTATTACGCCTGGCAGTTGTTTAGACACCTAATCTAGTCAGGAAGGCCCCTTCACTCTGGTATGCAGAGGGAGGAGGCCTCATTTTCGCGCCTCAGTTGCGCAGTTACTTCTGGAAGCAGTGCATGCAGCTTCATGTGAGAGGGTCCTGTGGCCATAAAAACGATTTCAAGAAGGCTTATTTCTGTGGTGAATAACCCCCAAGGAAGGTAAAGGCCGCAGCAAAGGCTGTGGCAGGGACTGTAGTGGGTTTAAACTGGTAAATTGAACAATTAGCTCTGGTTTGCTCATTTAATGGGTTAAAGATTTGCATTAAGACACTAGGATATTTCCTTCATAGTTTTTCAAACATTCAGAAATAAAGTGTACTCTTTTTATTATTTAAAGAGACTGTAACGGTTTTGTTTAAAAACCGTTTTATTGCATTAATAGCCTGCCTAAGTCTGTCTAACGTGTCTATACCTTCAGATAGCATATGTTCTGTGTGTATGGAGGCCAAGGTGGTTCCCCCTTTAAATGTATGTGAAAATTGTGCCATGGCGTCCAAACAAAGTAAGGACAGTTCTGTCACATTTAATAAGGTTGCCCAAGATGATTCTTCAAATGAAGGTAGTGGGGATAGTTCATCATCCTCTCCTTCTGTGTCAACACCAGTTATGCCCGTGCAGGCGACACCTAGTACATCTAGCGCGCCAATGCTTGTTACTATGCAGCAATTAACTGTAGTAATGGATAATTCTATAGCAAATCTTTTATCCAAACTGCCAGCATTTCCCAGAAAGCGTGATTGCTCAGTTTTAAATACAGAGGATGAGCAAGTGGGCGCTGACGATAATTTATCTGTTATACCCTCACACCAGTCTGAATTGGCAGTGAGGGAGGGTCTGTCTGAGGGAGAACTTTCTGATTCAGGAAATGTTTCTCAGCAGGCAGAACCTGATATCGTGGCGTTTAAATTTAAGTTAGAACATCTCTGCGCCCTGTTTAAGGAGGTGCTAACTACTCTTGACGATTGTGACTCTTTGGTGATACCAGAGAAATTGTGCAAAATGGACAAATTCCTAGAGGTCCCTGTGCACGCTGATGCCTTTCCGATACCCAAGAGGGTGGCGGACATAGTGACCAAGGAGTGGGAGAAGCCAGGTATACCTTTTTGTCCCTCCTCCTATATTTAAGAAAATGTTCCCCATTATCGACCCCAGAAGGGACGCATGGCAAACAGTCCCTAAGGTTGAGGGGGCAGTTTCTACTTTGGCCAAGCGCATGACTATTCCCATTTAGGACAGTTGTGCTTTCAAAGATCCTATGGATAAAAAATTGGAAGGATTGCTTAAAAAGATATTTGTTCAGCAAGGTTTCCTTCTCCAACCAATTTCGTGCATTATTCCTGTCACAACGGCGGCGTCTTTTTGGTTCGAAGAACTAGAAAATTCGCTCCATAAGGAGACTCCATATGAGGAAGTCATGGACAGAATTCACGCACTAAAGTTGGCTAATTCCTTTATTTTAGATGCCGCTTTTCAATTGGCAAAATTAGCGGCGAAAAATTCAGGTTTTGCAATAGTGGCTCGCAGAACGCTTTGGCTAAAATCTTGGTCGGCGGATGTGTTGTCCAAGACAAAACTGCTTAATATTCCTTTCAAAGGTAAGACCCTTTTCGGGCCAGAATTGAAGGAGATTATTTCAGACATCACTGGGGGGGAAGGGCCATGCCCTCCCACAGGATAGGCCTTTCAAGGCTAAGAACAAATCTAATTTTCGTTCCTTTCGCAATTTCAGGAACGGACCGTCTCCTAACTCTACAGCCTCTAGACAAGAGGGTAACTCTTCCCAGCCTAAACCAGCATGGAAACCAATGCAAGGGTAAACAGGCCAAGAAGCCTGCTGCTGCTACCAAGACAGCATGAAGGGGTAGCCCCTGATCTGGGACCGGATCTAGTAGGGGGCAGACTTTCTCTCTTTGCTCAGGCTTGGGCAAGAGATGTTCCGGATCCCTGGGCACTAGAAATAGTCTCTCAGGGGTATCTTCTAGAGTTCAAGGAACTTCCTCCAAGGGGAAGGTTCCACATGTCTCGCTTATCTTCAGACCAGATAAAGAGACAGGCATTCTTACATTGCGTAGGAGACCTATTAAAGATGGGAGTGATACACCCAGTTCCGACAGCGGAACAAGGTCTGGGGTTTTAATCAAACCTGTTTGTAGTTCCCAAAAAAGAGGTAACTTTCAGGCCAATTCTGGATTTAAAAATTCTAAACAAATTCCTCAGAGTTCCATCATTCAAAATGGAAACGATTCGAACGATTTTACCAACAATCCAGGAGGGTCAATACAGGACTACTGTGGACTTAAAGGATGCGTACCTACATATTCCTATCCACAAAGATCATCATCATCATCAGTTCCTAAGGTTCGCCTTTCTGGACAAACATTACCAGTTCGTGGCTCTTCCGTTCGGTTTAGCCACTGCTCCCAGAATTTTCACAAAGGTGCTAGGATCCCTGCTAGCGGTTCTAAGACCGAGGGGCATTGCGGTGGCACCTTACTTAGACGACATCCTAATCCAAGCGTCGTCCCTTTCCAGATCAAGGGCTCATACAGACATTGTATTAGCCTTTCTCAGGTCTCACGGGTGGAAGGTGAACGTAGAAAAGAGTTTCCTGTCCCCGTCTACAAGGGTTCCCTTTCTGGGAACAATAATAGATTCTGTAGAAATGAAGATCTTTCTGACAGAGGTCAGAAAATTAAAACTTCTAAACGCTTGTCAAGTTCTTCTATCTATTCCTCAGCCTTCCATAGCTCAGTGCATGGAGGTAATAGGACTAATGGTTGCAGCAATGGACGTGGTCCCTTTTGCTCGAATTCATCTAAGACCATTGCAACTGTGCATGCTCAAACAGTGGAATGGGGATTATGCAGACTTGTCTCCCCAGATTCAAGTAGACAAGGTAACCAGAGACTCGCTCCGCTGGTGGTTGACTCAGGATCACCTGTCTCAGGGAATGAGTTTCCGCAGACCAGACAAGGTAACCAGAGACTCGCTCCGCTGGTGGTTGACTCAGGATCACCTGTCTCAGGGAATGAGTTTCCGCAGACCAGAGTGGGTCATCGTCACGACCGACGCCAGTCTCTTAGGCTGGGGCGCGGTCTGGGACTCCCTGAAAGCTCAGGGTCTATGGTCTCGGGAAGAGTCCCTTCTCCCGATTTTTTTTTTTTTTTTTTCAATGCGCTCCTGGCCTGGCCTCACCTAGCGAAGACCAGATTCATAAGATTTCAGTCGGACAACATGACGACTGTAGCATACATCAATCATCAGGGGGGAACAAGGAGTTCCTTGGCGATGACAGAGGTATCCAAGATCATCAAATGGGCAGAGGATCACTCCTGCCACCTATCTGCAATCCACATCCCAGGAGTAGACAACTGGGAGGCGGATTATTTGAGTCGTCAGACTTTCCATCCGGGGGAGTGGGAGCTCCACCCGGAGGTCTTTGCCCAGTTAACTTAACTATGGGGCACTCCGGATATGGATCTGATGGCATCTCGTCAGAACTTCAAAGTTCCTCGATACGGGTCCAGATCCAGGGATCCCAGGGCGACACTAGTGGATGCATTAGTGGCGCCTTGGTCGTTCAATCTAGCTTATGTGTTTCCACCGTTCCCTCTCCTTCCCAGGCTGGTAGCCAGGATCAAACAGGATAAAGCCTCTGTGATCCTAATAGCTCCTGCGTGGCCACGCAGGACTTGGTATGCAGACCTGGTGAATATGTCATCGGCTCCACCATGGAAGCTACCTTTGAGACAGGATCTTCTAGTACAAGGTCCATTCGAACATCCAAATCTAGTCTCTCTGCAACTGACTGCTTGTAAATTGAACCATTGATTCTATCTAAGCGTGGGTTTTCAGATTCAGTTATAGATACTCTGGTTCAAGCCAGAAAGCCTGTAACTAGGAAGATTTACCATAAGATATGGCACAAATATATCCGTTGGTGCGAATCCAAAGGTTTTTCTTGGAGTA
Source organism: Bombina bombina (assembly GCF_027579735.1). Taxonomy (NCBI): domain Eukaryota; kingdom Metazoa; phylum Chordata; class Amphibia; order Anura; family Bombinatoridae; genus Bombina; species Bombina bombina. Next base: position 620,990,055 of record NC_069504.1, read on the forward strand.
AAATAAAAATTCCTAGGATTCTTTCCTTTCTCCAAGAGGGTTTGGAGAAAGGTCTTTCAGCTAGTTCACTAAAGGGACAGATATCTGCTCTGTCTGTCTTGTTGCACAAATGCCTGGCAGCCGTGCCAGATGTACAAGCGTTTGTACAGGCGTTAGTCAGAATCAAGCCTGTTTACAGACCTATGACTCCTCCATGGAGTCGAAACTTAGTTCTTTCAGTTCTTCAAGGGGTTCCGTTTGAACCTTTGCATTCCATAGATATTAAGTTACTATCTTGGAAAGTTCTGTTTTTAGTTGCTATTTCTTCTGCCAGAAGAGTTTCTGAATTATCGGCTTTGCAGTGTACTTCTCCCTATCTGGTATTTCATGCAGATAAGGTAGTTTTACGTACCAAACCTGGTTTTCTTCCAAAAGTAGTTTCCAACAGGAATATTAACCAGGAAATAGTTGTTCCTTCTCTATGTCCGAATCCAGTTTCAAAGAAGGAACGTTTGTTACACAACCTAGATGTGGTCCGTGCTTTAAAATTCTATTTAGAAGCAACAAAGGATTTCAGACAAACATCATCTTTGTTTGTCGTTTATTCTGGTAAGAGGAGAGGGCAGAAAGCTACTGCTACCTCTCTTTCTTTTTGGCTGAAAAGCATCATCTGATTGGCTTATGAGACTGCCGGACGGCAGCCTCCTGAACGAATTACAGCTCACTCTACTAGAGCTGTGGCTTCCACATGGGCCTTCAAGAACGAGGCTTCTGTTGATCAGATCTGTAAGGCAGGTACTTGGTCTTCTCTGCATACTTTTGCCAAATTTTACAAATTCGATACTTCTGCTTCTTCGGAGGCTGTTTTTGGGAGAAAGGTTTTGCAAGCCGTGGTGCCTTCCGTTTAGGTAACCTGACTTGCTCCCTCCCTTCATCCGTCTCCTAAAGCTTTGGTATTGGTTCCCACAAGTAAGGATGACGCCGTGGACCGGACACACCAATGTAGGAAATAACAGAATTTATGTTTACCTGATAAATTTCTTTCTCCTACGGTGTGTCCGGTCCACGGCCCGCCCTGGCTTTTAGTCAGGTTTGAAAATTTTTATTCCATACACTACAGTCACCAAGGCACCCTATAGTTTCTCCTTTTTCTCCTAACCGTCGGTCGAATGACTGGGGGGCGGAGCCAGAGGGGGAGCTATATGGGCAGCTTTTGCTGTGCTCTCATTGCCATTTCCTGTTAGGGAAGAGAATATTCCCACAAGTAAGGATGAAGCCGTGGACCAGACACACCGTAGGAGAAAGAAATTTATCAGGTAAACATAAATTCTGTTTTTCTATAGCATCTGTCTTTGAAGAAGGGTTCTGTTTGTTTAACATTTTTGCTCTTTGGTGCCACACAGACTACAAATTGGTCTTTGCTCCAAAATTTGTGAACCCTAGTATAATTGCATTTGCCTATCCCCATACTCCTATATGAATGAAAAACCTACCCTATGGCTGCTGTAATGAGAGAAACATTTTTATTGTATTTTCTAAAGAAACTGCCCAGTTTTAGCAATGTTAGGAATGCTTGTTATCCAATTATCAGCGGCACCTCTGGTTTGCAGCTGTAATTTAAAGGGACATTTATACTAACAAATATGCATGAGTAGCATTTATAGACGTCAAAACTATATAATTTTTTTGTCTGAAAAATGTTTCAAAGTAACATAAGTTCCCTGGTCCTGGACTCTCAATGGAGTTGGGAGGTTCCGTCCCTAAATGGGATGGCGTTATCTTCACCCTTGCTAAAAGTACTACTATCCCGCTTGAGGATAGTTCTTCGTTTGAAGAACCCATGAATAAAGGATGGAAACTCTGTTAAGAAAGATGTTTCAAAATACGGGATATTTGTTTCAAACGGAGGCGGCTGTTGCCACGGTTACTGGAGAAACTACCTTCTGGTGTGACTCCTTATAGGATTTGATCGCGGTGGAGGATCCCCTCAACGTTAAAGATTTATGGCCTTGATGGTTGTTAATTTCTTTTATCTGTGCTGCTATTAGACAGTTTATTCGCTTGAATGCTATGGCTTCAGCTTTTTCTGTTCAGGCCCGTCAGGCTCGGCTGAAGTCCTGGTCTGCGGATATGACTTCTAAGTCTAGACTTCTTCCATCCCTTTAAGGGAATGATTTTGTCTGGTCCAGTCCTAGACTCAATTATCTCCACAGTCACAGGGGGCAAGGGTGCCTTCGTACCGCAAGAGTATATGAACTAATCTAAAATCTAAGGGACGATTTTCGTTTATTTTCTTTCTGATAAAGCCCATATCAGCAGTCCTCTGCTAAGCCAGAGCAAACCAAGAGCTTTTGGAAGCCGGCTCAGTCCTGGAATAAATATAAGCAGAGCAAGAAGCCCACCGAATCTATGTCGACATGAATGGGCAGTCCCCGGTCCTCTTTTGGATCGTGTAGGGGGCAGTATGTCGCTCTTTTCAGTTGCTTGGTTCAGGGACGTGCAGGATCCATGGGTCCTTGAGGTCATAGCTCAGGGTTACAAGATAGGTTTTAAGTTTTAGCCACCCAAGGGCAGATTCCTCCTGTCTTACCCCATAAAAGGCTTCCCTCCTTTCTGGTCAGTGTGTATGGGATCTGTCCTCTAGGAGTTATTGTCCCGGTGCCTATCGCAGTGAGAGGTTTGGGATACTATTCAAACCTTTTCGTGGTCCTTTAGAAGGAGGGAACTTCCATCCGATTCTGAAACTAAAGTGCTTAAGCAGGTTTTTAAATGTCCCCTCGTTTAGGATGGAGACAATAAGGTCCATTCTTCCCCTCATTTGAGAGGGATAGTTCATGACCTCGATAGGTCTGAAGGATGCTCCCTTCTCGTACCAATCCTCAAGTACCAGTTCCTAAGGTTTGCATTCCTGGACCAGCACTTCCAGTTTATTGCCCTTCCGTTTGGTCTAGCTAAAGAAGTTTTTCGAAGAGTGGACCATTCAGAATATCTCCTCTGTCTTCATTGATCCCATGGATGGCAGATAATCTAGAGAGAGTTCTCTTGTATCAAGTACCAGGGTAGAATTCTCAGGTACTATAATAGTCTCCATAGACATGAGAATATTTCTAACAGACCAGAGACGTTGCAAGCTAGTTTCAACATGTCTTGCCCTCCAGATCTCCTTAAAGCCATCTGTGGCTCGGTGCATGGAGGTGATTGGTCTCATGGTGTCCAGCTTAGACATAATTTCTTTTGCCAGGTTTCACCTCAGACTGTTGCAACTGTGCATGCTGAACTAGTGGAATGGCGATCATTCGGATCTGTCTCAACAGATTTCTCTGGACAACCAATCAGGAGAATCGCTGTCTTGGTGGTTTTGTCCGGATCAATGGTCCTGAGGGACATCAGTCTCAAGACCATCCTGGGTGTTTGTGACTATGGTCTGTCAGGATGGGGAGCTGTTTGGGGTGCCAGGAAGGCACAGGGCCTCTGGTCTCAGGAGGTAATGCTCCCTCCTTATCTCATTTTGGTACTTCGGGCAATATACAATGCTCTGGAGGCTTGGCCTCTACTGGGTTCATCCCAGTTAATCAGATTCCAATCAAACAATATATCCTCGGTGGCTTACATCAACCATCAGGGGGGAACGAGAAGCTCCCTAATTTTGAGGGAAGTATCTCAGATTCTGGTGTGGGGGAGACCTGCATTAGTTCGCTGTCAGCGATCCACATTCCGGGTGTGGACAACTGGGAAGCAAATTTCCTCAGCAGACTATCCTTTCATCTGGGAGAATGGTCTCTCCATCCCAAGTGTTTGCAGAGATTTGCAAGAGGAAGATCTTATAACATCTCAATACCAAGCTACCAGATAGGGGTCAAGGTACAGGGATCCTGAGACGGAGCTAACAGATGCAATAGTGGTGCGTTGGAGGTTCAATATAATTTATCCTTTCCGACCGTTAACACTACTTCCTAGTGTAGTAGCTCGAGTCAAGCAGGCGTTGGTAATACAGACTGCTCTGTCTTGGCCGCGAAGGATATGGTTCGCAGATCTAGTGGGGAGCAGTGTTCATTGTGAAGGCAAATTTTGATTTTGTTTTATCCTTTTGACTAAAATGCCATTTTAGTTTTAGTCATATTTTAGTCATCTGAATTGTTTTAGTTTTAGTTGACTAAATCTCCAGTAGATTTTAGTCTACTAAAATCTAAGGGGTTTAGTTAAAGTGTAACGCTTTTTTTAAGCATTTCTCTATAATTTCCAAACTCATTATATACCCCAGGAGTAAACATAAGACCTATTATTATTTATGGTATTAAGGTTTAAACATGCAATTCAGACACAGATTTAGCCGTTGTAATATATAACGTCTTTATTAAATGTAACATTAAATAAAACCAAGTTTCATAAACAAACAGAAGTGCAACTTTATAATATAAAAAAACAAACTGTAAACTGTATTGGCTGTAACGCTATTACACATATTACCCAATATAAAACTTTTAACAGTTCTCTGTTAATAATTAAAACAAGTATCAAGTAACTCATCACAACAAAAAGCTTCAGCAGCTAGCACAGGCACAGCATAACAAACCTATACTTGTGGGTTATTCTTATTTCTCCAACATTGGTGTGTCCGGTCCACGGCGTCATCCTTACTTGTGGGATATTCTCTTCCCCAACAGGAAATGGCAAAGAGTCCCAGCAAAGCTGGTCACAGGATCCCTCCTAGGCTCCGCCCACCCCAGTCATTCTCTTTGCCGTTGCACAGGCAACATCTCCACGGAGATGGTTAAGAGTTTTTTTGGTGTTTAAATGTAGTTTTTATTCTTCTATCAAGTGTTTGTTATTTTAAAATAGTGCTGGTATGTACTATTTACTCTGAAACAGAAAAGGATGAAGATTTCTGTTTGTAAGAGGAAGATGATTTTAGCAGACAGTAACTAAAATCGATTGCTGTTTCCACACAGGACTGTTGAGATGAAGTAACTTCAGTTGGGGGAAACAGTTAGCAGACTTTTCTGCTTAAGGTATGACTAGCCATATTTCTAACAAGACCATGTAATGCTGGAAGGCTGTCATTTCCCCTCATGGGGACCGGTAAGCCATTTTCTTAGTCAAATATAAAAGAATAAAGGGCTTAAAAAAGGGCTTAAAAACTGGTAGACATTTTTATGGGCTAAAACGATTGCTTTATTGGGGCATATTATGCAGATTCTAGCTAATAATTGGCATTATAATCTTGGGGAACGTTTAAAAAACGGCAGGCACTGTGTTGGACACCTTTTTTAGTCTGGGGGCCTTTCTAGTTATAGACTGAGCCTCATTTTCGCGCCATTACTGCGCAGTTGTTTTTGGAGAGCAAGGCATGCAGATGCATGTGTGAGGATCTAAGAATCACTAAAAAAGCTTCTAGAAGGCGTCATTTGGTATCGTATTCCCCTCTGGGCTTGGTTGGGTCTCAGCAAAGCATATAGCTGGGACTGTATAGGGGTTAAATTTAAAAACGGCTCCGGTTCCGTTATTTTAAGGGTTAAAGCTCTGAAATTTGGTGTGCAATACTTTTAATGCTTTAAGACACTGCGGTGAAATTTTGGTAATTTTTGAACAATTCCTTCATACTTTTTCACATATTCAGTAATAAAGTGTTTTCAGTTTGAAATTTAAAGTGACAGTAACGGTTTTATTTTAAAACGTTTTTTGTGCTTTGTTGACAAGTTTAAGCCTGTTTAACATGTCTGTACCATCAGATAAGCTATGTTATATATGTATGAAAGCCAATGTGTCTCTCCATTTAAATTTATGTGATAATTGTGCCATAGTGTCCAAACAAAGTAAGGACAGTAATGCCACAGATAATGATATTGCCCAAGATGATTCCTCAAATGAGGGGAGTAAACATGATACTACATCATCCCCTACTGTGTCTACACCAGTTTTGCCCACACAGGAGGCCCCTAGTACATCTAGTGCGCCAATACTTATTACCATGCAACAATTAACGGCTGTAATGGATAACTCCATAGCAAATCTTTTATCCAAAATGCCTACTTATCAGAGAAAGCGTGATTGCTCTGTTTTAAACACTGAAGAGCAAGAGGGCGCTGATGATAACTGTTCTGACATACCCTCACACCAATCTCAAGGGGCCATGAGGGAGGTTTTGTCTGATGGAGAAATCTCAGATTCAGGAAAAATTTCTCATCAAGCTGAACCTGATGTTGTAACATTTAAATTTAAATTAGAACATCTCCGCGCACTGCTTAAGGAGGTGTTATTTTCTCTGGATGATTGTGACAATTTTGTCATTCCAGAGAAATTATGTAAGATGGACAAGTTCCTAGAGGTTCCGGTGCCCCCCGACGGGTGGCGGACCTAGTAAATAAAGAGTGGGAAAAGCCCGGCATACCTTTTGTTCCCCCCCCTATATTTAAGAAATTATTTCCTATAGTCGACCCCAGAAAGGACTTATGGCAGACGGTCCCCAAGGTCGAGGGGGCGGTTTCTACTCTAAACAAACGCACATCTATTCCTATCGAAGATAGTTGTGCTTTCAAAGATCCTATGGATAAAAAATTAGAGGGTTTGCTTAAAAAGATTTTTGTACAGCAAGGTTACCTTCTACAACCAATTTCATGCATTGTTCCTGTCACTACGGCAGCGTGTTTCTGGTTCGAGGAACTAGAAAAGTCGCTCAGTAAAGAATCTTCGTATGAGGAGGTTATGGACAGAGTTCAAGCACTTAAATTGGCTAACTCTTTTGTTTTAGACGCCGCTTTGCAATTAGCTAGATTAGCGGCGAAAAATTCAGGGTTTGCTATCGTGGCGCGCAGAGCGCTTTGGCTAAAGTCTTGGTCAGCGGATGTGTCTTCCAAGACAAAATTGCTTAACATTCCTTTCAAAGGTAAAACATTATTTGGACCAGATTTGAAAGAGATTATTTCAGACATCACTGGGGGAAAGGGCCACGCCCTCCCACAGGATAGGTCTTTTAAGGCTAAAAATAAGCCTAATTTTCATCCCTTTCGCAGAAACGGACCAGCCTCTAATTCTGCATCCTCTAAGCAAGAGGGTAATACTTCACAACCCAAACCAGCCTGGAAACCAATGCAAGGCTGGAACAAGGGTAAGCAGGCCAAGAAGCCTACCACTGCTACCAAAACAGCATGAAGGGATAGCCCCCGATCCGGGACCGGATCTAGTGGGGGGCAGACTCTCTCTCTTTGCTCAGGCTTGGGCAAGAGATGTTCAGGATCCTTGGGCACTAGAAATAGTTTCTCAAGGTTATCTCCTGGAATTCAAGGAACTACCCCCAAGGGGAAGGTTCCACAGGTCTCACTTATCTTCAAACCAAATAAAGAGACAGGCTTTCTTACATTGTGTAGAAGACCTGTTAAAGATGGGAGTGATACATCCAGTTCCAATAAGAGAACAAGGAATGGGATTTTATTCCAATCTGTTCATAGTTCCCAAAAAAGAGGGAACATTCAGACCAATTTTGGATCTGAAGATCCTAAACAAATTTCTCAGGGTACCATCGTTCAAAATGGAAACTATTCGAACGATCCTACCCACCATCCAGGAAAGTCAATTTATGACTACCGTGGATTTAAAGGATGCGTACCTACATATTCCTATCCACAAGGAACATCATCAGTTCCTAAGGTTCGCTTTTCTGGACAAGCATTACCAGTTTGTGGCACTTCCATTCGGATTAGCCACTGCTCCAAGGATTTTCACAAAGGTACTAGGGTCCCTTCTAGCGGTTCTAAGACCAAGGGGCATTGCAGTAGTACCTTACTTGGACGACATCCTAATTCAAGCGTCGTCCCTGTCAAAAGCAAAGGCTCATACGGACATCGTCCTAGCCTTTCTCAGATCTCACGGATGGAAGGTGAACAAAGAAAAAAGTTCTCTGTCCCCGTCTACAAGAGTTCCCTTCTTGGGAACAATAATAGATTCCTTAGAAATGAGGATTTTTCTGACAGAGGTCAGAAAATCAAAACTTCTAAGCTCTTGTCAAGTACTTCATTCTGTTCCTCGTCCTTCCATAGCGCAGTGCATGAAAGTAATAGGATTGATGGTTGAAACAATAGACATAGTTCCTTTTGCACAAATTCATCTAAGACCATTACAACTGTGCATGCTCAGACAGTGGAATGGGGATTATACAGACTTGTCTCCGATGATTCAAGTAGATCAAAAGACCAGAGATTCACTCCGTTGGTGGCTGACCCTGGACAATCTGTCACAGGGAATGAGCTTCCGCAGACCAGAGTGGGTCATTGTCACGACCGACGCCAGTCTAGTGGGCTGGGGCGCGGTCTGGGAATCCCTGAAAGCTCAGGGTCTATGGTCTCGGGAAGAGTCTCTTCTCCCGATAAACATTCTGGAACTGAGAGCGATATTCAATGCTCTCAGAGCTTGGCCTCAACTAGCAAAGGCCAAATTCATAAGGTTTCAATCAGACAACATGACGACCGTCGCATATATCAATCATCAGGGGGGAACAAGGAGTTCCCTGGCGATGAAAGAAGTGACCAAGATAATTCAATGGGCGGAGGATCACTCCTGCCACTTGTCTGCGATCCACATCCCAGGAGTGGAAAATTGGGAAGCGGATTTTCTGAGTCGTCAGACATTCCATCCGGGGGAGTGGGAACTCCATCCGGAAATCTTTGCCCAAATAACTCAATTATGGGGCATTCCAGACATGGATCTGATGGCGTCTCGTCAGAACTTCAAGGTTCCTTGCTACGGGTCCAGATCCAGGGATCCCAAGGCGACTCTAGTAGATGCACTAGTAGCACCTTGGACCTTCAACCTAGCTTATGTATTCCCACCGTTTCCTCTCATTCCCAGGCTGGTAGCCAGGATCAATCAGGAGAGGGCCTCGGTGATCTTGATAGCTCCTGCGTGGCCACGCAGGACTTGGTATGCAGACCTGGTGAATATGTCATCGGCTCCACTATGGAAGCTACCTTTGAGACAGGACCTTCTTGTTCAGGGTCCATTCAAACATCCAAATCTGGTTTCCCTCCAACTGACGGCTTGGAGATTGAACGCTTGATTTTATCAAAGCGTGGGTTTTCAGATTCTGTAATAGATACTCTGATTCAGGCTAGGAAGCCTGTAACTAGAAAAATTTACCATAAAATATGGAAAAAATATATCTGTTGGTGTGAATCCAAAGGATTCCCATGGAACAAGATAAAAATTCCTAAGATTCTATCCTTTCTCCAAGAAGGTTTGGAGAAAGGATTATCTGCAAGTTCTCTAAATGGACAGATCTCTGCTTTATCTGTTTTACTTCACAAAAGACTGGCAGCCGTGCCAGATGTTCAAGCATTTGTTCAGGCTCTGGTTAGGATCAAGCCTGTTTACAGACCTTTGACTCCTCCCTGGAGTCTAAATCTAGTTCTTTCAGTTCTTCAAGGGGTTCCGTTTGAACCTTTACATTCCATAGATATTAAGTTACTATCTTGGAAAGTTTTGTTTTTAGTTGCAATTTCTTCTGCTAGAAGAGTTTCAGAGTTATCTGCTCTGCAGTGTTCTCCGCCCTATCTGGTGTTCCATGCAGATAAGGTGGTTTTGCGTACTAAGCTTGGTTTTCTTCCGAAAGTTGTTTCTAACAAAAATATTAACCAGGAGATAGTTGTACCTTCTTTGTGTCCGAATCCAGTTTCAAAGAAGGAACGTTTGTTACACAATTTGGGCGTAGTCCGTGCTCGAAAATTCTATTTAGAGGCTACTAAAGATTTCAGACAAACATCTTCCTTGTTTGTTGTTTATTCTGGTAAAAGGAGAGGTCAAAAAGCGACTTCTACCTCTCTTTCCTTTTGGCTTAAAAGCATTATCCGATTGGCTTATGAGACTGCCGGACGGCAGCCTCCCGAAAGAATCACAGCTCACTCCACTAGGGCTGTGGCTTCCACATGGGCCTTCAAGAACGAGGCTTCTGTTGACCAGATATGTAAGGCAGCGACTTGGTCTTCACTGCATACTTTTGCCAAATTTTACAAATTTTATACTTTTGCTTCTTCGGAGGCTATTTTTGGGAGAAAGGTTTTGCAAGCTGTGGTTCCTTCCGTTTAGGTGACCTGATTTGCTCCCCCACTTCATCCGTGTCCTAAAGCTTTGGTATTGGTTCCCACAAGTAAGGATGACGCCGTGGACCGGACACACCAATGTTGGAGAAAACAGAATTTATGCTTACCTGATAAATTACTTTCTCCAACGGTGTGTCCGGTCCATGGCCCGCCCTGTTTTTTTTAATCAGGTCTGATGAATTATTTTCTCTAACTACAGTCACCACGGTATCATATGGTTTCTCCTATATATATTTCCTCCTGTCAGTCGGTCGAATGACTGGGGTGGGCGGAGCCTAGGAGGGATCATGTGACCAGCTTTGCTGGGACTCTTTGCCATTTCCTGTTGGGGAAGAGAATATCCCACAAGTAAGGATGACGCCGTGGACCGGACACACCGTTGGAGAAAGTAATTTATCAGGTAAGCATAAATTCTATTTTCTATAGAAAGAATCAATTGATTGTTCACAAATTCTCCAAATTTTTCCTGGAGTAAAGGTTTATTACCCTTTTTATTTATTGTATTAAGCTTTGAACATGCAATACAGATTTAACTGTTGTGGTATATAACATGTCTTTATCCTAAAATTAAATAAAACCAAGTTTCGTAAATAAACAGGAAGATAGCCTTGCTTTTTTTTATTTTTACAAAAGTGCAGTGATTAGCTATGGATTGATTATAACACCTTGCATAAAATGTTAATTTTGACAGCAAATTTTGATTTAGTTTTAGTAGTAGTCTTTTGACTAAAGTGCCATTTTAATTCTAGTCGTCAGAATTTCTTTAGTTTTATGGTCATTTTTAGTCTAGTTTTAGTCAACGAAATTAACACTGGTGGGGGTGTCATCTCCTCCATGGAAGTTACCTTGTCGCAGGGATCTGCTGAGCAAGGTCTCTTTGTTCATCAATGTCTAGATTCTCTGAGGCTGACTGCGTGGAGATTGAACGCTTAGTCCTAGCCAAGAGAGGGTTTTCTAAGAGAGTTATTTCTTTCATGTAATTAGCAAGAGTCCATGAGCTAGTGACGTATGGGATATACATTCCTACCAGGAGGGGCAAAGTTTCCCAAACCTCAAAATGCCTATAAATACACCCCTCACCACACCCACAAATCAGTTTTACAAACTTTGCCTCCTATGGAGGTGGTGAAGTAAGTTTGTGCTAGATTCTACGTTGATATGCGCTCCGCAGCAGGTTGGAGCCCGGTTTTCCTCTCAGCGTGCAGTGAATGTCAGAGGAATGTGAGGAGAGTATTGCCTGTTTGAATTCAATGATCTCCTTCTACGGGGTCTATTTGATAGGTTCTCTGTTATCGGTCGTAGAGATTCATCTCTTACCTCCCTTTTCAGATCGACGATATACTCTTATATATACCATTACCTCTACTGATTCTCGTTTCAGTACTGGTTTGGCTTTCTACTACTTGTAGATGAGTGTCCTGGGGTAAGTAAGTCTTATTTTCTGTGACACTCTAAGCTATGGTTGGGCACTTTTATATAAAGTTCTAAATATATGTGTTCAAACATTTATTTGCCTTGACTCAGGATGTTCAACATTCCTTATTTCAGACAGTCAGTTTCATATTTGGGATAATGCATATGAATTAATCAATTTTTTTCTTACCTTTAAAATTTGACTTTCTCTTGTTAAGTGTATCCAGTCCACGGATCATCCATTACTTATGGGATATATTCTCCTTCCCAACAGGAAGTTGCAAGAGTCCACCCACAGCAAAGCTGCTATATAGCTCCTCCCCTAACTGCCATTACCAGTCATTCTCTTGCAAGTCTCAACATAGATAGGAGGTCGTGAGAGTCTGTGGTTTTTTATACTTAGTTTATTTGTTCAATCAAAAGTTTGTTATTTTTAAATGGCACCGGAGTGTGCTGTTTATCTCAGGCAGTATTTGGAAGAAGAATCTGCCTGCGTTTTTTCTATGATCTTAGCAGACGTAACTAAGATCCAGTTGCTGTTCTCACACATTCTGAGGAGTAAGGTACTTCAGAGGGGGAATGGCGTGCAGGTTTTCCTGCAAATAAGGTATGTGCAGTAAAATATTTTTCTAAGAAATGGAATTGACTAAGAAAATACTGCTGATACCGAAGTAATGTAAGTACAGCCTTTAAATGCAGTGAAAGCGACTGGTACCAGGCTGATTGATAGAGATATATGCTAAGGTATGTGCAGTAATATATTTTTCTAAGGAATGGAATTGACTAAGAAAATACTGCTGATACCGAAGTAATGTAAGTAAAGCCTTAAATGCAGTGATAGCGACTGGATCAGGCTTATTAATAGACATACATACTCTTATAAGAATGTGTTTTAAAACGTTTGCTGGCATGTTTAATCGTTTTTTAACATATGTTTGGTGATAAAACTTATTGGGGCCTAATTTTTCCACATGGCTGGCTTAAATTTTGCATAGAAACAGTTATAGGGAAGGTAATCCACAGCTCAGCTGTGGCAGTTTTGTTGTGTCTGTTTAAAAAAAAATGTCTTTTTTTTTTTTTTTATCTGTTTTTTGCATTAAGGGGTTAATCATCCATTTGCAAGTGGGTGCAATGCTCTGTTAACTTATTACATGTACTGTAAAAATTTCGTTTGATTTACTGCCTTTTTTCACTGTTTTTCAAATTTTGACAAAATTTGTTTCTCTTAAAGGCACAGTAACGTTTGTTATATTTGCTTGTTAACTTGATTTAAAGTGTTTTCCAAGCTTACTAGTCTCTTTATTAGTTCTAACATGTCTAACATAGAGGAGGCTCTGTGTTTATTATGTTTAAAGCCATGGTGGAACCCCATTTTAGAATGTGTGCCAGATGTACTGATTTCATGTTAAACAATAAAGATCATTTTTTGTATTTAAAAACATTATAACCAGAGGATTCTGTCGAGGGGGAAGTTATGCCGACTAACTCTCCCCACGTGTCAGACCCTTTGACTCCCGCTTTAGGGACTCACGCTCAAATGGCGCCAAGTACATCAAGGGCACCCATAGCGTTTATTTTACCAGAGAATTCTGTCGAGGGGGAAGTTATGCCGACTAACTCTCCCCACGTGTCAGACCCTTTCACTCCCGCTCCAGGGACTCACGCTCAAATGGCGCCAAGTAAATCAATGGCGCCCATAGCGTTTATTTTACAAGACATGGCAAAGGTTGTGTATAATACACTGGCAGCAGTATTAGTCAGACTACCTGAAATTAAAGGAAAGCAAAACAGCTCTGGGGGTAGATACAGAGCATACAGACGCTTTAAGAACCATGTCTGATACTACCTCACAATATGCTTAGTCTGTGGGTGATATTTGTGACTCAGGGAAGATGATTTAACCTGATTCTGATATTTCTACATTTAAAATTTATGCTTGAGAACCTCCACTTGCTGCTCAGGGAGGCTTTAGCTGCTCTGAATGAATGTGTACAATCGCAGTGCCAGAGAAATTGTGTAGACTGGATAAATAATATGCAGTGCCGGTGTGTACTTATGTTTTTCCAATACCTAAAGAGGTTTACTAAAATTTTTCATAAGGAATGGGATAGACCAGGTGTGCCGTTCTCTTCCCCTCCTATTTTTTAGAAGAATGTTTTCTAATAGTTGCCACCACACGGGACTTATGGCAGACAGTTCCTAAGGTGGAGAGAAGAGTTTCTACTCTAGCTAAGCGTACCACTACCTCTGGCGAGGACTGTTGTGCTTTTTTAGATCCAATGGATAAAAAATGTTTATTCAACAAGGTTTTATCCTGCAGCCCCTTGCACGCATTGCTCCTGTCACTGCTGCTGCTGCGTTCTGGTTTGAGTCTCTTGATGAGGCTTTACAGGCTCCATTGGATGAATATATTTGACAAGCTTAGAGCACTTAAGCTAGCCAATTCCTTTGTTTTCTGATGCCTTTGTTCCTTTGACTAGACTAACGGCTAAGAATTCTGTTTTTTTACTATACTGGCGCGCAGAGCGCTATGGCTTATATCATGGTCAGCTGTCGTGACTTTAATAAATAAGCTACTTAACTTCCCTTCAAGGGGCAGACCCTATTCAGGCCTAGTTTGAAGGAGATTATTACTTATATTACTGGAGGAAAAGATCATGCCCTTCCTCAGGACAGGTCCAAATCAAGGGACAAAAAAGGCCTAATTTTCGTGCCTTTCGAAAATTCAAGGCAGGTGTGGCATCAACTTCCTCTAAGGCAAAATAAGAGGAAACTTTTGCTCAGTCCAAGGCGGTCTGGAGACAACCGGACCTGGAACAAAGATAAGCAGGTCAAGGAGCCTGCTGCTGCCTCTAAAACAGCATGAGGAACGGACCCCTATCTGGTAACGGATCCTATAGGGGGCAGACTTCATTCTTCGCCCAGGCGTGGGCAAGAGATGCCCAGGATCCCTGGGCATTGGAAATTATACCCCAGAGATATCTTCTGGATTTCAAAGCTTTCCCCCCCAAAAAAGGGGAGTTTTTGCCTTTCACATTTATCTGCAAACCAGATAAAGAAAGAGACATTCTTGCATTGTGTACGTGACCCATTCAGTTCCAATAGAGGAACAGGGACACAGTTTTCCTCAAATCGGTTTGTGGTTCCCAAGGAAAGGAAACCTTCAGACCTATTTTGGATCTAAAAGATCTTAAACAAATTCTTTAGAATTCTATCATTTAAGTTGGAAACTATTCGTACCATCTTAACTATGATCCAGGAGAGTCAATAGAGGACTACAATGGATTTGAAGGATGCTTATCCTCACATTACGATGCATAAAGATCACCATCGGTTTTTCAGGTTTGCCTTTCTAGACAGGCATTACCAGTTTGTAGCTCTTTCCTTTGGGTTAACTACAGCCCCTAGAATCTTTATGGAGGTTCTGGGGTCACTTTGGCGGTCCTTAGGCCGCGGGGCATAGAAGTGGCCCCTTATTTAGACGACATCCTGATACAGGCGTCAAACATCCAAGTTGCCAAGTCTCATACGGACGTAGTACTGGCATTTCTGAGATCGCATGGGTGGAAAGTGAACAAGGAAAGAGTTCTCTATCCCCAATATCAAGGGTTTCCCTCCTAGGGATTCTGATAGATTTTGTAGAAATTAAAATTTACCTGACGGAGTCCAGGTTGTCAAAGTTTCTAAATTTCTGCCGTGTTTTTCATTCCATCCGCGCCCTTTGGTGGCTCAGTACATGAATGTAATCGGCTTAATGGTAGCGGCAAGGGACATAGTACCGTTTGCACGCCTACATTTCAGACCACTGCAACTATGCATGCTCAGCCAGAGGAACGGGGATTACACAGATTTGTTCTCCTGTTAAATCCGGACCAAGAAACCAGAGATTCTCTTCTCTGGTGACTATCTCGGGTCCATCTGTCCAAGGGTATGACCTTCCGCAGGTCAGATGGGACAATTGTTACAACAGATTCCAGCCTTTTAGGTTGGGATACAGTCTGGAACTCCCTGAAGGCTCAGGGATAGTGGACTCAGGAGGAGACCCTCCTTCTAATGAATATTCTGGAACTGGGAGCGATATTCCATGCTCTTCAGACTTGGCCTCAGTTAGCAACTCTGAGGTACATCATATTTCAGTCGGACAATATCACGACTGTGGCTTACATCAACCATCAAGGGGGAACAGAAGTTCCCTAGCAATGTTAGAAGTCTTAAAATAATTCACTGGACAGAGACTCACTCTTGTCTAAAAGCTATCCCTATCCCAGGTGTTGAGCACTGGGAGGCAGATTTTCTAAGTCGTCAGACTTTTCATCCGGGGGAGTGGGAATTCCCTCCGGAGGGGTTTGCACAAGATCAAGCAGGAGAGTGCTTTGGTGCTTTTGACAGCGCCTGCGTGGCCACGCAGGACCTGGTATGCAGATCTGGTGGACATGTCATCCTTTCCACCACGGTCTCTGCTTCTGAGACAGGACCCTCTACCTCAGGGTCTTTTCAACCATCTAAATATAACTAATCTGAGATGGACTGCCTGGAGACAGAACGCTTGATGTTATCAAAGCATGGCTTCTCCGAGTCAGTAATTGATACCTTAATACAGGCATAAAAGCCTGTCTCTAGGAAAATTTAACATAAGATATGGTGTAAATATCTTATTGTTATGAATCCAAGGGTTACTCATGGAGTAAAGTCTGGATTCCCAGGATATTATCTTTTCTCCAAGATGATTTTGAGAAAAGGGTTGTCAGCTAGTTCTTTAAAAGGACAGATTTCTCCAACATAGGTGTGTCCGGTCCACGGCGTCATCCTTACTTGTGGGATATTCTCTTCCCCAACAGGAAATGGCAAAGAGCCCAGCAAAGCTGGTCACATGATCCCTCCTAGGCTCCGCCTACCCCAGTCATTCTCTTTGCCGTTGTACAGGCAACATCTCCACGGAGATGGCTTAGAGTTTTTTAGTGTTTAACTGTAGTTTTTATTATTCAATCAAGAGTTTGTTATTTTAAAATAGTGCTGGTATGTACTATTTACTCAGAAACAGAAAAGAGATGAAGATTTCTGTTTGTATGAGGAAAATGATTTTAGCAACCGTCACTAAAATCCATGGCTGTTCCACACAGGACTGTTGAGAGCAATTAACTTCAGTTGGGGGAACAGTGAGCAGTCTCTTGCTGCTTGAGGTATGACACATTCTAACAAGACGATGTAATGCTGGAAGCTGTCATTTTCCCTATGGGATCCGGTAAGCCATGTTTATTACGATCGTAAATAAGGGCTTCACAAGGGCTTATTAAGACTGTAGACTTTTTCTGGGCTAAATCGATTCATTATTAACACATATTTAGCCTTGAGGAATCATTTTATTTGGGTATTTTGATATAATAATATCGGCAGGCACTGTTTTAGACACCTTATTCTTTAGGGGCTTTCCCAAAGCATAGGCAGAGCCTCATTTTCGCGCCGGTGTTGCGCACTTGTTTTTGAGAGGCATGGCATGCAGTCGCATGTGAGAGGAGCTCTGATACTTAGAAAAGACTTTCTGAAGGCGTCATTTGGTATCGTATTCCCCTTTGGGCTTGGTTGGGTCTCAGCAAAGCAGATACCAGGGACTGTAAAGGGGTTAAAGTTCAAAACGGCTCCGGTTCCGTTATTTTAAGGGTTAAAGCTTCCAAATTTGGTGTGCAATACTTTTAAGGCTTTAAGACACTGTGGTGAAAATTTGGTGAATTTTGAACAATTCCTTCATGTTTTTTCGCAATTGCAGTAATAAAGTGTGTTCAGTTTAAAATTTAAAGTGACAGTAACGGTTTTATTTTAAAACGTTTTTTGTACTTTGTTATCAAGTTTATGCCTGTTTAACATGTCTGAACTACCAGATAGACTGTGTTCTGAATGTGGGGAAGCCAGAATTCCTATTCATTTAAATAAATGTGATTTATGTGACAATGACAATGATGCCCAAGATGATTCCTCAAGTGAGGGGAGTAAGCATGGTACTGCATCATTCCCTCCTTCGTCTACACGAGTCTTGCCCACTCAGGAGGCCCCTAGTACATCTAGCGCGCCAATACTCCTTACTATGCAACAATTATGAGACTGCTGGACAGCAGCCTCCTGAAGGGATTACAGCTCATTCTACTAGAGCTGTGGTTTTCACTTGGGCCTTTTTTAAATGTGGCTTCTGTTGAACAGATTACAAGACTGAGTCTTGGTCTGCGTTTCATACTTTTTCAAATTTAACAAATTTGATACCTTGCTTCTTCGGAGGCTATTTTTGGGAGAAAGGGTTTTTTACAGGCAGTGGTAACTTCCGTTTAAGTACCTGCCTTGTCCCTCCCATCATCCGTGTACTTTAGCTTTGGTATTGGTATCCCATAAGTAATGGATGATCCGTGGACTGGATACACTTAACAAGAGAAAACATAATTTATGCTTACCTGATAAATTTATTTCTCTTGTAGTGTATCCAGTCCACGGCCCGCCCTGTCACTTTAAGGCAGGTAATTTTTCCATTAAACTACAGTCACCACTGCACCCTATGGTTTTCCTTTCTCTGCATGTTTTCGGTCGAATGACTGGTAATGGCAGTTAGGGGAGGAGCTATATAGCAGCTTTGTTGTGGGTGGACTCTTGCAACTTCCTGTTGGGAAGGAGAATATATCCCATAAGTAATGGATGATCCGTGGACTGGATACACTACAAGAGAAATAAATTTATCAGGTAAGCATAAATTATGTTTTTTCCCTGTGGGCTATTAGGCTCGCGGGGGCTGAAAATGCTTCATTTTATTGCGTCATTCTTGGCGCAGACTTTTTTGGCGCAAATTTTTTTTTTTCTGTTTCCGGCGTCATACGTGTCGCCCGAAGTTGCGTCATTTTTTTGACTTTTTTTTGCGCCAAAAGTGTCGGCGTTCCGGATGTGGCCAAATAATGTGGGCGTCTTTTTTGGCGCTAAAAAATATGGGCGTCACTATTGTCTCCACATTATTTAAGTCTCATTATTTATTGCTTCTGGTTGCTAGAAGCTGGTTCACTGGCATTTTTTCCCATTCCTGAAACTGTCATTTAATTTGATCAATTTTGTTTTATATGTTGTTTTTTTCTATTACATATTGCAAGATGTCTCCGTTTGTCCCTGAGTCAGAAGCCACTTCTGGAAAAATGCTTAACTGAGTTTCAGTTCTACCAAAGCTAAGTTCATTTATTTTAAATGTTATAAATGTTTATCTTTAGCTATGGTTTGTAATAAGTTATTATGATATACTTTTACATGCAGATTCCATTAGTATTTATGCTTTATACATTTCCATTCTTAAGTGCAAGAAATGTTTAGAAGATTTATAAGAAATATTTTTTCTGATTAAGGCTATGTCTGACTTTGTGCCTTCTAATACGATTTTTAGGTCTTTTTCACTTCTTTTTTAATTATTGAAGTTTCAAATGACCAACAACATACTGATTTATCCTTCTCTGATGAGGTTTTTTTTCTCTTTCAGAAATTCTCTTCATCAGATATTGACACTAACAAATCTACTTTTTTATATAATTTTTTTATTATTAAAGTACATTTATTCTTTGTTGAAGAGGTGTTGATTATTTTGGATATTAAGGTAACTAGTTCTTTAAGACTAGCTGACACTATTTCTGCCTTTTTATTTCTTCTGTGATTTCAGAGGTTTTCTTTCCAATTCCCCATACTAGGGAATGGAATAGGCTGAGAATTTTCTTTTATTTTTAAACTATATTCTTTGTCAGCATTTAAATTCAATTTGGAGGGTTCTCCAATTTATTGGAGCTATCTCTACTCCTACTAATTATGCTATTGTTTTTATAGCAAAATAGTATTTATTTTCCTTTATATAGTTGTATCTTATTTTTGGAAAATTATTTAGTTTCAGGTACTTTTCTTGGTCCTGTGATATTGCAATTGCTTCATTTTTTCTGTTTACTTTAAGATCAAGTATCAGATCATGATTTATTTTAGCATTGTTAAGGGACAACATTTACTAGACTACGTGCCGTTGCATTTGTCTTGTTGTTTTGCATTTTGCAAGTCCTCTGTTTTGACTGGTCCTTTAAACTGGACTATCATGCTAATGATTTCATTTGTGTCTTCATTGTATTGAATATATTCGCAAATGAGGGTTAATCTATGTCTTTAGCTATTTTAGCTAGAAGAATTCTGTGATTTAAAAAAATAAATAAAAAAAAATCCATATTTCTTTTGTTCTAAGATAATCAATTATAATTGGATTCAATTCTTAACTGTTACTATGGGCTTCAAGATTGAGTTCTAAGACTAAAACTTTAAGCTTATACTAGTTTGGTTGTTCTTATTAAGGAACGAATCCTGAGTTCTTTCCCAAGTAACATGTTTTTAATTGGGGTTCGAAATTAGCTCCCTAATGTTGCGATGCACATGCCGTATTCCAGCTTGGCTGGTAAGGGGCAGGTTAAGACTTCTTTGAAATTTATTTGGTTCTATTTTGTCCAAATTTCTTTGATTTTATTCCAGTAAGGCTAACACTTTCTTTCAGTGTGTTTCTGTCCTATATATTTTGGATACTGTTGAGGCATGGCTGGGTACCCATGGGGTTCAAGCGCTGCTCAGACCTGGAATCTTCTGGGGTTTTTATTCCAGTTCCTTTTCTAGGAACTGGGTTTTGGAGTTTTATTCAAACTATTTTGCCTTTTTGTGGTCATTGATAGCATTATTTGTTTTCTTTAGATACAATAAATGCGTATTCTTCATTTTTCTGTTTTCATTCAGATTATTTCCTGAGGATGCGGATTCTCATATGTTTCACTTGCTCTTCAGGACATAGTTAGAGCATCTTTTTTCAAAAGCTCTTGATTCCTCACGCAAGGGTCACCTTTTTTTAGGTTTCCAGATGGTTTATGTCACTATCTTTGTCTCTATCAGACAAGGGACAATTTGTATTGGGTTCCGTCTGTCGGTACCTTTAGTCTCTATTATTTCCTTCAGTTGCTATATATGCATAGAAGTTTTAACATCATTGGATTCAATTCCCTTTGCTCATTTTCAATGGAAAGATCCTTTCCAGCTTTTTATGAGTGTTGTTTCTTCAAGAACATGGTTGGAGGATCAATTAACCAAAAAGTTTGTTGATTCCTCAGACAAGAGTAACCTTTTTTAGATTTCCGGATAGATTCAGTGTCCATGACTCTGTCTCTGTTGGACAGGAGACGTCTGAAATTGGTTTCAGCTTATCGAAACCTTCAGTCTCAATCATTCCCTTCGGTAGCCTTATGCATGGAAATTCTAGGTTCTTATGACTGCTGCATTGGACGTGTTCCCCTTTGCTCATTTTCACATGTGACCTCTTCAGCTCTGTATGCTGAACCAGTGGTGCCGGGATTATACAAAGATATCTCATTTAATATCTTTAAAACTGATTGTTCGACACCCTCTGACGTGGTACAGACCACCATTGTTTAGTTCAGGGGGCTTCTTTTTTTCTTCCAACCTGGACTGTGATCTCAACAGATGCAAGTCTGACAGGTTGGGGAGCTGTATGGGGGTTTCTGACAGCACAAGGGTTTGGGAAATCTCAGGAGGTGAGATTACCAATCAATATTTTGGAACTCCGTGCAATTTTCAGAAGCTCTTCAGTCATGGCCTCTTCTAAAGAGAGAATCGTTCATTTGTTTTCAGACAGACAATGTCACAACTGTGGCATATATCAATCATCAAGGAGGGACTCACAGTCCTCTGGCTATGAAAGAAGTATCTCGAATACTGGTATGGGCGGAATCCAGCTCCTGTCTAATCTCTGCAGTTCATATCCCAGGTATTGACAATTGGAAAGCGGATTATCTCAGTCGCCAAACGTTACATCCGGGCGAGTGGTCTCATCACCCAGAGGTGTTTCTTCAGATTGTTCAAATGTGGGGACTTCCAGAAATAGATCTGATGGCTTCTCATCTAAACAAGAAACTTCCCAGGTATCTGTGCAGATCCAGGGATCCTCAGGCGGAAGCAGTGGATGCATTGTCACTTCCTTGGAAGTATCATCCTGCCTATATCTTTCCGCCTCTAGTTCTTCTTCCAAGAGTAATCTCCAAGATTCTGAAGGAATGCTAGTTTTTTCTGCTGGTGGCTCCAGCATGGTCTCACAGGTTTTGGTATACGGATCTTGTCCGCATGGCTTCTTGCCAACCGTGGACTCTTCCGTTAAGACCAGACCTTCTGTCACAAGGTCCTTTTTTACCATCAGGATCTCAAATCCTTAAATTTAAAGGTATGGAGATTGATTGCTTGATTCTTAGTCAAAGAGGTTTCTCTGACTCTGTGATTAATTCTATGTTACAGGCTCGTAGATCTGTATCTAGGAAGATATATTATCGAGTCTGGAAGACTTACATTTCTTGGTGTCTTTCTCATCATTTTTCCTGGCATTCTTTTAGAATTCCGAGAATTTTTCAGTTTCTTCAGGATGGTTTGGATAAAGGTTTGTCTGCAAGTTCCTTGAAAGGACAAATCTCTGCTCTTTCTGTTCTTTTTCACAGAAGGATTGCTATTCTTCCTGATATTCATTGTTTTGTACAAGCTTTGGTTCGTATAAAACCTGTTATTAAGTCAATTTCTCCTCCTTGGAGTTTGAATTTGGTTCTGGGGGCTCTTCAAGCTCTTCCGTTTGAACCTATGCATTCACTGGACATTAAATTACTTTCTGGAAAGTTTTGTTTTCTTTTGGCCATCTCTTCTGCTAGAAGAGTTTCTGAATTATCTGCTCTTTCTTGTGAATCTCCTTTTCTGATTTTCCATCAGGATAAGGCGGTGTTGCGAACTTGTTTTAAATTTTTACCTAAGGTTGTGAATTCTAACAACATTAGTAGAGAAATTGTGGTTCCTTCATTATGTCCTAATCCTAAGAATTCTAAGGAGAGATCATTGCATTCTTTGGATGTAGTTAGAGCTTTGAAATATTATGTTGAAGCTACTAAGAATTTCCGAAAGACTTCTAGTCTATTTGTTATCTTTTCCGGTTCTAGGAAAGGTCAGAAGGCCTCTGCCATTTCTTTGGCATCTTGGTTGAAATCTTTAATTCATCATGCTTATGTCGAGTCGGGTAAATCTCCGCCTCAAAGGATTACAGCTCATTCTACTAGGTCAGTTTCTACTTCCTGGGCGTTTAGGAATGAAGCTTCGATTGATCAGATTTGCAAAGCAGCAACTTGGTCTTCTTTGCATACTTTTACTAAATTCTACCATTTTGATGTGTATTCTTCTTCTGAAGCAGTTTTTGGTAGAAAAATACTTCAGGCAGCTGTTTCAGTTTGATTCTTCTGCTTATAATTTCAGTTTTCTTAATTATAAGATTTAAACTTTATTTTGGGTGTGGATTATTTTTCAGCGGAATTGGCTGTCTTTATTTTATTCCTCCCTCTCTAGTGACTCTTGCGTGGAAGATCCACATCTTGGGTAGTCATTATCCCATATGTCACTAGCTCATGGACTCTTGCTAATTACATGAAAGAAAACATAATTTATGTAAGAACTTACCTGATAAATTCATTTCTTTCATATTAGCAAGAGTCCATGAGGCCCACCCTTTTTTGTGGTGGTTATGATTTTTTTGTATAAAGCACAATTATTCCAATTCCTTGTTTTTTATGCTTTCGCACTTTTTTCTTATCACCCCACTTCTTGGATATTCGTTAAACTGATTTGTGGGTGTGGTGAGGGGTGTATTTATAGGCATTTTGAGGTTTGGGAAACTTTGCCCCTCCTGGTAGGAATGTATATCCCATACGTCACTAGCTCATGGACACTTGCTAATATGAAAGAAATGAATTTATCAGGTAAGTTCTTACATAAATTATGTTTTTTACTCTCATTCAAGCTCGTAAGATAGTTGCTCGTCACATCTATCATAAGGTGTGGAGGACCTACTTATTCTTTTCTCCAGGATGAACTGGAGAAAGGCTTTTCTGCAAGTCCCCTGAAGGGATAGTTTTCGGCCCTGTCTGTGTTACTGCACAAGAAGTTTGCAGAGCTTCCAGATGTGCAGCCATTTGTTAAGGTTCTGCTGAGATCAGACCTGTGTTTAGATCTAAGGCCTCCTTGGAGTTTAAATCTTGTCCTTAAGGTTTTGCAGCGGCTTCCGTTTGAGTCTATGCATGAAGTAGACATTAAATTGTTGTCTTGGAAGTTTCTTTTTTTTTACTGGCTATTGCTTCTGCGCGCAGAGTATCTGTGATTGCTGCCTTGCAATGCGTCACTCCTTATCTGGCTTTTCATGCCAATAAGGCTGTTCTACGAATCAAATTGGGTTTTCTTCCTAAGGTTGTGTCAATTCGCAACATCAATCAAGAGATTGTGGTTCCTTTTCTTATGTCCTAATCCTTCTTCGTCGAAGGAACATTTACAACGTATTTCTGGATGTGGTTTGTGCCTTTAAGTTCCATCTTCGGGCCACAAAGGAATTTAGACAAACCTCTTTCTCTGTTCTCTTTTCCCGGAAAGCGTAGGCATCTTAGGGCCTCTTCGACTTCCTTATCTTTTTGTCTGAGGAGTGTCATCCGTTTAGCATAGAAACGGCAGGACATAAGCCTCCTTTTGAGGATTACGGCTCATTCTACGAGAGCAATGGTTTTCTCTTGGGCCTTCAAAAATGAGGCCTCTATGGATCAGATTTGTAAGGCGGCTACTTGGTTCTCCTTAGATACTTTTTTCAAAATTTTACTAGTTTGATGTTTTTGCAGCCTTCGGGAGAAAGGTTTTGCAGGCTGTGGTGCCCTCAGATTAGGGTCTGCCTCTCTTTTTTTCCGTCCCGTTAGCATTCCGTGTACTCTAGAACTTGGGTACATGTTTCCCACAAGTAAGGAATGCAGCTGTGGACTCTTCCCATATTAAAATGGAAAACATAAATTATGCTTACCTGATAATTTAATTTCCATCTGTATGGGAAGAGTCCACAGCTCCCGCCCGTGTTCTCCGATGGGCGGCCCTAAATTTGACTTTTTTTTTTTTTTCTGGCACCTTTTTCACCCTGATATTTCTCCTACTGTTCCTTGTTCACTCGGCAGAATGACTGGGGTTATGAGGAAGTGGGGGAGGTATTTAAGCCTTTGGCCGGGGTGTCTTTGCCTCCTCCTGGTGGCCAGGTTCAGTATTTCCCACAAGTAAGAAATGCAGCTGTGGACTCTTCCCATACAGATGGAAATGAAATTATCAGGTAAGCATAATTTATGTTTTTCTTCTACAAGATATGAGGAGTCCACGGATTTCATTCTTACTGAACCTGCAGTCGCAGAGAGGCTAAGGGCTTGATAAATCGAGCTCTTAATGTAATAGCTTGGGGAGTAGTAACTATTCTTTTGTAGTTGTGCTCAGGATCTCCCTTTTTTATGTGTTTATCCAATTTGCATGGTTCAAACTATAGTCATATGCAAGTGATAAAAGTGCAAAAAAAAAATGCTGTACTGGGTTAGAGCATTTTATTATGTCCCTTTGACTTTAGCTAGCTGATGCTGGATTACTGGTGGCAAATGCAAGCTGACAGGTTCTCTGCCTGGTAACTTTGTCTGTCTGCACCTACATATATGTAGCCCTAAAACTTACATTTCTCTCTTCAATGTCTGCATACTGTTATCAGGCTATTCCTTTGCTATGAATGTATCATTCAATATAGTATTTGTATAGTTTTTAATGTCTTTCTTTTAAATTTGTTTTTAAGTCTATTGAAGCTGAGCAAAAATTAATAAATATTCATTAGCTGTGTCACATACACTCTTAGAAATAGGGGTCTAAAAGATCTACATTGTTGTGGTCTTGCAAGCAAAGTAACTGTTTTTTTCGTGTAATTGGCAAGAGTCCATGAGCTAGTGACGTATAGGATATACAATCCTACCAGGAGGGGCAAAGTTTCCCAAACCTCAAAATGCCTATAAATACACCCCTCACCACACCCACAATTCAGTTTTACAAACTTTGCCTCCTATGGAGGTGGTGAAGTAAGTTTGTGCTTAGATTCTACGTTGACATGCACTTCTCAGCATTTTGAAGCCCGATTCCTCTCAGAGTACATTGAATGTCAGAGGGACGTGAAGGGAGTATCACTTATTGAATACGATGATTTCCTTAACGGGGGTCTATTTCATAGGTTCTGTTATCGATCGTAGAGATTCATCTCCTACCTCCCTTTTCAGATCGATGATATACTCTCATATTCTATTACCTCTACTGATAACCGTTTCAGTACTGGTTTGGCTATCTGCTATATGTGGATGGGTGTCTTTTGGTAAGTATGTTTTTAATTACTTAAGACACCTCAGCTATGGTTTGGCACTTTATGCATTTATATAAAGTTCTAAATATATGTATTGTACTTATATTTGCCATGAGTCAGGTTCATGTATTTCCTTCTGCAGACTGTCAGTTTCATATTTGGGGAATATAAACATTTTTTTAAGGAATGTATTTCTTACCTGGGGTTTAGTCTTTTTTTCAATTGACTACTTCTTGCAAATTGCGGGCGGTATTAGGCCCGCGGGCGACCCTCTGACGTGGTAGGTAGATCACCATTGTTAAGTTCAAGGGGCTTCTTTTGTTCGGCCAACCTGGACTGTGATCACAACAGATGCAAGTCTTTCAGGTTGGGGATCTCTGACAGCACAAGGGGTTTGGAAATCTCAAGAGGCGAGATTACCAATAAATATTTTAGAACTCTGTGCAATTCTCAGAGCTCTTCAGTTTTGGCCTCTGTTAAAGTGAGAACCGTTCATTTGTTTTCAGACAGACAATATCACAACAGTGGCATATGTCAATCATCAGGGTGGGACTCACAGTCCCCACGCTATGAAAGAAGTATCTTGGATACTTGCTTGGGCGGAATCCAGCTCCTGTCTAATCTCTGCGGTGCATATCCCAGGTGTAGACATTTGGGAGGCGGATTATCTCAGCCGTCAGACTTTACATCCAGGGGAGTGGTCTCTCCATCCAGATGTATTTTCTCAGATTGTTCAGATGTGGGGTCTTCCAGAGATAGATCTCATGGCCTCTCATCTAAACAAGAAACTTCCCAGATACCTGTCCAGGTCCAGGGATGTACAGGCGGAAGCAGTGGATGCGCTGACACTTCCTTGGTGTTATCAACCTGCTTACATTTTCCCGCCTCTAGTTCTCCTTCCAAGAGTGATCTCCAAAATCATCATGGAACAATCATTTGTGCTGCTGGTGGCTCCAGCATGGCCACACAGGTTTTGGTATGCGGATCTGGTTCGGATGTCCAGTTACCCGCCTTGGCCACTTCAGTTACGGCCAGACCTACTATCTCAAGGTCTGTTTTTCCATCAGGATCTCAAATCATTAAATTTGAAGGTATGGAAATTGAACGCTTAGTACTAAGTCATAGAGGTTTCTCTGACTCAGTGATTAATACTATGTTACAAGCTTGTAAATCTGTCTCTAGAAAGATTTATTATCGAGTTTGGAAGACTTGCATTTCATGGTGTTCTTCTCATACATTCTCCTGGCATTCTTTTATAATTCCTAGAATTTTACAGTTTCTTCAGGATGGTTTGGATAAAGGTTTGTCTGCAAGTTCCTTGAAAGGACAAATCTCTGCTCCTTCTGTTTTATTTCACAGAAAGATTGATATACTTCCTGATATACACTGTTTTGTACAGGCTGTAGTTTGTATTAAGCCTGTCATTAACCCCTTAATGACCGAGGACGTGCAGGGTACGTCCTCAAAAAAAAAAAGGCAGTTAACGCCTGAGAACGTACCCTGCACGTCCTCGGTGTGGAAAGCAGCTGGAAGCGATCCTGCTCGCTTCCAGCTGCTTTCTGGTTATTGCAGTGATGCCTCGATATGGAGGCATCCTGCAATAACCTCACATGGCCATCCGATGCAGAGAGAGCCACTCTGTGGCCCTCTCTGCACCGGACATCGATGGCCGGTTTCGTTGGTGGGTGGGAGCCGACTTGGGAGGCGGGTGGGCGGCCATCGGTGTGCCGCGTGACGTCAAGGGGGGCGGGATCGTCGGGGGCGCGGGCGCGTGCACGGGGCGGGAGCGGGTGGGAACCGCTACACTACGGAAAATGTTTTAATAAATGTGGCCTAATCTTGTTTGTGCAAAAGCACAAAAAGTGATCATGGAGGGGTGGGGGTTGGTTTTGTGTGGGGGGAAGCTACACTACAGAAACGTTTTAACAAATGTAAAAAAAAAACCATTTTTTCTTCTAAACTGGGTACTGGCAGACAGCTGCCAGTACCCAAGATGGCGCCCATTAAGTTAGAGTGGGAGGGTTATAGAGCTGTTTGGGGGGATCAGTGAGGTTGGGGTCTAAGGGGGGATCGTACACATCAGCATATGTAAATATGCTTCTTTTTTTTTTTTTTTTTTTAAAAAAGGGCCAAATACCTTTTATTTTAGTACTGGCAGAGTTTCTGCCAGTACTTAAGATGGCGGGGACAATTGTGGGGTGGGGGAGGGAAGAGAGCTGTTTGGGAGGGATCAGGGGGTCTGATGTTTCAGGTGGGAGGCTGAGCTCTACACTAAATCTAATATTAACCCTGCAAGCTCCCTACAAGCTACCTAATTAACCCCTTCACTGCTAGCCATAATACACGTGTGATGCGCAGCGGCATTTAGCGGCCTTCTAAATACCAAAAAGCAACGCCAAAGCCATATATGTCTGCTATTTCTGAACAAAGGGGATCCCAGAGAAGCATTTACAACCATTTGTGCCATAACTGCACAAGCTGTTTGTAAATGATTTCAGTGAGAAACCTAAAATTGTGAAAAATGTAACGTTTTTTTTTTTATTTGATCGCATTTGGCGGTGAAATGGTGGCATGAAATATACCAAAATGGGCCTAGATCAATACTTGGGGTTGTCTACTACACTACACTAAAGCTAAAATTACCCCAAAAAGCTCCCTACATGCTCCCTAATTAACCCCTACACTGCTGGGCATAATACACGTGTGGTGCGCAGTGGCATTTAGTGGCATTCTAATTACCAAAAAGCAACACCAAAGCCATATAAGTCTGCTATTTATGAACAAAGGGGATCCCAGAGAAGAATTTACAACCATTTGTGCCATAATTGCACAAGCTGTTTGTAAATAATTTCAGTGAGAAACCTAAAGTTTGTGAAAAAATTTGTGAAAAAGTGAACAATTTTTTTTATTTGATCGCATTTGGCGGTGAAATGGTGGCATGAAATATACCAAAATGGGCCTAGATCAATACTTTGGGTTGTCTACTAAAAAAAAATATATACATGTCAATGAATATTCAGAGATTCCTAAACGATATCAGTGTTCTAATGTAACTAGCGCTAATTTTGAAAAAAAAATGGTTTGGAAATAGCAAAGTGCTACTTGTATTTATGGCCCTATAACTTGCAAAAAAAGCAAAGAACATGTAAACATTGGGTATTTCTAAACTCAGGACAAAATTTAGAAACTATTTAGCATAGGTGTTTTTTGGTGGTTGTAGATATGTAACAGATTTTGGGGGTCAAAGTTAGAAAAAGTGTTTATTTTTTTTAATTTTTCCTCATATTTTATAATTTTTTTATAGTAAATTATAAGATATGATGAAAATAATGGTATCTTTAGAAAGTCCATTTAATGGCGAGAAAAACGGTATATAATATGTGTGGGTACAGTAAATGAGTAAGAGGAAAATTACAGCTAAACACAAACACCACAAAAATGTAAAAATAGCCTTGGTCCCAAACGGACAGAAAATGGAAAAGTGCTGTGGTCATTAAGGGGTTAAATCAATTTCTCCTTCTTGGAGTCTTAATTTGGTTCTGAAGGCTTTACAGGCTCCTCCATTTGAACCTATGCATTCTTTGGACATTAAACTACTTTCTTGGAAAGTGTTGTTCCTTTTGGCCATCTCTTCTGCTAGAAGAGTTTCTGAGCTATCTGCTCTTTCTTGTGAGTCTCCTTTTCTGATTTTTCATCAGGATAAGGCAGTTTTGCGGACTTCTTTTCAATTTTTACCTAAGGTTGTGAATTCTAACAACATTAATAGAGGAATTGTTGTCCCTTCCTTATGTCCTAATCCTAAGAATGCTTTGGAAAGATCCTTACATTCTTTGGATGTGGTAAGAGCTTTGAAATATTATGTGGAAGCTACTAAAGATTTTTGGAAGACTTCCAGTCTATTTGTTTTATTTTCTGGCCCTAGGAAAGGTCAGAAGGCTTCTGCTATTTCCTTGGCTTCTTGGTTGAAACTTTTGATTCATCAAGCTATATTTGGAGTCGGGTCAGGCCCCGCCTCAGAGAATTACAACTCATTCTACTAGATCAGTCTCCACTTCGTGGGCTTTTAAGAATGAAGCTTCAGTTGATCAGATTTGCAAAGCGGCAACTTGGTCCTCTTTGCATACATTTACTAAATTCTACCGTTTTGATGTATTTGCTTCTTCAGAAGCAGTTTTTGGTAGAAAAGTTCTTCAGGCAGCTGTTTCAATTTGATTCTTCTGCTTTTGTTTTAAGTTTTTTTTCTTTCAGATATGAAAATAAACTTATTTTTTTTGGGTTGTGGATTAATCTTTTCAGCGGAAAATGGCTCTTTTTATTTTATTCCCTCCCCTCTCTAGTGACTCTTGTGTGGAGTTCCACATCTTGGGTATTGCTATCCCATACGTCACTAGCTCATGGACTCTTGCCAATTACATGAAAGAAAACATAATTTATGTAAGAACTTACCTGATAAATTCATTTCTTTCATATTGGCAAGAGTCCATGAGGCCCACCCTTTTTTTATGGTGGTTATGATTTTTTTGTATAAAGCACAAATATTTCCAGATTTCTTTGTTGATGCTTTTTACTCCTTTCTTTATCACCCCACTACTTGGCTATTCGTTAAACTGAATCGTGGGTGTGGTGAGGGGTGTATTTATAGGCATTTTGAGGTTTGGGAAACTTTGCCCCTCCTGGTAGGATTGTATATCCATACGTCACTAGCTCATGGACTCTTGCCAATATGAAAGAAATTAATTTATCAGGTAAGTTCTTACATAAATTATGTTTTTACCCACCTGAACTTTAAAATTACTATTTTTACTGTGCCGTTTTAACTCCCCCCACCCCCGTTATCTACACTATGTACTACAATGCCGTACATAAATGTTTACTGTTTCTTTAAGTACAGAACTCAATTAGAATTAATGTAACTAGGTTTGTGGCAGAATTACTAGCTAGTTCAAGCCTACAGATGCTGTAAATAAATTAATAAAACATTGTTGCACATATATATTTAGGAACCCAACAGTAACCCATCTTAATGGCTAATTTGAATAGCCAATAGAATAAGAGCTACTGACATTCTATTGGCTATTCAAATCCGTAGATGCCAAGAGATAGAAGAAAATTAGATAATAGATGTAAATTCTAAATTTATTTAAAACTTAATTCTTTATCTGAATCACAGAAGAAGAAAAAATTGGGTTTCATGTCCCTTTAAGCATGCTTCCCCTACCGTAGTTGACATTGTGGACTATGCAGGTTTTCTAAACATTTTGGAACTTAAAGGGACATTCTAAAGTAAAAATAAAATATTCCATTTTATTTTTTTAAGCAAAATTATATCTTAAACCTAGTAAAAACATAAATATTTATATACATGTGTTTATGTGTGTGCCTCTATCTTGGCTGAGTTTGTGTAATTTCTTACAATTGAGTTCTCCTGAAGGCGGATTTGTTTTGTTTTTGTGTTGTGCACAATTCTATGCAACATGGCGACCTGGGGTGTGAGAATTTTTCAAGCCCATGTTTTTTTTTTTCCTACGACATAAACAGCTCAGTTAGTGTCATAGTTGGGAATACATCACGTTCATAAGGGTACGTTACAGACATTGCAACACATACACAAACTAAAGGAGATGAGTTCCCTGCCCTTGATCACAGTAGTAGACATACTTTTATACAGTGGCCTTCAGGTAAAAATGTTTTCAAGCTTACAGTTTGAAGTCGGTGTCGTGATAAGGTGAGATTCTCAGGCTATTACAGGCTATTATAGGAAAAGATATCTGTTTGTGACCACACTGTTGCGTGTTTTTTTTGTTTGTTTTTTCATTTTTCTCCAGTGAGTATTTTTTTTTTTTTTCTTCATTTTACTTGCTGATCTATGAAGCTAAAAGTGAGCACCGGAGCTGAGAGTTTCAGGAAATCTTCTTTTACATTAGACTGTAGCAAGAAGTCTTATACTTCTTGGTCACATTGTTAGCATAGTCTGCTTTCTGTTGGTTGCTGTAATTTCCTGCCTATCATTTTCTGTTTATAGCGTCAGTGCATTTACTCTGTATTAGCACTTAATCTCTCAAGTCTCATTATATATAGTCCCTTTGTAAAGATTGCTAAGCTGTTGATTTTGGTGCATTTTATTTACTTTTTTTTGCAGAACATGAAATGTTTTTTATTTCTTTCATGTAATTGGCAAGAGTCTGAGCTAGTGACGTATGGGATATACAATCCTACCAGGAGGGGCAAAGTTCCCCAAACCTCAAAATGCCTATAAATACACCCCTCACCACACCCACAATTCAGTTTTACAAACTTTGCTTCCTATGGAGGTGGTGAAGTAAGTTTGTGCTAAGATTTCTACGTTGATATGCGCTTCTCAGCATTTTGAAGCCCGATTCCTCTCAGAGTACAGCGAATGGCAGAGGGACGTGGAGAGTATCACCTATTAAATGCAATGATTTTTCTAATGGGGGTCTTTTTCGTAGGTTCACTGTTATCGGTCATAGAGATTCATCTCCTACCTCCCTTTTCAGATCGACAATGTACTCTCATATACCATTACCTCTACTGATAATTGTTTCAGTACTGGTTTGGCTATCTGCTATATGTGGATGGGTGTCTTTGGGTAAGTATGTTTTTATTACTTAAGACACCTCAGCTATGGTTTTGGCACTTTATGCATTTATATAAAGTTCTAAATATATGTATTGTACTTATATTTGCCATGAGTCAGGTTCATGAATTTCCTTTTGCAGATTGTCAGTTTCATATTTGGGGAAAGTTAATATTAAGAAATATTTTTCTTACCTGGGGTTTAGTCTTTTTTTTTTTTTTTCAATTGACTACTTTGTTTCAAATTGCGGGCTGACTTAGGCTCGCGGGTGCGCCAAATGCTACGCTTTATTGCGTCATTCTTGGCGCGAGAATTTTTTGGTGCGAAAGGCACGTCCGTTGATGCAAGTTCGTCATTTCCAGTGTCGTAATTGACGCAGAGGTTTCACACAGGGTAGCGTCGTTAGTGACGCGAGTGTGTCATTGCCGGACATGGTTGACGCCAAAAAAAATTTGTTACGTTGTGTGTCATACTTGGCGCCAAACTTTTTTCATTATTTATTTGCCCCATTGCTGTTTGCCTCTTGCCTTTTTCTATGTCAGAGGGCTATGCTATTTGCATTTTTTTCCCATTCCTGAAAGTCATATAAGGAAGTTGATAATTTTGCTTTATATGTTGTTTTTTCTTTTACGTTCTGCAAGATGTCTCAATCTGATCCTGTCTCAGAAGTATCTGTTGGAACTTTGCTGCATGACATCGGTTCTACCAAAGCTAAGTGCATTTGTTGTAAAATTGTGGAGATTATATCTCCTAATGTCATTTGTATTAGTTGCCATGATAAACGTTTACATGCACATAGTGTGTCCATCAGTAATAGTACATTGCCGGTTGCAGTTCCTTCAACTTCTAATGTACATGATATACCTATGAATTTTAAAGATGTTGTTTCTGATTCTATTCAGAAGGCTTTGTCTGCATTTCCGCCTTCTAATAAGCGTAAGAGGTCATTTTTAAAACTTCTCATAAAGTTGATGAAATTTCAAATGACCGACAACATAATGAATTATCCACCTCTGATGTGGATCTGTCTGATTCAGAAGATCCTTCCTCCGATATTGACACTGACAAATCTACTTATTTATTTAAAATGGAGTATATGCGTTCTTTGTTAAAAGAAGTGTTAATTACTTTGGATATTGAGGAAGCTAGTCCTCTTGATATTAAAACTAGTAAACGTTTAAATTCTGTTTTTAAACCTCCTGTGGTTACTCCAGAGGTTTTTCGTATTACTGATGCTATTTCTGATATGATTTCTAAGGAATGGAATAAGCCGGGTACTCCTTTTAATCCTTCTGTAAGGTTTAAAAAATTGTATCCTTTACCATCGATTTCAATAGAGTTTTGGGAAAAAATCCCCAAAGTTGATGGGACTATTTCTACTCTTGCTATACGGACCACTATTCCTATGGAAGATAATACTTCCTTTAAAGATCCTTTAGATAGGAAGCTTGAATCTTATCTAAGGAAAGCCTATTTATATTCAGGTCATCTTTTTAGGCCTGCAATTTATTTGGCTGATGTTGCAGCTGCTTCAACTTTTTGGTTGGAGAATTTAGCGCAACAAGAATTGGATTCTGACTTGTATAGCATTGTTAGTTTACTACAACATGCTAATTTATTTTATTTGTGATGCAATTTTTGATATTATCAAAATTGATGTTAGATCCATGTCTTTAGCTATTTTAGCTAGAAGAGCTTTGTGGCTTAAATCGTGGAATGCTGATATGACATCTAAGTCTAGATTACTATCTCTTTCTTTCCAAGGTAATAATTTACTTGGTTCTCAGTTGGATTCTATTATTTCAACTGTTACTGGGGGGGAGGGAGTTTTTTTGCCTAAGGGTAAATCTAAGGCTTCTAATCGTTTTCGTTCCTTTCGTCAAAATAAGGAACAAAAACCTAATCCTTCCTCCAAGGAAACTGTTTCCAATTGGAAGCCTTCCTCAAATAGGAATAAATCCAAGCCTTTTAAGAAACCAAAGTCAGCCCCTATGTCCGCATAAAGGTGCGGCCCTCATTCCAGCTCAGCTGGTAGGGGGCAGATTAAGGTTTTTCAAGAATGTTTAGGCAAATTCTGTCAAATCAATGGATTCAGAGCATTGTCTCTCAGGGGTACCGAATAGGATTCAGAGTAAGACCACCTGTGAGAAGATTTTCTCTCTCACGCATCCCAGTAAATCCAGTAAAAGCTCAGGCTTTCCTGAAGTGTGTTTCAGACCTGGAGGTTTCAGGGGTAATCATGCCGGTTCCTTTTCAGGAACAAGGTCTGGGGTTTTATTAAAATCTATTCATTGTCCGAAAGAAAGAAAATTAATTCAGACCAGTTCTGGATCTGAAAATTTTGAATAGTTATGTAAGAGTACCAACTTTCAAGATGGTGACTAAAAGGACTATTCTGCTTTTTGTTCAGCATGGACATTATATGTCTACAATAGACTTGCAAGATGCTTACCTTCATATTCCGATTCATCCAGAACATTATCAGTTCCTGAGATTCTCTTTTCTAGACAAGCATTACCAATTTGTTGCTCTTCCATTTGGCCTAGCAACAGCTCCAATAATCTTTTCAAAGGTTCTGGGTGCCCTACTCTCTATAATCAGAGAACAGGGTATTGTGGTGTTTCCTTATTTGGACAATATCTTGGTACTAACTCAGTCTTTATGTTCTGCAGAATCTCACACATATCAACTAATGTATTTTCTTCAATAACATGGTTGGAGGATCAATTTACCAAAAAAGTTTCTTGATTCCTCAGACAAGGGTCACCTTTTTAGGTTTCCAGATAGATTCAGTGTCCATGACTCTGTCTCTAACAGACGAGACATTTGAAAGTGGTTGCAGCATGTCGGCATCTTCAGTCTCAGTCATTCCCTTCAGTGGCTATGTACATGGAAGTTTTAGGCCTCATGACTGCAGCATCGGACGTGATTCATTTTGCTCGTTTTCACATGAGACCTCTCCTGCTTTGTATGCTGAATCAATGGTGCCGGTATTATACAAAGATATCACAATTAATATCCTTAAATTCCAATGTTCGACACTCTGACGTGGTGGTTAAATCACCAGCGTTTAGTTCAAGGGGCCTCTTTTGTTCGGCCAACCTGCACTGTGATCACAACAGATGCAAGTCTTTCAGGTTGGGGAGCTGTCTGGGGATCTCTGACAGCACAAGGGGTTTGGAAATCTCAAGAGGCGAGATTACCAATCAATATTTTAGAACTCCGTGCAATTCTCAGAGCTCTTCAGTTTTGGCCTCTGTTTAAAAGAGAAATGTTCATTTGTTTTCAGTCAGACAATATTACAACGGTGGCATATGTCAATCATCAGAGTGGGACTCACAGTACCCAAGCTATGAAAGAAGTATCTCGGATACTTGTTTGGGCGGAATCCAGCTCCTGTCTAACTTCTGCGGTTCATATCCCAGGTGTAGACAATTGGGAGGCGGATTATCTCAGCCGTCAGACTTTACATCCATGGGAGTGGTCTCTCCATCCTGATGTGTTTTCTCAGATTGTTCAGATGTGGGGTCTTCCAGAAATAGATCTGATGGCTTCTCATCTAAACAAGAAACTTCCCAGATACCTGTCCAGGTCCAGGGATGTACAGGCGGAAGCAGTGGATGCTCTGACACTTCCTTGGTGTTATCAACCTGCTTATATCTTCCCGCCTCTAGTTCTTCTTCCAAGAGTGATCTCCAAAATCATCATGGAACAATCATTTGTGTTGCTG
The DNA here is from genome assembly GCF_027579735.1 of Bombina bombina. NCBI lineage: Eukaryota > Metazoa > Chordata > Amphibia > Anura > Bombinatoridae > Bombina > Bombina bombina. The sequence continues at coordinate 621,026,114 of NC_069504.1, forward strand.
GTGGCTCCAGCATGGCCCCACAGGTTTTTGTTTGCGAATCTTGTTCTTATGTCCAGTTGCCAACCTTGGCCACTTCCGTTAAGGCCGGACTTACTGTCTCAAGGTCCGTTTTTCCATCAGGATCTTAAATCATTAAATTTGAAGGTATAGAAATTGAACGCTTAGTGCCAAGTTATAGAGGTTTCTCTGACTCAGTAATTAATACTATGTTACAAGCTCGTAAATCTGTCTCTAGGAAGATTTGTTATCGAGTTTGGAAGACTTACATTTCATGGTGGTGTTCTTATAAATTCTCTTGGCATTCTTTTAGAATTCCTAGAATTTTACAGTTTATCCAGGATGGTTTGGATATGGGTTTGTCTGCAAGTTCCTTGAAGGGACAAATCTCTGCTCTTTCTATTTTTTTTCACAGAAAGATTGCTACTCTTCCTGATATTCACGGTTTTGTACAGGCTTTAGTTCGTATTAAGCCTGTCATTAAATCAATTTCTCCTCCTTGGAGTCTTAATTTGGTTTTGAGGGCGTTACAGGCTCCTCCATTTGAGCCTATGCACTCTTTGGACATTAAACTACTTTCTTGGAAAGTGTTGTTCCTTTTGGCCATCTCTTCTGCTAGAAGATTTTGAGCTTTCTGCTCTTTCTTGTGAATCTCCTTTTCTGATTTTTCATCAGGATAAGGTGGTTTTGCGGACTTCATTTAAGTTCTTACCTAAGGTTGTGAATTCTAACAACATTAATAGAGAAATTGTTGTCCCTTCCTTGTGTCCTAATCCTAAGAATTCTTTGGAAAAATCCTTACATTCTTTGGATGTGGTGAGAGCTTTGAAATATTATGTTGAAGCTACTAAAGATTTCAGAAAGACTTTGTCTATTTGTTATATTCTCTGTTTCTAGGAAAGGTCAGAAGGCTTCTGCTATTTCCTTGGCTTCTTGGTTAAAGCTTTTGATTCTTCAAGCTTATTTGGAGTCGGGTCAGGCCCCGCCTCAGAGAATTACAACTCTACTAGATCAGTCTCCACTTCGTGGGCTTTTAAGAATGAAGCTTCAGTTGATCAGATTTGCAAAGCGGCAACTTGGTCCTCTTTGCATACATTTTCTAAATTCTACCGTTTTTATGTATTTGCTTCTTCAGAAGCAGTTTTTGGTAGAAAAGTTCTTCAGGCAGCTGTTTCAATTTGATTCTTCTGCTGATGTTTTAAGTTTTTCTTTTCTTCATGAGAATAACTTGTATATTGGGTTGTGGATTAATTTTTCAGCATATGGCTGTTTATTTTTATCCCTCCCTCTCTAGTGACTCTTGCGTGGAGTTCCACATTTTGGGTATTTGATATCCCATACGTCACAAGCTCATGGACTCTTGCCAATTACATGAAAGAAACCATAATTCATGTAAGAACTTACCTGATAAATTCATTTCTTTCATATTGGCAAGAGTCCATGAGGCCCACCCTTTTTTATGGTGGTTATGATTTTTTTGTATAAAGCACAAATATTTCCAGATTTCTTTGTTGATGCTTTTTACTCCTTTCTTTATCACCCCACTACTTGGCTATTCATTAAACTGAATTGTGGGTGTGGTGAGGGGTGTATTTATAGGCATTTTGAGGTTTGGGAAACTTTGCCCCTCCTGGTAGGATTGTATATCCATACGTCGCTAGCTCATGGACTCTTGCCAATATGAAAGAAATTAATTTATCAGGTAAGTTCCTACATAAATTATGTTTTTTCTGCTTATACTCCAAAGGGAAATAAGGACTAGTTTTTAACCCCTTAAAGGGCCATAATACCCAAATGTTTAAACACTTGAAAGTGATGCAGCATAGCTGTAAAAAGCTGATTAGAAAATATCACCTGAACATCTCTATGTAAAAAAGAAAGATATTTTACCTCAAAAGTTCCTCAGTAGCCACCTCCCATTGTAAAGGATTTCTAAGCAGCATTTTAGTGTGTTTGTCCTGGGACATCTGAAGGGACTAGCATCGTGCACTCTCATATTATTTCACCAATCAGGTAAAGGAAGCTTACTATGAAATCTCATGAGATCACAGTAAGAGTTCATGACCTCAGCACTGCTGATGCTGATTGGCTGCTGTTCATTTCTTCATTTTTTTTAAATTTGTTTACCTGCAGCTGGGAGCAGCTGAGTATAACTTTTTACACAGAACTTACTCTGGTGAGCTGAGGAGATTGTGAGGTAAAATATCTTCCTTTTTTACATAGAGAAGCTCAGGTGATATTTTCCTGTCAGCTTTTTACAGTTATACTGCATCAGTTTCAAGTGATTTAGCATATGAGTATTATGTCCCTTTAATGAACGGTGGCATACTCTGTACAAGACAGCACTATTTTAGGAAGCCGACAGGAGAGGGTGAGGGTATAATAGAGTGGTCTAGTATTTTCTCTGAATTTTAAATTTGCAATAGATTTTTTTTTTTTTTAAATGACAAATGTAAAAATGTACTTCAATTCGCTGGCCCCCCTTATTATGTGACAGCCATCAACCAATCTTCCCTTTAGTGTCCCTCTTTTATGAGTGTGTTAGAAGCCTGTTCATAGAGCGATGTTTATTGTTACTTCATTATGACCCTTTAAAAATAAGTAAATACTGTAAAAAAAAATCAAATATATCCCTGGAACTTTGATTAAAAATATTGGATTTTTTTTCTTTTTGCAGCTATTATCAGTTACTGTTTAAAAGAATAGTCTAGTTAAAATTAAACTTTCATGATTCAGATAGAGCATTCAATTTTAAGCAGCTTTTTAATTTACTCCTATTATCAATTTTTCTTTGTTCTCTTGGTATCTTTATTTGAATTTAAGCTCAGGAGCCAACCCATTTTTGGTTCAGAACTTGGGTTAACCTTGCTGATTGGCTACATTTAGATACCAATCAACAAGCGCTACCCAGGTGCTGAACCAAAAATGGGCCGGCTCCTAAGCTTGCAGTCTTGCTTTTTCAAATAAATATAACGAGAACAAAGAAAAATTGTTAGGAGTATATTAGAAAGTTGCTTAAAATTGCCTGCTCTATCTGAATCATGAAAGTTTAATTTTGATTAGACTATTCCTTTAAGAATGTGCTTGCCATATTTAAAAATCCTTTGTTTAGATAGAATGTGTCATCTTGTATGGGTGAACCCTATTACACACTTCCTTTAAGAAAGTACTGTTCTGCAAGCACATCCGTCACTTTTTTCTTTATTCTGTAATACGATGTGCTTTTGGAACCCTATAAACCTGTGTTTGCTAAGCAAGGTGTTTGTTCCTTGCTGTTTACTTTTGTTTCCAGGATATCCTTTGCAACCTTAAGTAAACTTAAAGGGACATTTTATAATTTAAAAATATATAAATGCTTAGTTTACAAATTCCCTTCTTTTAAAAACGCGTTTGCCTTTAGTGTGTTTAACGCCTTCAAATGGGTTAAATACATAGTTGACGTTGCAGTTCTTTAACACCCCCTTTTTCTTCTTAAATGGAAAGAGTCCACTGCTGCATTCATTACTTTTGGGAAATAAGGACCTGGCCACCAGGAGGAGGCAAAGACAACCTAGCCAAAGGCTTAAATACTCCTCCCACTCCCCTCATCCCCCAGTCATTCTTTGCCTTTCGTCCCAGGAGGATGGCAGAGAAGTGTCAGAATTTTAAATTTTTGTTTTTGTGTCTTATGGAGGGTAGTACTCTTTGGCATGGGACAGGAGTTTTAAGTAGTCCTGTCAGTCTCTCATTGAGGGCTTGGATGAAAGTTAGAGTCCGGAAATGCAGGGAGTTTCTTTCTGCGAAACCATCCCGACTCATATTAACAGCTCCTCAAGCAATCAGCGTTGTTGAACTTTGCTTCGCTGCCTGCTTTCTTCTCTCAAGTCCATGGCGCAGGCGATGCTACAATCCGTCACACTTGAAGGGCCGTGTTCCTGTTCCAGGGCGTAGATTCCGGTAAGATTGTTTCATTTTGCAATGTATTGTAATGTGAATGTTTCCCGAGAGGCTACTACCTTGCGGGTCTAACTATACATAAGGGTCTCAGTAAATCTCTTTTAGTATCTTTATATCGAGGGTTAATATCTCCTAAGGGGGGTTATTGAACAGGGTGTTTTTTATAATCATGTTTATGTGATTCAGCCTGCTTATGTGCGATTTTTACTGGGCTCATAGTTGGAACATTGAGGCCCTTGGAAGTGACGCAGCTTTTTGGTTGGGCGCGCTTGTTGGACTGCACGGTTCACCTTGTGTTCGGGCATGGCTACGTTCTGTTGTTCCATTTCCGCATTCCCGACTGTGTGGTAAAGAAAATTTTCTACTCTGCAGGGGTCTGGTCATAGGAGGTGGTGAGTGCCCCAGCCATTGGGGTTGGCAGGTGCCGTTTTAGTTTTCACTACTTTAGTCCATTTTTAAATATCCTCTATCCAGTTATGGAGGATTCTGATGCTGAGACTGTGTGTTAATTTCAGATTCAGTTACAGAGGATTCTGATACTGCGACTATTTTGATTTCAGATTCTGTGTTCGGTGATGAATCTGGAGGGGCTTCTTTGACGCCTGTCAACCAGTTTTGTTCCGTATGCCATTTCAGAGCGCCTGGTTTCTCGGGCTCGGGTGATCAAGCGACTGCTGAGCCATCCGCCTTTGGGGGTCCTGTCCTCGAAGAGGCGAGTTCCCTACTAAATCATACTTCTGCACATGCGGGTAACCCAGTTTATGGTTCCTCCATGCGGGTCCAGACGTTTATTTGAGAATGTGCTCGTTCCCTATTGTCCCGGGCCTTCCGCCTAGGGGAGGGCCTCTACTGTTCCCCGCAGGGGTATCTGTCCCTAAGTGTTGTGCCTTCCGTTACAGTATTGCTCGCCTTTGCGTGTTGCTCAGACATGTTTTTTTAGTTATTGAATGATCCTATCATTACCAGATACGGGGAATTTCAGTCTGATAATTCAAATGGTTCACCTTATTAGACATATGGGGATGAAGTAATCTCCTGATTGTCATTTGTTTGAGATCTTTCCCAGTTTTGAAGGATAGGGCTCTGTTCGGCTGGTCCTGCAGGTAGGCCTGTGTCTTTTTGGGCGTTAACCTCCGGGTTGCCTTATATTTTATTTCTATCCGATGGGATGTCTTTTTTATTTGTTTTTGTTTCCTACGGGAACCTTCTGGGATTGATACTCTTTATTGCTTCTTCGGAAAATATTGGACATGTTATTCTTCTGTTAAAAATGTCTGTTTTTTCCCATACGAGGGAGAATTTGCGCAGCTTGCTGGTTGGGACCCTAGGTGCAGGCTGGTGGTCCTGTCGGGTTCGTTCGGTCTTGCGGCTGTTCAGACATGTGGCACGATGACCGGGCAGGGGAGTTTTTCCGCTGCGTCACTATTTGACATCTGATTTCATCAGAACTTTAGAATACCCCCCCATGTGGTGGAGGGTGGGAGGGCTTAATGCCCCTTACCGCTTTTGAGCGGTTTGGCCTTCATTTTTTAGGCCTCTGGATTTGTCCTTTTGGGCTTGATCCAACAGCTTGTACAGGATAGCTGGCTAGCGTGCGCAAGATTTGCAGTTTGAAACCTGTTGCAGCTCTTGACACCTTGCAGGTGTATGCGTAAGTTGTTTCATGTATATCTAGATGCAGCTCTTACTCTTGACTGAGTTATAAGAGGCCTTTGGGTCTTCCATTGCCTCGGGGTGAGTGGATCTTCTTTTAGGGATCTGTGTTTTCAGGTAATGGTTGTTCCCTGCGGGGGCTTTCGTTTAGCTCAGGGTTTTTCCGGGGCTGGGGTAGGCTTAGTGCCTTCTCTTCCTTGTGTCCTCTGCTTGTGTGGAGGTGTTAGGGAGACTAGTCCTGTTAGTTGGATTTTTTTTACCTCACGGTATCCCTTGGTCGTCCTGAGGCGCTGAGAAGTATCTTCATTCGACTTCTATCCTTGCTCCTTGGTGTGTTGGACTTTAGCTAGGGGTGGTTCCTTCCTTTGGTCGGGGCTTTCGAGTTCTCTCGCTATCTGGATTTTCTGGATATGCATTCCTACCCTTGCGTCTGGCTTTTTGGCCAGTTGAAGTGTTTAGTTCTAGGGTAATATTTGCCTGAACTATTGGGTACCCAGACATGTTTTTCTCCCTGAGACTTCCGGTTGCTAAAGCTTTGCTTGGCCTTTTTACTGACCCAGTCTGGGTGTTTTTGGAATCTTGGTTCTCAGGGGAAGGTCGGGGTGTTCCACGGTAGTGGGAACTTGGGCTGTGTCCTTGCTCCATCTACCTAACCGGATCATGGTTGGCCAGGTTTTTGGAGTTTTTTTTTACTATTTGTCACAGAGTAGCCCATGTCATCTGGTGGTTAGCCGTGTGGCTTGTGCCTCAAGGGTGGTTGGTTCATACCCAGCTGCTGGCATTGGATGTCCAATTTTCTGGTGCGCCTTAGGGTTGCATTCCTCTGGTCAACTTGCCAGTGTTCCTGTGGATTACCTGCTCTGCAGGCTAATGGGTTGGCTGTGCCTCTGCTCTGCAAGCTACTTGTAGGGTAGCGTTGGGAATTTATCTTCCCATTAGCCGTTGCATTCAGGCCTTGAGGACGGTTGTTGCCCTTCTGGCATCATCCCTTTTCTTTAGGGGATATTCTCCTCTCTATGGAGATGGAGTCCTTGCTTGGGGCTTCTCCTGGATGGGAGGCGGACAGGTGGGATTGGTTCCCCCTGGGGTCTTGCTGGCTCCAAGCAGACTTGTTGGGCCTTTATTTGATAGATCCTTCGGTCTATGGTCGGGTTGTACTTGTGCTCGGTGGGGATGGCTGTGCTATCCTTACGCTCATTCCTGTACCTGTTTCGGGATTCTTTTGTTTCCCTGTCTTGGATCCCAGAGGCTGGGTTGGTCCAGCTGAGTGTGGGTCTGCAGGTCAGGATGGCCGAGAGGTCTAAGGAACTGCATTCGTGCAGTCTCCTTTTGGATCATGTGTGAGCTTTGTTGAGTTTATCCTGTTAGCTTAGTCTGCTAGGGTATAGATTTTCCTTTCAACTTGCTTCATTGATTAGAAGAGGGTTTACTCTTCCTTCGGGTTCTGAGGGTATACTCTTCTTCTCTGGGGGGTCCTTGATTGAGGTTTTGTGTTCCCCTTTTTTAGGGACCTGTGTGTAGGTCCGGCGACTTAGGGGTTGCCTTTGCGGTCTGTTTCTTGCTTGACTGCTTCTTCCTCGCAAGTACCCTCTGTGTCGTCTGTTGGCTCAGTCGAGTCAGTTTGCGGTCTCTGGTTTGGCTTCTGGACTAACTGCAAGTCAGTGTCATTGGGGCTTTTCCTCTTAAAATGTTCTCGGCTTCGGACAAAGCTTTTTTTTTTGGGTAGAGGTTCAGGCCTGGTGCCCTCCGTATAGGCTGCCTATTGTACCCTCCCATCTTGGCATTCAGTGTCCTCTATAGCTTGAGTATTGTTTTCCCAAAAGTAATGTATGCAGCTGTGGAATCTTTCCATTTAAGAAGAAAAACACATTATGCTTACCTGATGATAATTTCCTTTTCTTCTGATGGAAAGAGTCCATAGTTCCCCACCCGTAAATTTTATGTGGGGCGTCCTTATATTCATCTGGCACCTTTTACCCTGATATTTCTTCTACTGTTCCTTGTTCCTCTGCAGAATGACTGGGGGATGAGGGGAGTGGGAGGAGTATTTAAGCCTTTGGCTGGGTTGTCTTTGCCTCCTCCTGGTGGCCAGATTCTTATTTCCGAAAAGTAATGAATGCAGCTGTGGACTATTTCCATCAGAAGAAAAGGAAATTATCAGGTAAGCATAATTTGTTATTGCTCCAGATGAGAATAGCCATTGATGTGAGAATATTCCTGCTCCCTTGTTATGCATTTAACCCTTTTACCTAGAATAGGCAGGCACTGCAAATGCTCCATATATTAAGTCAATTCTTCCAGTAGTTATTAAATGAATAATGACAATTATACATGTTTTCCCCATTCTGTCCTTTTATGTGCCTGCTGTTTTGAGTGTGAGAGCATGAATGTGGAATCTCTCCATAAGTGTGAGAACATAAAGCAATCACGAAGAACACAAAAAAATGCTTTATAAAAAAAATGTCTCCGCTTTTGGTTAGGATCTTTCTTCTCTAACTTCCTCTAGTAAATTTAGTCCTGCTAATCTTTTAAATGCAATCTTTTGAGGGAGGGTCACACGTGCAATAGCTCAGTTTAATATGTCAAATTAAACATTGAATAGCAATCACAAAGGGGAAGCTGTTTTTTGCCTCACACAGGTAAAAATATTTGTATATTTGCTATTTTGTTAAAACTTTCTGCAATTCAGGAAAGCATTTCATAGGCTGCTTAATTGCTAACATCAAATTTTTTTAGATGACTGCTTCAGTGATGTATTGTTCAGAAAGTGATTTGACCCTTACCTTGCCAAGATCAGGGCTAGATGTGAGCCCAGAGGCAGAACTTTATTTCACTTTCTGCGATGAGATTTTTTTAGTGAAAAATTTTCTGCAGGTAATTTTTAAATAAAATTCAATTTTAAATTAGTTGCACTAAAGCACCAGTACAATTGCAATGTGTTGGTTAACTGGAGAATAAAGCCATTTTTAAAGTTTTATAATATAGTGCAGTAGTTGAAAATTGCATTGCAAATTAGCTGCAGACAAAAAAAAATTAGTAAAATGTCCCTTGAATAAATTTGTTTCCTTCTCTCTTTGTCTAACATAGAAGTGCAGTATTAAAAAAGGTGCATTGCTCATACTAACATCTTACATTCAGAAAAAACAGCTTTGCAGGCTGGGAAAGGCTAGGGGGGCGGGTTAGGAAAAATCACTGAGAGCCAGTCAACAATTAATACACTGCTGCTTTGCGGCTCTACTGCATATTTGACTGTTCACTTCAAACAGCACTTTGCTCTGAATGCACTGTGTTAAGAAAAACGTACACAATACAGCCAGAGCACAGCTCTGTTTGAAAAGAACAGCCTAATGTGGAGCAGTGCTGCAAAGTTAAATCGCTGACAGTTCCTGCATATGTCACATTCTTTCTGCAGACATGCTGCATTTTCTGCGATGACATCTCAGATCACTGTATGTTCTGCCTTGGGGGATGTGAGTTGATTCTATTAGTGGGAGATGGAGGGAACAATGAGGGTACTGATTGGAAGACCACTCAAACGGGCCAGGGTCAATTTGCTTCTTTCCTATGATATTCTGTGTTGAGATACCTAGGTAGGCACCTGGAGCACTACATGCCAGGAAATAGGTCTGCCATCTAGTGCTCTTGCAAAGCTTGTGCAATTTAGTGCTAATGAAATGGGCTAGCTACTAAGTTTATGACCTTCTTTTCAACCAAACATACCAATCGAACAAAGAAAAATTGATAATAGTAAGTAAATTAGAAAGTTGATTATAATTACATGCTCTATTTGAATCATGAAAGAAAAATGTTGGGTTTCAAATCCCTTTACACCATGTTGATCATAGTTTGACGAATCTCAGGAGCTTGTAGCCATATAAAATGTTTTGGGTAAAAGTCGAATTATAATGCAGCCCTTCTGCATAGATTTCATTGTTTAGGAGAGGCATAGCAGAATGTTTTTCTATTTATTCTCAGAGGTTTATAGCAGCAAAATATCTTGTAAAATGCAAGAATCCTGTAAGGAGAAATACAATTTCTAAAGAAACCCTCTGTTTTATTGTATTTTTCCCTTTCTGTTTTAAATTGAATCCATTTGTATCTAATTCTAAACAGTCATCTACGAGTAAAGGTACATATGTCCAATTTATTTGTTTGTTTTATTTGTTTACTTCTGCTTGTACATTAGACCAGGGATTAGAAATCCTCCAAGAATACAGGAAAGACAGTAGTTTAGCACATTCATGTATTTTATTTTAAATTCTGTAGTTTTCATGGTGATTTTAAGGTATCCCTTATATTCTGTAGAGTTTCTAGTGTTTTTATGATTTCACTACAAGCTCATAGAGGCATGCACACAGAAAACACACTTAAAGGGCCACTAAACTCAAAATCTTTCTTTCATGATTCAGATAGAGAATACAAATTTAAACAATATTACAATTTACTTCTATTATTTATTTTGCTTCATTTTTTAGATATCCTTATTTGAAGAAAAGGCAATGCACATGGGTGAGCCAATCACATGAGGCTTATATGTGCAGCAACCAATCAGCAGCTACTGAGCATATCTAGATATGCTTTTCCGCAAAGAATATCAAGAGAATAAAACAAATTAGATAATAGAAGTAAATTAGAAAGATGTTTAAAAATGCATTCTCTTTCTAAATCATGAAAGAAAAAATATGGGTTTCATGTCCCTTTAAATGCTGTAGTTAGTCAGTAAAAGTTAGATGTATTTTGTGCCATCTAATGCAGCATTACATTTTTGAAGAGCTCTTTATAAACATACCGCTACGTTCAAAGGCTACTTTCTTCCTCAAAGGCCATTGGAACACTCTGGAACAATCTGTAGTTAAGTGCTAAATGCTAAACCTTTTTTTGGTTATATTTTTGCAGATCTGGAAAGAGAATACGAAAAACTCGCAAATATGACATCATCACAACTCCGGCAGAGAGAGTAGAAATGGCACCTCTCAATGATGAGAACTATGAAGAGGAAGATGCAACTGTTTTTGATGTCAAGTATAGATACAGGTAAAGTATAACTATTTTAATTATTAAATCCTATTCACTGTCTTATGTTCATAAGATTACCTGATAATATGTGTAACTACTAGAAAATTTACATTTTAAAAGACTGACTTTGATAACTTACCTTTTATGGTAGGTTAAGCATCAGACTTTTCTGGAAGGTTTTTCTACCATTATATTGTCTCTTTACTTAATAAAATTGATTCATTTCAATGTACCTGGTCTTGTTCTTTTCTGAACAAGAACTCAAAGAAACTTTCTAGATTTGATTGACAGGCTCAAGGCAAAGTGAGGTTATGGTGTGCTTTTGTACCATATGAATCCCAAGTTTTCTAAAGGCTGGTGCTATGTATTGCATGCTAATGTATTTGCTTTAATGGAACACCAAAATAAACTGCAAGTTAATATTTTAGAGGATTTAAGGACCACACATAAATGTATGATTATTAAACACACAAATAAGAATATGTTCCCTAAAAATGTTCAGTGGCACAGGGGATTTAGGTACAATGTCAGTGTACTTTTTCATCTGGTTTCCCCTTTAAGGAGCTCAAATCACACATTTTTCTATTTCTGCCTTTTGCTTGGGCCATAAAAACTATGGCACGCATTCTTAGTTCTGCACTGGGTCACATAAGGCCCTTGGGCTACCAGTCGATCATACCTGGTTTACAGAGTACAAACAATTATGCAATTCTGCTTCAATGCAATATAGTTATGCCATTCAGATTCAGAAATTATTGCACAGGTCTTTACTTAAAGGGACATTAAACCCCAAAAATGTATTTCTTTCATGATTCAGAGGACACAATTTTTAAAAAGTCTCCAATTTACTTCTATTATCACATTTGTTTCATTCTCATGTTATTCTTTGTTGAAGAGATACCTAGGTAGGTAGCGTGCACATGCCTGAAGCACTACACAACAGGAAATAGTGCTGCCATCTAGTGCCCCTGCTAATGTATAACATTGTTGCAAAACTGCTGCTATATAGTGCTGCAGACACGTGCACACTCTTGAGCTTTCATTTCTGCTTTTTCACAAAGAATAACCAGAAAACTAAGATAATTTTATAATAGAAGTAAATTAGAAAGTTGTTTAAAATGTTATGTTCTATCTAAATCATGAAAGGAAAAAAATGGGTTTTATGTCCTTTTAACAAAATGTAGTAACTGTAAAACAATTGTGCTTTTTATAAGAAAGCATTGTATATCCATAAATAATTTGTTTATGATGCTTTCACTTAGCTCTCTCTCTCTCTCTCTCTCTGTCTATCTGTCTCTCTCTCTCTCTCTCTCTCTCGTGTATATGTAATATATGTGTTTTATATGTATATTTCAAAAAAAAGGAGTCTGCACTCACTGGATTTAAATAAAGGGGAAATATCCTTGTTTAATGCATAAAAGTGACGTTTCTGGGCATTCACCCGGGCTGATGAAGAGGTTAATGCCCCGAAACGTCACTTTTATACATTAACTGAGGATATTTCACCTTGATTCAAATCCAATGAGTACAGACTCCTTTTTTGCTATTTGACATATTCTTACACCCTGATACTGGGACATTTTGTCCTCTGACTGTTCCACTATTCAAAGGATAGTCGGTGCAATCTTAAGCACAAAGTCCCCCTGTTAACAATGAATGGAATTGGCATGCATTAAATTGAAGCAGCTCCAAATGGGTTGTATTCATTCAAGTAGTTGGAAAGGAAGCATGCAAAGCAGGGGTTAGGCTGTATCCCATATAACAGTCATTGTAAAGCAAATGCAGAAGCAGAGAGATCTTTTTCCAACAAGGATATACCAAATTGGCAAATAGCAGTCTCATGTATAATGAGTTTTAAAGTGTAGAGCCACTGCTATGTAGAGCAGTCCTCCAAGAGTGGTAATTGGATTTAGACCCACCATCCAATTATACACTGTTTCAGTGTTAACTTAATGTCTGTGTCCGCCGAGTACAAATATTCCACTCACACTCTTTAACTTGGAAGTTTGTAGCAATCCTGGCACTATTGGTCCGGTGAGTGGAACTATTCACCACGGTGCTGTAAATAGATCCAGAGGAGTGAGACTTCACTCTCACAGCGGAGACAGACGGTATCTTAACACTGGAACAGTGTATAAGTTGATTGTGAGTCTAAATCCAATTACCAAAGAAAAATTAGGCTTCATGGGCGCGATCTGATATAGATCGTAGTTTGCGGCGCAAGCGTGGGAACCCGCGTCTCCCGCAGTTTCAGCTCGCAACTCGAGCTATCCCATATACGGCACCGTCAGATGCTAACGTGCCGTAAGTCGGATAAACCAGCAATGTCCAGAAATCTGCGCAAGTACAAATTTCTGGCGTCGCCAGTGACTTGCGCCACGTTAGAAACTGCCGGCGCCTACAAAATCTGACAAAAGTCTAAATCACCCGCACTGTCTAACACGCCTCCCTAACATAGCCCGACACGTCTAACCCTCTATCCGCTATCCCCCCTCACTATCCTAACAATAAAATATGTATTAACCCCTTAACCGCCGCTCCCGGAGCCCGCCGCTACCTAATAAAGTTATTAACCCCTAAACCGCCGCCAGCTATATTAAATCTATAACCCCCTAAAGTGAGCCCCTAACACCGCCGCCATCTACCTTACCTACCCCCTAAAGTGAGCCCCTACCCCGCCGCTATCTATTTTAAAATTAACCCCTAATCTAATCCCCCTACCCCGCCGCCATCTATATTAAATTATTTAACCCCTAAAATACTAAACTATCCCTACCACTAAACCTAAGTCTAACCCTACAAATAGCCCTGAAAAGGGCTTTTTGCGTGGCATTGCCCCAAAGTAACAGCTCTTTTGCCAGCCCTTAAAAGGGCTTTTTGTGGGGCATGCCCCAAAGAATTCAGCTCTTTTGCCAGCCCTTAAAAGGGCTTTTGGCGGGGCTTTGTCACAAAGTAAACTGCTCTTTTGCCTACAATCTACATCCCCCTACACCGCGGCCACCTATAATAAATGTATTAACCCCTAATCTAATCCCCCTACACCGCCGCCAGCTATATTAACTATATTAACCCTAATTATATTAGGGTTAATATAGTTAATATAGTTTTTATATTATATATATTAACTATATTAACCCTAATTATATTAGGGTTAATATAGTTAATATCGTTATTATATTATATATATATTAAGTATAATAACCCTATCTAACTCTAACATCCTAACTAAACTCTTATTAAAATAAATCTAATATTAATATTATTAATTAAAATATTCCTATTTAAATCTAAATACTTACCTATAAAATAAACCCTAAGATAGCTACAATATAATTAATAATTACACTGTAGCTATGTTAGGGTTTATATTTATTTTACAGGTAAATTGTTAATTATTTTAACTAGGTATAATAGCTATTAAATAGTTATGAACTATTTAATAGCTACCTAGTTAAAATAATTACCCAATTACCTGTAAAATAAATCCTAACCTAAGTTACAAATACACCTACACTATCAATAAATTAAATAAACTACAAATATCTATCTAAAAATACAATTAAATAAACTAAACTAAATTACAAAAAAATAAAAAAAGATTACAAGATTTTTAAGATAATTACACCTATTCTAAGCCCCCTAATAAAATAATAAACCCCAAAATAAAAAAAATTCCCTACCCTATTCTAAATTAAAAATAGTTCAAAGCTCTTTTACCTTACCAGCCCTTAAAAGGGCCTTTTGTGGGGGCATGCTCCAAAGAAAACTGCTCTTTTGCCTGAAAAAAAAACACAATACCACCCCCCAACATTACAACCCACCACCCACATACCCCTAATCTAACCCAAACCCCCCTTAAATAAACCTAACACTACCCCCCTGAAGATCTCCCTACCTTGTATTCACCCCGCCGGGCAGAACTCTTCATCCGATCCGGGCGATGTCCAATCAAGCGGCAAAGAAGAATTCTTCATCCCGGCGATGTCTTTCTCCAAGCGGCAGCAAAGTCTTCTTCCATCGGGCAGCATCTTCCATCAAGCGGCATCTTCAATCTTCATTCTTCGCTCCTCCAACGCGGAGCATCCATCCCGGCCGACGACTGAACGACGAATGAGGTACCTTTAAATGACGTCATCCAAGATGGCGTCCGTAGAATTCCGATTGGCTGATAGGATTCTATCAGCCATTCGGAATTAAGGTAGAAAAATCTGATTGGCTGATTGAATCAGCCAATCAGATTCAAGTTCAATCCGATTGGCTGAACCATCATGGTAAGATGCCCTATACTGTGATTTTAAGTGGTCCGTTTTGTGTTGTTGGGACCAGTTGTACCACTTTGCTAATCACTATCTAATTTTATTGCAATGGACGACTCCATCGAGAGTCAGGAAGAACCTTCTTTGGTAGGTTCTGTTGCCATTAATAAGTGTTTACTCTGTAGATTAATCTCTGTGAACCCGATGACACAACTCTGCTCTTCCTGAGAGCTTACTCTGGACGTCCAGGCAGTAAGACCATAGTGGGCCCCCCTGTATGTAGTCTATAGTAGATCCTACTAGGACTTCTCAGTCCTCAATTTAGAGGAATATCCATGACCAGGAGCCCACTTTGGTTACTCCAGAGCGTATTAAGGAGAGATAATCTATCCCGGCTGGGTTGAGTCTGTCGACGACCTTATGACCTGTATATGGGTGTTGGTGTTGGATGTTTTAAGTGATAGCCAGGTATTGGCTTAGATTGAAGAACATGGAATACTGTTCTCGAGTTTGTAGTCTGGTTACAGTGGTGGAGGCCATGACTGACAATTCTGGGCAGCCTTTTGCAGGGCATCCTTCAGTTGGCTTTGGGAGACTTTTTTTTTTTTTTTTTCTTCACCCCTTTGGTGGGAGAGTCAGATAAGGACTCTGTGGAGGGGATGCTTAGGTTCAGTGCGGAGCAGTTCAGGCTCCCTACTGGAAAGGGTCTTATTTACCTTAGAGGTTCGGGTGGCTGAATGAGGGTTTGGCTCTAGGTCTAGGGCCCCCGGATGTTTTTCCTGTGTTCTCCATTATTATTATTATTTCTAGGGAATGGAAAGGGCCACAGGATGTCCTTCTGTCTCCTCTGACGTTCAAGAGACTGTTTCCTGTTTGATCACGTGGAGGTGTGGAACAGTGTCCCTTCTGTAGATAGTACTATATCATCTCCAGCTAAGCACAGGGATATTCCGATTACAGAGAATACTCCCCTTGGGGATGGAGGTCTGGAGGGATATCTCAAGGTGTTGTCTCTTCAGTCTGGTGCTTTGTTTCAACCAGAGGTGGGTATCGCTGCAGAAGCAGCCCAATCATGGCGTAAATCTGTAACGAATAGTATTACAGTGGCTCCTCTGGAGGAGATCCAGCTTCATGTCCTGATTTCTGGGGTTAACTCATGCTTAAATCTATTCTACGGATTGTTCTCATCAATGCTAAGAACTCTGGCATTGTGGCCTTGGCTTGGCTAGGCAGGCCCTGTGGCTTACATCACGGCCAGGGTATAACTCAAGTTTGGGCTTTCATACTTTCCCATTAAGGTTAGAGCCTTGTTTGGTCAGGCCTTGAATGCCCCCCGTCACCACAAGGAGGGATCCTTCCGTCCTATTTTTCACCTGATTGAATTTTAACAAATTCGTACAGGTTCCGATCTTTTAAGGTCGAATCAAATCGTTATGGTCCTTTCTTCTCCTAGCTCAGGAGGGTCAATTCATGTCTTCGATAGTTTTAAAGGACGCATTCCTTCACAGCCCGATGCATAGGGATTTCTTCAGTTTTTTGCATTTTGCCTTACTACGGAGGCATTACCAGTTTTTTGTGCTTCCAGTGGGACTGGCTATGGCTCCTCAAGCTCTTACCAAGGAGCTGGGAGCTCTTATGGCTGCTCTTTGTCTTCAGGGGATTTCAGTGGCTTCTTACGTAAAGGACATTCTGGTTCAGGATCCATCCATGTAGGTGGATCAGGACCACACAAAGAATACTCTTGTGTTTTCGGGCGCATAGTTGAAAGATCAATTTGGGAAAGAGTTCCCTTGTTCCGACTACAAGGGTTTGCTTTTTAGGGAACAATGGTACATTCTGACATTGAGTCTTTATCTTTCTGATCAGCGCAGGGAATACACTTCAGCAGGCATGTTCCCTGCTTCAGTCAAATGCTTTATTTTTTGGTGGCTCAATGCATAGAGGTGAAAAATCTCATTATGGCGACATCTGATGCTATACCGTTCATTTTGGTTTTATCTGCGACCACTTCAGTTGTGCATGCTCAGATAATGGATTGGGGATCATGCACACCTGTCGCAAACTGTCCATTTGGATGACCATACGAGAGTCAGAACTGTTGGCTTTCCTCCACATCTGTTCGTTTAGGGCTGAGTTTCTGTTGTCCCTCCTGGGTCATAATTACAGCGCAAGTGGCTCCTGGGTCATAATTACAGCGCAGGTGATTCTATCTGGTTGGTTGGCTTTTTGTAGTTCTCTGAAAGCTCAAGGATCTTGGGACCCAGGAAGTGTCTCTACCTATCAATATTCTAGAGTTAAGAGCTATTTATAATGCACTTCAGGCGTTTTATGTTTGGATAACATCTCAAAGGTGGACTATATCAACCTTCAGGGAGGTGCCTGAAACCCTCAGGCGATGGAGGAGGTTGTCTCGCATCCTGTGCTGGGCTGAAAAGAACCAATGCCATCTTTTGGCTTTGCACATGCCTGGTGTGGAGTATTGGTAAGTAGACTTGTTGAATAGGCAGACTCTCCACTTGGAGGAGTGGAATTATTTCTGTATCAATATCTGTGAGTTTTAAGTGTCTTGTAATAATTTTACAATACTTCGGAAACATCTTTAGGAATAATACTAATAAAAATAACAAATCAGTTTACCAGTATGGTAACCTTCTATTCAATATCTATGTATTTTGATCATTATTATATTATAAATTGTGTTATAGTTCTGCAAAAAATATTTTTTGTTAAACAAGGTGGGCTAATTCTTAGTTTTCATTGCTGTGGTGTTAGTTACAGTTTCTACACAGATGAGAATAATGTTGTTCTGTAGAATGACCTGTCCTTCAGATAAGACAAGGCCTTTGTTGGGCCACAGGGAAAACACGTCAAGAAAGAAAGTGATGCATTTTTTGATTAATGTTCACAAAAAAGAAAAGCAGTTTTATTGATCTCTTTGCAAGACTAACTGTGCAGTGTAAGTGTTTTGAGCTTTTTTTTTGCCCTCCTTTGTGTTTCTGGAGGTTAGTTTTGAAGTCAAAATTTATATGCACGATTTGTAGCACAGTTTAGACAATGAAACTCAAAATACCCTAGAAGCTATAATTTAACTGGGAAATTTTTTCTCTCTTTCTGCTATACATAAACTAACTTAAGCAGGGTGGGGGGAAGGGGCTACATGAAGGGGTGAGGTTCCTAAACATTCAAGCTTCTGGGAAGTGAATCTTTGTCTTTCTACTTCAAAAAGGCCAGAGGCCATCACCACCATTACTAAGAAGGTTTTGTTTTTACTGTGAGTTTGAATATATTTATAGGTAAGTATAAATCCTATTTCATTGTATTTCTTTGCACCTTCTAACTGTACAACTTAATAGTTTAGGTACTCGGGTTTTCCTGTTTCTTTTGACAGTTTTGCGTGCTGCTGATTGGATCAGCATTACTTTAAGCATGTGTTTAATTCCTTTGTAGGGGTTAAACATAGCATGTTACCGCGTCACTAGTGTTAAAATTGCATGATCTAACTGATCACAGCATGTAATTTTAACACTATAATGGCCCTTTAAGCCTACAAGGTTTTGTTTTTAATTATTCCAGCATGGTCAGATGTGGTGACTGAATTGTTCAGAGATTTGCAAATGAAAACCATTGCTTGTTTGGGTGGAGTAGTGCTAATAAGTATTTGAGGCTGTAGTGGTATTCCAGGCGACAACCAGAAGAATCTTCCTGTTTGCTGAAAGAGGGGCAAACCATGTAATGCAATTACATACATACATAACTAATATTAAGACATTCGTGAAGCGTTAGGTTATGAAAGTTAGCACTCAAAAAAAATATTTCTCTTGTTAAGTGTATCCAGTCCACGGATCATCCATTACTTATTGAATATATTCTCCTTCCCAACAGGAAGCTGCAAGAGTCCACCCACAGCAAAGCTGCTATATAGCTCCTCCCCTAACTGCCATATTCAGTCATTCTCTTGCAAGCCTCAACATAGATAGGAGGTTGTGAGAGTCTGTGGTGCTTTCTACTTAGTTTATTCTTCAATCAAAAGTTTGTTATTTTTAAATGGCACCGGAGTGTGCTGTTTATCTCAGGCAGTATTTGGAAGAAGAATCTGCCTGCGTTTTTCTATGATCTTAGCAGACGTAACTAAGATCCATTTGCTGTTCTCACACATTCTGAGGAGTGAGGTACTTCAGAGGGGGAATGGCGTGCAGGTTTTCCTGCAGATAAGGTATGTGCAGTAAAATATTTTTCTAGGAATGGAATTGACTAAGAAAATACTGCTGATACCGAAGTAATGTAAGTAAAGCCTTAAATGCAGCGATAGCGACTGGTATCAGGCTTATTAATAGAGATACATACTCTTGTAAAAATGTGTTTTAAAACGTTTGCTGGCATGTTTAATCGTTTTTTAACATATGTTTGGTGATAAAACTTATTGGGGCCTAAGTTTTTTCCACATGGCTGGCTTAAATTTTGCATAGAAACAGTTTCCTGAGGCTTTCCACTGTTATAGTATAAAAGTTACAGTTGGTGCAGTTAAAATTACAAACAGTGACATTCAGCTTCCCTCAGCAGTCCCCTGCATGCTATAGGACATCTCTGAAGGGCTCAAAAGGGCTTCAAAAGTAGGAGCTGTTATGACTGTTTAAAACATATTTCTCCAACATAGGTGTGTCCGGTCCACGGCGTCATCCTTACTTGTGGGATATTCTCTTCCCCAACAGGAAATGGCAAAGAGCCCAGCAAAGCTGGTCACATGATCCCTCCTAGGCTCCGCCTACCCCAGTCATTCTCTTTGCCGTTGTACAGGCAACATCTCCACGGAGATGGCTTAGAGTTTTTTAGTGTTTAACTGTAGTTTTTATTATTCAATCAAGAGTTTGTTATTTTAAAATAGTGCTGGTATGTACTATTTACTCTGAAACAGAAAAGAGATGAAGATTTCTGTTTGTATGAGGAAAATGATTTTAGCAACCGTTACTAAAATCCATGGCTGTTCCACACAGGACTGTTGAGAGGAATTAACTTCAGTTGGGGGAACAGTGAGCAGTCTTTTGCTGCTTGAGGTATGACACATTCTAACAAGACGATGTAATGCTGGAAGCTGTCATTTTCCCTATGGGATCCGGTAAGCCATTTTTATTACAGACAGTAAATAAGGGCTTCACAAGGGCTTATTAAGACTGTAGACATTTTCTGGGCTAAATCGATCATATTTACACATATTTAGCCTTGAGGAATCATTTAATCTGGGTATTCTTTGTATAATTATATCGGCAGGCACTGTTTTAGACACCTTATTCTATAGGGGCTTTCCCTAATCATAGTCAGAGCCTCATTTTCGCGCCGGTATGGCGCACTTGTTTTTGAGAACAGCATGACATGCAGCTGCATGTGTGTGGAGCTCTGATACATAGAAAAGTCTTTCTGAAGGCATCATTTGGTATCGTATTCCCCTTTGGGCTTGGTTGGGTCTCAGCAAAGCAGACTCCAGGGACTGTAAAGGGGTTAAATATAAAAACGGCTCCGGTTCCGTTATTTTAAGGGTTAAAGCTTCCAAATTTGGTGTGCAATACTTTTAAGGCTTTAAGACACTGTGGTGAAATTTTGGTGAATTTTGAACAATTCCTTCATACTTTTTCGCAATTGCAGTAATAAAGTGTGTTCAGTTTAAAATTTAAAGTGACAGTAACGGTTTTATTTTAAAACGTTTTTTGTGCTTTGTTATCAAGTTTATGCCTGTTTAACATGTCTGAACTACCAGATAGATTGTGTTCTGACTGTGGGGAAGCCAAGGTTCCTTCTCTTTTAAATAGATGTGATTTATGTCATAAAAAATTTAGTAAAAATGATGCCCAAGATGATTCCTCAAGTGAGGGGAGTAAGCATGGTACTGCATCATCCCCTCCTTCGTCTACACCAGTCTTGCCCATACAGGAGGCCCCTAGTACATCTAGCGCGCCAATACTCCTTACTATGCAACAATTAACGGCTGTAATGGATAATTCTATCAAAAACATTTTAGCCAATATGCCCACTTATCAGCGAAAGCGCGACTGCTCTGTTTTAGAAAATACTGAAGAGCATGAGGACGCTGATGATATTGTTTCTGAAGGGCCCCTACACCAGTCTGAGGGGGCCAGGGAGGTTTTGTCTGAGGGAGAAATTTCAGATTCAGGAAAAATTTCTCAACAAGCTGAACCTGATGTGATTACTTTTAAATTTAAGTTGGAACATCTCCGCGCTCTGCTTAAGGAGGTGTTATCCAATTTGGATGATTTATTATCTGGTCATTCCAGAAACACTATGTAAAATGGACAAGTTCCTAGAGGCCCCGGGGCCCCCCGAAGCTTTTCCTATACCCAAGCGGGTGGCGTACATTGTTAATAAAGAATGGGACAGGCCCGGTATACCTTTCGTACCTCCCCCCATATTTAAAAAATTGTTTCCTATAGTCGACCCCAGAAAGGACTTATGGCAGACAGTCCCCAAGGTCGAGGGGGCGGTTTCTACGCTAAACAAGCGCACCACTATACCCATAGAAGATAGTTGTGCTTTCCAAGATCCTATGGATAAAAAATTAGAAGGTTTGCTAAAAAAGATGTTTGTTCAGCAAGGTTACCTTCTACAACCAATTGCATGCATTGTCCCTGTCACTACAGCCGCGTGTTTCTGGTTCGATGAGCTAGAAAAGGCGATTATTAGTAATTCTTCTTCTTATGAGGAGATTATGGACAGAATTCGTGCTCTTAAATTGGCTAATTCTTTCACCCTAGACGCCACCTTGCAATTGGCTAGGTTAGCGGCGAAAAATTCTGGGTTTGCTATTGTGGCGCGCAGAGCGCTTTGGTTAAAATCTTGGTCAGCGGATGCGTCTTCCAAGAACAAATTGTTTGACATTCCTTTCAAGGGGAAAACACTGTTTGGCCCTGACTTGAAAGAGATTATCTCTGATATCACTGGGGGCAAGGGCCACGCCCTTCCTCAGGATAGGTCTTTCAAGGCCAAAAATAAACCTAATTTTCGTCCCTTTCGCAGAAACGGACCAGCCCCAAGTGCTACGTCCTCTAAGCAGGAGGGTACTACTTCTCAAGCCAATCCAGCCTGGAGACCAATGCAAGGCTGGAACAAAGGAAAGCAGGCCAAGAAACCTGCCACTGCTCCCAAGACAGCATGAGATGCGGGCCCCCGATCCGGGACCGGATTTGGTGGGGGGCAGACTCTCTCTCTTCACTCAGGCTTGGGCAAGAGATGTTCTGGATCCTTGGGCGCTAGAAATAGTCTCCCAAGGTTATCTTCTGGAAGTGATTCATTAAAAGAACGAGGGATGGGGTTCTACTCCAATCTGTTCGTAGTTCCCAAAAAAGAGGGAACGTTCAGACCAATCTTAGATCTCAAGATCCTAAACAAGTTTCTCAAGGTTCCATCGTCCAAAATGGAAACCATTCGAACAATCCTTCCATCCAGGAAGGTCAATTCTTGACCACGGTGGATTTAAAGGATGCGTATCTACATATTCCTGTCCACAAGGAACATCATCGCTTCCTAAGGTTCGCATTCCTGGACAAGCATTACCAGTTCGTGGCGCTTCCTTTCGGATTAGCCACTGCTCCAAGGATTTTCTCAAAGGTACTAGGGTCCCTTCTGGCGGTGCTAAGACCAAGGGGCATTGCTGTAGTACCTTACTTGGACGACATTCTGATTCAAGCGTCGTCCCTTCCTCAAGCAAAGGCTCACACGGACATAGTCCTGGCCTTTCTCGGATCTCACGGATGGAAAGTGAACGTGGAAAAGAGTTCTCTATCTCCCTCGACAAGAGTTCCCTTCTTGGGAACAATAATAGACTCCTTAGAAATGAGGATTTTTCTGACAGAGACCAGAAAAACAAAACTTCTAAACTCTTGTCGGATACTTCATTCCGTTCCTCTTCCTTCCATAGCGTAGTGCATGGAAGTGATAGGTTGGATGGTAGCGGCAATGGACATAGTTCCTTTTGCGCGCATTCATCTAAGACCATTACAACTGTGTATGCTCAGTCAGTGGAATGGGGACTATACAGACTTGTCTCCGAGATACAAGTAAATCAGAGGACCAGAGACTCACGCCGTTGGTGGCTGTCCCTGGACAACCTGTCACAAGGGGTGACCTCATTGTCACGACCGACGCCAGTCTGATGGGCTGGGGCGCGGTCTGGGGATCCCTGAAAGCTCAGGGTCTTTGGTCTCGGGAAGAATCTCTTCTACCGATAAATATTCTGGAACTGAGAGCGATATTCAATGCTCTCAAGGCTTGGCCTCAGCTAGCGAGGGCCAAGTTCATACGGTTTTAATCAGACAACATGACGACTGTTGCGTACATCAACCATCAGGGGGGAACAAGGAGTTCCCTGGCGATGGAAGAAGTGACCAAAATCATTCAATGGGCGGAGACTCGCTCCTGCCACCTGTCTGCAATCCACATCCCAGGAGTGGAAAATTGGGAAGCGGATTTTCTGAGTCGTCAGACATTGCATCCGGGGGAGTGGGAATTCCATCCGGAAATCTTTGCCCAAATCACTCAACTGTGGGGCATTCCAGACATGGATCTGATGGCCTCTCGTCAGAACTTCAAGGTTCCTTGCTACGGGTCCAGATCCAGGGATCCCAAGGCGACTCTAGTAGATGCACTAGTAGCACCTTGGACCTTCAAACTAGCTTATGTATTCCCGCCGTTTCCTCTCATCCCCAGGCTGGTAGCCAGGATCAATCAGGAGAGGGCGTCGGTGATCTTGATAGCTCCTGCGTGGCCACGCAGGACTTGGTATGCAGATCTGGTGAATATGTCATCGGCTCCACCATGGAAGCTACCTTTGAGACGAGACCTTCTTGTTCAAGGTCCGTTCGAACATCCGAATCTGGTCCCACTCCAGCTGTCTGCTTGGAGATTGAACGCTTGATCTTATCAAAGCGAGGGTTCTCAGATTCTGTTATTGATACTCTTGTTCAGGCCAGAAAGCCTGTAACTAGAAAAATTTACCACAAAATATGGAAAAAATATATCTGTTGGTGTGAATCTAAAGGATTCCCTTGGGACAAGGTAAAGATTCCTAGGATTCTATCCTTTCTTCAAGAAGGATTGGAGAAAGGATTATCTGCAAGTTCCTTGAAGGGACAGATTTCTGCCTTGTCTGTGTTACTTCACAAAAAGCTGGCAGCTGTGCCAGAAGTTCAAGCCTTTGTTCAGGCTCTGGTTAGAATCAAGCCTGTTTACAAACCTTTGACTCCTCCTTGGAGTCTCAACTTAGTTCTTTCAGTTCTTCAGGGGGTTCCGTTTGAACCCTTACATTCCGTTGATATTAAGTTATTATCTTGGAAAGTTGCAATTTCTTCTGCTAGAAGAGTTTCAGAATTATCTGCTCTGCAGTGTTCTCCTCCTTATCTGGTGTTCCATGCAGATAAGGTGGTTTTACGTACTAAACCTGGTTTTCTTCCAAAAGTTGTTTCTAACAAAAACATTAACCAGGAGATAGTCGTGCCTTCTTTGTGTCCGAAACCAGTTTCGAAGAAGGAACGTTTGTTGCACAATTTGGATGTTGTTCGCGCTCTAAAATTCTATTTAGATGCTACAAAGGATTTTAGACAAACATCTTCCTTGTTTGTTGTTTATTCTGGTAAAAGGAGAGGTCAAAAAGCAACTTCTACCTCTCTCTCTTTTTGGATTAAAAGCATCATCAGATTGGCTTACGAGACTGCCGGACGGCAGCCTCCTGAAAGAATCACAGCTCATTCCACTAGGGCTGTGGCTTCCACATGGGCCTTCAAGAACGAGGCTTCTGTTGATCAGATATGTAGGGCAGCGACTTGGTCTTCACTGCACACTTTTACCAAATTTTACAAGTTTGATACTTTTGCTTCTTCTGAGGCTATTTTTTGGGAGAAAGGTTTTGCAAGCCGTGGTGCCTTCCATTTAGGTGACCTGATTTGCTCCCTCCCTTCATCCGTGTCCTAAAGCTTTGGTATTGGTTCCCACAAGTAAGGATGACGCCGTGGACCGGACACACCTATGTTGGAGAAAACAGAATTTATGTTTACCTGATAAATTACTTTCTCCAACGGTGTGTCCGGTCCACGGCCCGCCCTGGTTTTTTAATCAGGTCTGATAATTTATTTTCTTTAACTACAGTCACCACGGTATCATATGGTTTCTCCTATGCAAATATTCCTCCTTAACGTCGGTCGAATGACTGGGGTAGGCGGAGCCTAGGAGGGATCATGTGACCAGCTTTGCTGGGCTCTTTGCCATTTCCTGTTGGGGAAGAGAATATCCCACAAGTAAGGATGACGCCGTGGACCGGACACACCGTTGGAGAAAGTAATTTATCAGGTAAACATAAATTCTGTTTTTTCGTTTTGTTAATCTGTTTTTTGTATTAAGGGGTTAATCATCCATTTGCAAGTGGGTGCAATGCTCTGCTAACTTGTTACATACACTGTAAAAATTTTGTTAGTTTAACTGCCTTTTTTCACTGTTATTTCAAATTTTGGCAAAATTTGTTTCTCTTAAAGGCACAGTAACGTTTTATATATTTGCTTGTTAACTTGATTTAAAGTGTTTTCCAAGCTTACTAGTCTCATTATTAGTCTGTTCTAACATGTCTGACATAGAGGAAGCTCTGTGTTCATTATGTTTTAAAGCCATGGTGGAACCCCATCTTAGAATGTGGTGAATTAGCAGTTTGTAGAACGTGTAGGGTAGCAATACTGAAAATTGCTTGGCATCAGTGTTTCAATTACTTGAGTAAAGGAGACCTAACCTGTTGCCCACGGCAGTGGTTGGATTCCAACATTTTAGCAGCACGTTCTCTAACATAGGAAAAGTAAGGAACTTTGAGCTGCAATTTTAGAACTTTTACACTTTCTAAATTTAAGGAACAGGTTCTTAAGAATAGGTGAGAACCGGCCGAATCCCATCACTTGCCCACGGGCAACATCTTGCCTGCCAATATTTTTTTTTTTTTTATTTGTGGGGGGGGGGGGGGTACAACTACGCAAGAAATTTGTTTTCTCCCTCCCCCCCACCGTATTGAAAATCTTTGTGTCGCAACAAATGGGATTATCCTGAAATAAATTATTGTTGGTGAAACAGTTTGATCACCTGATAACTACACTTATTTGAAGATAAAATTCATGTCCGTATGATAGTCATTGGGGGTTTGTGTTTTTATTTGTAATACTCCTATAAGGATAAAACAAGTTTTCTGGTGTTTAAAGATATGAGCAGCATTCTAGAAGAATTCTTAAACTGCTGTTATCCATATTTTTATTGCTTTTTCTTAAAATCATGACCAAGACCTGAGTTTTCTCCAACATTGGTGTGTCCGGTCCACGGCGTCATCCTTACTTGTGGGATATTCTCTTCCCCAACAGGAAATGGCAAAGAGTCCCAGCAAAGCTGGTCACATGATCCCTCCTAGGCTCCGCCCACCCCAGTCATTCTCTTTGCCGTTGCACAGGCAACATCTCCACGGAGATGGTTAAGAGTTTTTTGTAGTTTTATTCTTCTATCAAGTGTTTGTTATTTTAAAATAGTGCTGGTATGTACTATTTACTCTGAAACAGAAAAGGATGAAGATTTCTGTTTGTAAGAGGAAGATGATTTTTAGCAGACAGTAACTAAAATCGATTGCTGTTTCCACACAGGACTGTTGAGATGAAGTAACTTCAGTTGGGGGAAACAGTTAGCAGTCTTTTCTGCTTAAGGTATGACTAGCCATATTTCTAACAAGACCATGTAATGCTGGAAGGCTGTCATTTCCCCTCATGGGGACCGGTAAGCCATTTTCTTAGTTAAACATAAAAGAATAAAGGGCTTCAAAAAGGGCTTAAAAACTGGTAGACATTTTTCTGGGCTAAAACAATTGCTTTACTAGGCATATTATGCAGATTCTAACTAATTATTGGTATTATAATCTTGGGGAACGTTTAGAAAAACGGCAGGCACTGTGTTGGACACCTTTTTCAGATGGGGGCCTTTCTAGTTATAGACAGAGCCTCATTCTGGGACTGTATAGGGGTTAAATGTAAAAACGGCTCCGGTTCCGTTAATTTAAGGGTTAAAGCTCTGAAATTTGGTGTGCAATACTTTTAATGCTTTAAGACACTGTGGTGAAATTTTGGTGAATTTTGAACAATTCCTTCATACTTTTTCACATATTCAGTAATAAAGTGTTTTCAGTTTGAAATTTAAAGTGACAGTAACGGTTTTATTTTAAAACGTTTTTTGTGCTTTGTTGACAAGTTTAAGCCTGTTTAACATGTCTGTACCATCAGATAAGCTATGTTCTATATGTATGAAAGCCAATGTGTCTCCCCATTTAAATTTATGTGATAATTGTGCCATAGTGTCCAAACAAAGTAAGGACAGTAATGCAACAGATAATGATATTGCCCAAGATGATTCCTCAAATGAGGGGAGTAAACATGATACTACATCATCCCCTACTGTGTCTACACCAGTTATGTCCACACAGGAGGCCCCTAGTACATCTAGTGCGCCAATACTTATTACCATGCAACAATTAACGGCTGTAATGGATAACTCCATAGCAAATCTTTTATCCAAAATGCCTACTTATCAGAGAAAGCGCGATTGCTCTGTTTTAAACACTGAAGAGCAAGAGGACGCTGATGATAACTGTTCTGACATACCCTCACACCAATCTCAAGGGGCCATGAGGGAGGTTTTGTCTGATGGAGATATTTCAGATTCAGGAAAAATTTCTCATCAAGCTGAACCTGATGTTGTGACATTTAAATTTAAATTAGAACATCTCCGCGCACTGCTTAAGGAGGTGTTATCTACTCCGGATGATTGTGACAATTTGGTCATTCCAGAGAAATTATGTAAGATGGACAAGTTCCTAGAGGTTCCGGTGCCCCCCGACGCTTTTCCTATACCCAAGCGGGTGGCGGACATAGTAAATAAAGAGTGGGAAAGGCCCGGCATACCTTTTGTTCCCCCCCCTATATTTAAGAAATTATTTCCTATAGTCGACCCCAGAAAGGACTTATGGCAGACAGTCCCCAAGGTCGAGGGGGGCGGTTTCTACTCTAAACAAACGCACTACTATTCCTATCGAAGATAGTTGTGCTTTCAAAGATCCTATGGATAAGAAATTAGAGGGTTTGCTTAAAAAGATTTTTGTACAGCAAGGTTACCTTCTACAACCAATTTCATGCATTGTTCCTGTCACTACGGCAGCGTGTTTCTGGTTCGAGGAACTATAAAAATCGCTCAGTAAAGAATCTTCGTATGAGGAGGTTATGGACAGAGTTCAAGCACTTAAATTGGCTAACTCTTTTGTTTTAGATGCCGCTTTGCAATTAGCTAGATTAGCGGCGAAAAATTCAGGGTTTGCTGTCGTGGCGCGCAGAGTGCTTTGGCTAAAGTCTTGGTCAGCGGATGTGTCTTCCAAGACAAAATTGCTTAACATTCCTTTCAAAGGTAAAACATTATTTGGACCTGATTTGAAAGAGATTATTTCAGACATCACTGGGGGAAAGGGCCACGCCCTCCCACAGGATAGGTCTTTTAAGGCTAATAATAAGCCTAATTTTCATCCCTTTCGCAGAAACGGACCAGTCTCTAATTCTGTATCCTCTAAGCAAGAGGGTAATACTTCACAACCCAAACCAGCCTGGAAACCAATGCAAGGCTGGAACAAGGGTAAGCAGGCCAAGAAGCCTACCACTGCTACCAAAACAGCATGAAGGGATAGCCCCCGATCCGGGACCGGATCTAGTGGGGGGCAGACTTTCTCTCTTTGCTCAGGCTTGGGCAAGAGATGTTCAGGATCCTTGGGCGCTAGAAATAGTTTCTCAAGGTTATCTCCTGGAATTCAAGGAACTACCCCCAAGGGGAAGGTTCCACAGGTCTCAATTATCTTCAAACCAAATAAAGAGACAGGCATTCTTACATTGTGTAGAAGACCTGTTAAAGATGGGAGTGATACATCCAGTTCAAATAAGAGAACAAGGAATGGGATTTTATTCCAATCTGTTCATAGTTCCCAAAAAAGAGGGAACATTCAGACCAATTTTGGATCTAAAGATCCTAAACAAATTTCTCAGGGTACCATCGTTCAAAATGGAAACTATTCGAACGATCCTACCTACTATCCAGGAAAATCAATTTATGACTACCGTGGATTTAAAGGATGCGTACCTACATATTCCTATCCACAAGGAACATCATCAGTTCCTAAGGTTCGCTTTTCTGGACAAGCATTACCAGTTTATGGCACTTCCATTTGGATTAGCCACTGCTCCAAGGATTTTCACAAAGGTACTAGGGTCCCTTCTAGCGGTTCTAAGACCAAGGGGCATTGCAGTAGTACCTTACTTGGACGACATCCTGATTCAAGCGTCGTCCCTGTCAAAAGCAAAGGCTCATACGGACATCGTCCTAGCCTTTCTCAGATCTCACGGATGGAAGGTGAACAAAGAAAAAAGTTCTCTGTCCCCGTCAACAAGAGTTCCCTTCTTGGGAACAATAATAGATTCCTTAGAAATGAGGATTTTTCTGACAGAGGTCAGAAAATCAAAACTTCTAAGCTCTTGTCAAGTACTTCATTCTGTTCCTCGTCCTTCCATAGCGCAGTGCATGGAAGTAATAGGATTGATGGTTGCAACAATGGACATAGTTCCTTTTGCACGCATTCATCTAAGACCATTACAACTGTGCATGCTCAGACAGTGGAATGGGGATTATACAGACTTGTCTCCGACGATTCAAGTAGATCAAAAGACCAGAGATTCACTCCGTTGGTGGCTGACCCTGGACAATCTGTCACAGGGAATGAGCTTCCGCAGACCAGAGTGGGTCTGAAATTTGGTGTGCAATACTTTTAATGCTTTAAGACACTGTGGTGAAATTTTGGTGAATTTTGAACAATTCCTTCATACTTTTTCACATATTCAGTAATAAAGTGTTTTCAGTTTGAAATTTAAAGTGACAGTAACGGTTTTATTTTAAAACGTTTTTTGTGCTTTGTTGACAAGTTTAAGCCTGTTTAACATGTCTGTACCATCAGATAAGCTATGTTCTATATGTATGAAAGCCAATGTGTCTCCCCATTTAAATTTATGTGATAATTGTGCCATAGTGTCCAAACAAAGTAAGGACAGTAATGCAACAGATAATGATATTGCCCAAGATGATTCCTCAAATGAGGGGAGTAAACATGATACTACATCATCCCCTACTGTGTCTACACCAGTTATGTCCACACAGGAGGCCCCTAGTACATCTAGTGCGCCAATACTTATTACCATGCAACAATTAACGGCTGTAATGGATAACTCCATAGCAAATCTTTTATCCAAAATGCCTACTTATCAGAGAAAGCGCGATTGCTCTGTTTTAAACACTGAAGAGCAAGAGGACGCTGATGATAACTGTTCTGACATACCCTCACACCAATCTCAAGGGGCCATGAGGGAGGTTTTGTCTGATGGAGATATTTCAGATTCAGGAAAAATTTCTCATCAAGCTGAACCTGATGTTGTGACATTTAAATTTAAATTAGAACATCTCCGCGCACTGCTTAAGGAGGTGTTATCTACTCCGGATGATTGTGACAATTTGGTCATTCCAGAGAAATTATGTAAGATGGACAAGTTCCTAGAGGTTCCGGTGCCCCCCGACGCTTTTCCTATACCCAAGCGGGTGGCGGACATAGTAAATAAAGAGTGGGAAAGGCCCGGCATACCTTTTGTTCCCCCCCCTATATTTAAGAAATTATTTCCTATAGTCGACCCCAGAAAGGACTTATGGCAGACAGTCCCCAAGGTCGAGGGGGCGGTTTCTACTCTAAACAAACGCACTACTATTCCTATCGAAGATAGTTGTGCTTTCAAAGATCCTATGGATAAGAAATTAGAGGGTTTGCTTAAAAAGATTTTTTGTACAGCAAGGTTACCTTCTACAACCAATTTCATGCATTGTTCCTGTCACTACGGCAGCGTGTTTCTGGTTCGAGGAACTATAAAAATCGCTCAGTAAAGAATCTTCGTATGAGGAGGTTATGGACAGAGTTCAAGCACTTAAATTGGCTAACTCTTTTGTTTTAGATGCCGCTTTGCAATTAGCTAGATTAGCGGCGAAAAATTCAGGGTTTGCTGTCGTGGCGCGCAGAGTGCTTTGGCTAAAGTCTTGGTCAGCGGATGTGTCTTCCAAGACAAAATTGCTTAACATTCCTTTCAAAGGTAAAACATTATTTGGACCTGATTTGAAAGAGATTATTTCAGACATCACTGGGGGAAAGGGCCACGCCCTCCCACAGGATAGGTCTTTTAAGGCTAATAATAAGCCTAATTTTCATCCCTTTCGCAGAAACGGACCAGTCTCTAATTCTGTATCCTCTAAGCAAGAGGGTAATACTTCACAACCCAAACCAGCCTGGAAACCAATGCAAGGCTGGAACAAGGGTAAGCAGGCCAAGAAGCCTACCACTGCTACCAAAACAGCATGAAGGGATAGCCCCCGATCCGGGACCGGATCTAGTGGGGGGCAGACTTTCTCTCTTTGCTCAGGCTTGGGCAAGAGATGTTCAGGATCCTTGGGCGCTAGAAATAGTTTCTCAAGGTTATCTCCTGGAATTCAAGGAACTACCCCCAAGGGGAAGGTTCCACAGGTCTCAATTATCTTCAAACCAAATAAAGAGACAGGCATTCTTACATTGTGTAGAAGACCTGTTAAAGATGGGAGTGATACATCCAGTTCAAATAAGAGAACAAGGAATGGGATTTTATTCCAATCTGTTCATAGTTCCCAAAAAAGAGGGAACATTCAGACCAATTTTGGATCTAAAGATCCTAAACAAATTTCTCAGGGTACCATCGTTCAAAATGGAAACTATTCGAACGATCCTACCTACTATCCAGGAAAATCAATTTATGACTACCGTGGATTTAAAGGATGCGTACCTACATATTCCTATCCACAAGGAACATCATCAGTTCCTAAGGTTCGCTTTTCTGGACAAGCATTACCAGTTTATGGCACTTCCATTTGGATTAGCCACTGCTCCAAGGATTTTCACAAAGGTACTAGGGTCCCTTCTAGCGGTTCTAAGACCAAGGGGCATTGCAGTAGTACCTTACTTGGACGACATCCTGATTCAAGCGTCGTCCCTGTCAAAAGCAAAGGCTCATACGGACATCGTCCTAGCCTTTCTCAGATCTCACGGATGGAAGGTGAACAAAGAAAAAAGTTCTCTGTCCCCGTCAACAAGAGTTCCCTTCTTGGGAACAATAATAGATTCCTTAGAAATGAGGATTTTTCTGACAGAGGTCAGAAAATCAAAACTTCTAAGCTCTTGTCAAGTACTTCATTCTGTTCCTCGTCCTTCCATAGCGCAGTGCATGGAAGTAATAGGATTGATGGTTGCAACAATGGACATAGTTCCTTTTGCACGCATTCATCTAAGACCATTACAACTGTGCATGCTCAGACAGTGGAATGGGGATTATACAGACTTGTCTCCGACGATTCAAGTAGATCAAAAGACCAGAGATTCACTCCGTTGGTGGCTGACCCTGGACAATCTGTCACAGGGAATGAGCTTCCGCAGACCAGAGTGGGTCATTGTCACGACCGACGCCTGCCTAGTGGGCTGGGGCGTGGTCTGGGAATCCCTGAAAGCTCAGGGTCTATGGTCTCGGGAAGAGTCTCTTCTCCCGATAAACATTCTGGAACTGAGAGCGATATTCAATGCTCTCAGAGCTTGGCCTCAACTAGCAAAGGCCAAATTCATAAGGTTTCAGTCAGACAACATGACGACCGTTGCATATATCAATCATCAGGGGGGAACAAGGACTTCCCTGGCGATGAAAGAAGTGACCAAGATAATTCAATGGGCGGAGGATCACTCCTGCCACTTGTCTGCGATCCACATCCCAGGAGTGGAAAATTGGGAAGCGGATTTTCTGAGTCGTCAGACATTCCATCCGGGGGAGTGGGAACTCCATCCGGAAATCTTTGCCCAAATAACTCAATTATGGGGCATTCCAGACATGGATCTGATGGCGTCTCGTCAGAACTTCAAGGTTCCTTGCTACGGGTCCAGATCCAGGGATCCCAAGGCGACCCTAGTAGATGCACTAGTAGCACCTTGGACCTTCAACCTAGCTTATGTATTCCCACCGTTTCCTCTCATCCCCAGGCTGGTAGCCAGGATCAATCAGGAGAGGGCCTCGGTGATCTTGATAGCTCCTGCGTGGCCACGCAGGACTTGGTATGCAGACCTGGTGAATATGTCATCGGCTCCACCATGGAAGCTACCTTTGAGACAGGACCTTCTTGTTCAGGGTCCATTCGAACATCCGAATCTGGTTTCCCTCCAACTGACGGCTTGGAGATTGAACGCTTGATTTTATCAAAGCGTGGGTTTTCAGATTCTGTAATAGATACTCTGATTCAGGCTAGAAAGCCTGTAACTAGAAAAATTTACCATAAAATATGGAAAAAATATATCTGTTGGTGTGAATCTAAAGGATTCCCATGGAACAAGATAAAAATTCCTAAGATTCTATCCTTTCTACAAGAAGGTTTGGAGAAAGGATTATCTGCAAGTTCTCTGAAGGGACAGATCTCTGCTTTATCTGTTTTACTTCACAAAAGACTGGCAGCTGTGCCAGATGTTCAAGCATTTGTTCAGGCTCTGGTTAGGATCAAGCCTGTTTACAGACCTTTGACTCCTCCCTGGAGTCTAAATCTAGTTCTTTCAGTTCTTCAAGGGGTTCCGTTTGAACCCTTACATTCCGTAGATATTAAGTTATTTTCTTGGAAAGTTTTGTTTTTGGTTGCAATTTCTTCTGCTAGAAGAGTTTGAGTTATCTGCTCTGCAGTGTTCTCCGCCCTATCTGGTGTTCCATGCAGATAAGGTGGTTTTGCGTACTAAGCCTGGTTTTCTTCCGAAAGTTGTTTCCAACAAAAATATTAACCAGGAGATAGTTGTACCTTCTTTGTGTCCGAATCCAGTTTCAAAGAAGGAACGTTTGTTACACAATTTGGACGTAGTCCGTGCTCTAAAATTCTATTTAGAGGCTACTAAAGATTTCAGACAAACATCTTCCTTGTTTGTTGTTTATTCTGGTAAAAGGAGAGGTCAAAAAGCGACTTCTACCTCTCTCTTTCCTTTTGGCTTAAAAGCATTATCCGATTGGCTTATGAGACTGCCGGACGGCAGCCTCCTGAAAGAATCACAGCTCACTCCACTAGGGCTGTGGCTTCCACATGGGCCTTCAAGAACGAGGCTTCTGTTGACCAGATATGTAAGGCAGCGACTTGGTCTTCACTGCACACTTTTGCCAAATTTTACAAATTTGATACTTTTGCTTCTTCGGAGGCTATTTTTGGGAGAAAGGTTTTGCAAGCCGTGGTGCCTTCCATTTAGGTGACCTGATTTGCTCCCTCCCTTCATCCGTGTCCTAAAGCTTTGGTATTGGTTCCCACAAGTAAGGATGACGCCGTGGACCGGACACACCAATGTTGGAGAAAACAGAATTTATGCTTACCTGATAAATTACTTTCTCCAACGGTGTGTCCGGTCCACGGCCCGCCCTGGTTTTTTAATCAGGTCTGATGAATTATTTTCTCTAACTACAGTCACCACGGTATCATATGGTTTCTCCTATATATATTTCCTCCTGTCCGTCGGTCGAATGACTGGGGTGGGCGGAGCCTAGGAGGGATCATGTGACCAGCTTTGCTGGGACTCTTTGCCATTTCCTGTTGGGGAAGAGAATATCCCACAAGTAAGGATGACGCCGTGGACCGGACACACCGTTGGAGAAAGTAATTTATCAGGTAAGCATAAATTCTGTTTTCTCTTGTTAAGTGTATCCAGTCCACGGATCATCCATTACTTATGGGATATTAACTCCTCCCCAACAGGAAGTGCAAGAGGATTCACCCAGCAGAGCTGCTATATAGCTCCTCCCCTAACTGCCATTACCAGTCATTCTCTTGCACCCAACGAATAGATAGGATGTGTGAGAGGACTGTGGTGATTATACTTAGTTTCATACCTTCAATCAAAAGTTTGTTATTTTATAATAGCACCGGAGTGTGTTATTCCTTCTCTGGTAGAATTTGAAGAAGAATCTACCTGAGTTTTTCTATGATTTTAGCCGGAGTAGTTAAGATCATATTGCTGTTTCTCGGCCATCTGAGGAGAGGTAAACTTCAGATCAGGGGACAGCGGGCAGATTAATCTGCAAAGAGGTATGTAGCAACTTATTATTTTCTGACAATGGAATTGATGAGAAAATTCTGCCATACCGATATAATGTAAACTCAGCCTTAAATGCAGTAGCAGCAACTGGTATCAGGCTGTCATGTATGTATATTTTACACTTCAGTATTCTGGGGAATGGCACTTCACTGGAATTATACTGTATGCATAAAACTTTAGCCTAATTTGCAGGGACTAGCAACAGGCTTTTTAATAACACTCAATTTATTAATGTTAAACGTTTTTTGCTGGCATGTAAAATCGTTTAATTTTCTGAGGTACTGGGTGAAAAAATGTTTTGGGCACTATTTTTTTCCACTTGGCAGTCGTTTTATTTAATTTATGACAGTTTACTGATCTCTCTCACTGTTATGTGTGAGGGGGAGGGGCCTTTTTTGGCGCTTTTGCTACGCATCAAAAAATTCAGTCAGAAGTTTATTGTCTTCCCTGCATGATCCGGTTCATCTCTACAGAACTCAGGGGTCTTCAAAACTTGTTTTGAGGGAGGTAATCACTCACGTTTATTTCTGTATTTTTTATTTTATTTTTTTTTCTGCTATCAGGGTTAGTTATCCT
The DNA here is from genome assembly GCF_027579735.1 of Bombina bombina. Classification (NCBI taxonomy): domain Eukaryota; kingdom Metazoa; phylum Chordata; class Amphibia; order Anura; family Bombinatoridae; genus Bombina; species Bombina bombina. Next base: position 621,061,808 of record NC_069504.1, read on the forward strand.
TTGCTAATGGGAGCAATCCTTTGCTAAAATTGTGTTTTTTACAAAGATTTGATGCTATAACTTTTCAGTTTATTAATTTTCAACTGTCATAACTTTTTCTGTGCTTCTTATAGGCACAGTACGTTTTCATATTATAGTAAATTACTTGAAAAGTATTTCCAAGTTGCTAGTTTATTTGCTAGTGTGTTAAACATGTCTGATTCAGAGGAAGATATCTGTGCTATATGTGCTAAAGCCAAAGTGGAGCCCAATAGAAATTTATGTACTAACTGTATTGATGCTACTTTAAATAAAAGTCAATCTGTACAAATTGAACATATTTCACCAAACAACGAGGAGAGAGTTATGCCGACTAACTCGCCTCACGTGTCAGTACCTGCATCTCCCGCTCGGGAGGTGCATGATATTGTAGCGCCGAGTACATCTGGGCGGCCATTACAAATCACATTACAGGATATGGCTACTGTTATGACTGAAGTTTTGGCTAAATTACCAGAACTAAGAGGTAAGCGTGATCACTCTGGGGTGAGAACAGAGTGCGCTGATAATATTAGGGCCATGTCAGACACTGCGTCACAATTTGCAGAACATGAGGACGGAGAGCTTCATTCTGCGGGTGACGGTTCTGATCCAAACAAACTGGATTCAGATATTTCAAATTTTAAATTTAAGCTGGAAAACCTCCGTGTATTACTAGGGGAGGTGTTAGCGGCTCTGAATGATTGTAACACAGTTGCAATACCAGAGAAAATGTGTAGGTTGGATAAATATTTTGCGGGTACCGGCGAGTACTGACGTTTTTCCTATACCTAAGAGACTTACTGAAATTGTTACTAAGGAGTGGGATAGACCCGGTGTGCCGTTCTCACCCCCTCCGATATTTAGAAAGATGTTTCCAATAGACGCCACCACACGGGACTTATGGCAAACGGTCCCTAAGGTGGAGGGAGCAGTTTCTACTTTAGCTAAGCGTACCACTATCCCGGTGGAGGATAGCTGTGCCTTTTCAGATCCAATGGATAAAAAGTTAGAGGGTTACCTTAAGAAAATGTTTGTTCAAAAAGGTTTTATATTGCAACCTCTTGCATGTATTGCGCCTGTCACGGCTGCAGCAGCATTTTGGTTTGAGTCTCTGGAAGAGACACTTGAATCAGCTCCATTAGATGAGATTACACACAAGCTTAAAGCCCTTAAGTTAGCTAACTCATTTATTTCAGATGCCGTAGTACATTTAACTAAACTTACGGCTAAGAATTCCGGATTCGCCATTCAGGCACGCAGAGCACTGTGGCTAAAATCCTGGTCAGCTGACGTTACTTCTAAATCTAAATTGCTTAATATACCTTTCAAAGGGCAGACCTTATTCGGGCCCGGGTTGAAAGAAATTATCGCTGACATTACAGGAGGTAAAGGCCATGCCCTGCCTCAAGACAGAGCCAAACCTAAAGCTAGACAGTCTAATTTTCGTTCCTTTCGTAATTTCAAAGCAGGAGCAGCATCAACTTCCTCTGCACCAAAACAGGAAGGAGCTGTTGCTCGCTACAGACAAGGCTGGAGACCTAACCAGTCCTGGAACAAGGGCAAGCAGGCCAGGAAACCTGCTGCTGCCCCTAAGACAGCATGAATCGAGGGCCCCCGATCCTGGAACGGATCTAATGGGGGGCAGACTTTCTCTCTTCGCCCAGGCTTGGGCAAGAGATGTCCAGGATCCCTGGGCGTTAGAGATCATATCTCAGGGATACCTTCTAGACTTCAAATTCTCTCCCCCAAGAGGGAGATTTCATCTGTCAAGGTTGTCAACAAACCAAATAAAGAAAGAGGCGTTTCTACGCTGCGTACAAGATCTTTTATTAATGGGAGTGATCCATCCGGTTCGCGGTCGGAACAAGGACAAGGGTTTTACTCAAATCTGTTTGTGGTTCCCAAAAAAGAGGGAACTTTCAGGCCAATCTTGGATTTAAAGATCCTAAACAAATTCCTAAGAGTTCCATCGTTCAAAATGGAAACTATTCGGACAATTTTACCCATGATCCAAAAAGGGTCAGTACATGACCACAGTGGATTTAAAGGATGCTTACCTTCACATACCGATTCACAAAGATCATTACCGGTATCTAAGGTTTGCCTTTCTAGACAGGCATTACCAGTTTGTAGCTCTTCCATTCGGATTGGCTACGGCTCCGAGAATCTTCACAAAGGTTCTGGGTGCTCTTCTGGCGGTACTAAGACCGCGAGGAATTGCGGTAGCTCCGTACCTAGACGACATTCTGATACAAGCTTCAAGCTTTCAAACTGCCAAGTCTCATACAGAGTTAGTACTGGCATTTCTAAGGTCGCATGGATGGAAGGTGAACGAAAAGAAGAGTTCTCTCTTTCCACTCACAAGAGTTCCCTTCTTGGGGATTCTTATAGATTCTGTAGAAATGAAGATTTACCTGACAGAAGACAGGTTAACAAAGCTTCAAAATGCATGCCGTGTCCTTCATTCCATTCAACACCCGTCAGTAGCTCAATGCATGGAGGTGATCGGCTTAATGGTAGCAGCAATGGACATAGTACCCTTTGCACGCCTACATCTCAGACCGCTGCAATTGTGCATGCTAAGTCAGTGGAATGGGGATTACTCAGACTTGTCCCCTACTCTGAATCTGGATCAAGAGACCAGAAATTCTCTTCTATGGTGGCTTTCTCGGCCACATCTGTCCAGGGGGATGCCATTCAGCAGGCCGGACTGGACAATTGTAACAACAGACGCCAGCCTACTAGGTTGGGGCGCTGTCTGGAATTCTCTGAAGGCTCAGGGACAATGGAATCAGGAGGAGAGTCTCCTACCAATAAACATTCTGGAATTGAGAGCAGTTCTCAATGCCGTTCTGGCTTGGCCCCAGTTAACAACTCGGGGGTTCATCAGGTTTCAGTCGGACAACATCACGACTGTAGCTTACATCAACCATCAGGGAGGGACAAGAAGCTCCCTAGCAATGATGGAAGTATCAAAGATAATTCGCTGGGCAGTGTCTCACTCTTGCCACCTGTAAGCAATCCACATCCCGGGAGTGGAGAACTGGGAGGCGGATTTCTTAAGTCGTCAGACTTTTCATCCGGGGGAGTGGGAACTTCATCCGGAGGTCTTTGCCCAAATACTTCGACGTTGGGGCAAACCAGAGATAGATCTCATGGCGTCTCGACAGAACGCCAAGCTTCCTCGTTACGGGTCCAGATCCAGGGATCCGGGAGCGGTTCTGATAGATGCTTTGACAGCACCTTGGACCTTCGGGATGGCTTATGTGTTTCCACCCTTTCCGATGCTTCCTCGATTGATTGCCAGAATCAAACAGGAGAGAGCATCAGTGATTCTAATAGCGCCTGCATGGCCACGCAGGACTTGGTATGCAGATCTAGTGGACATGTCATCCTGTCCACCTTGGTCGCTACCTCTGAAACAGGACCTTCTGATCCAGGGTCCCTTCAAACATAAAAATCTAATTTCTCTGAAGCTGACTGCTTGGAAATTGAACGCTTGATTTTATCAAAACGTGGTTTTTCTGAGTCAGTTATTGATACCTTAATACAGGCTAGGAAGCCTGTTACCAGAAAGATTTACCATAAGATATGGCGCAAATACTTATATTGGTGCGAATCCAAGAGTTACTCATGGAGTAAGGTTAGGATTCCGAGGATATTGTCTTTTCTACAAGAAGGTTTAGAAAAGGGTTTATCCGCTAGTTCCTTAAAGGGACAGATTTCAGCTCTGTCCATTCTTTTACACAAACGTCTGTCAGAAGTTCCGGACGTTCAAGCTTTTTGTCAGGCTTTAGCTAGGATCAAGCCTGTGTTTAAAACTGTTGCTCCACCATGGAGTTTGAACTTAGTTCTTAATGTTTTACAGGGGGTTCCGTTTGAACCCCTTCATTCCATTGATATAAAGTTGTTATCTTGGAAAGTTCTGTTTTTAATGGCGATTTCCTCGGCTCGAAGAGTCTCTGAGTTATCTGCCTTACATTGTGATTCTCCTTATCTGATTTTTCATTCAGACAAGGTAGTTCTGCGTACTAAACCTGGGTTCCTACCTAAGGTGGTCACTAACAGGAATATCAATCAAGAGATTGTGGTTCCATCTTTGTGTCCTAATCCTTCTTCGAAAAAGGAACGTCTGCTACACAATCTAGATGTAGTCCGTGCCCTGAAATTTTATCTACAGGCAACTAAGGATTTTCGACAAACGTCTTCCCTGTTTGTCGTTTATTCTGGTCAGAGGAGAGGTCAAAAAGCTTCGGTTACCTCTCTCTCCTTTTGGCTTCGTAGCATAATACGGTTAGCCTATGAGACTGCTGGACAGCAGCCTCCTGAAAGAATTACAGCACATTCTACTAGAGCTGTGGCTTCCACTTGGGCCTTTAAGAATGAGGCTTCTGTTGAACAGATTTGCAAGGCTGCAACTTGGTCTTCTCTTCATACTTTTTCAAAATTTTACAAATTTGACACTTTTGCTTCTTCGGAGGCTGTTTTTGGGAGAAAGGTTCTTCAGGCAGTGGTTCCTTCCGTATAAAGAGCCTGCCTGTCCCTCCCGTCATCCGTGTACTTTAGCTTTGGTATTGGTATAAGTAATGGATGATCCGTGGACTGGATACACTTAACAAGAGAAAACATAATTTATGCTTACCTGATAAATTTATTTCTCTTGTAGTGTATCCAGTCCACGGCCCGCCCTGTCACTTTAAGGCAGGTAATTTTTCCATTAAACTACAGTCACCACTGCACCCTATGGTTTTCCTTTCTCTGCATGTTTTCGGTCGAATGACTGGTAATGGCAGTTAGGGGAGGAGCTATATAGCAGCTCTGCTGGGTGAATCCTCTTGCACTTCCTGTTGGGGAGGAGTTAATATCCCATAAGTAATGGATGATCCGTGGACTGGATACACTACAAGAGAAATAAATTTATCAGGTAAGCATAAATTATGTTTTTCTGCATGTCCCATAGAAGTCTATAATGTGTGGGGTTTAGTGCAACTGCACTATATGACCTCCAGAAGTTAGAGCACACTCTGCTTTTGATAGAGTGCTAACATATTACTCTTAACTTGCACTGTGGTGAATCTTTAAATCATATTTATTGTAGCATCTCTCATGGGTACAGCAACATTGTAACAAGTGAAGTTTTGGGATATCCTCCCTGATATCCTTAATCATGATTAAGGGAGGATATCCCGAAATGTCGCTGGTTACAATGTTGCTCTACCTGTTAGAGATGCTACAATAAACATAATATGATTTACCACAGTGCTGAGGACTTTGTATTATGATTGAGGGGTACGCAGTCGCCCCTTTTCCTTTTGCGTCGTATTCAAGCTAAGTGCTGTACACAGATTGTATAATCTCAACTTTCAATATGAGTGCTATGGAATGTGCGCCAGCGATGTTAGCACACCATAGCGCTAACATTTTTATGCTGCCTTTGTAATCTAGACCACTACTGTTTACAAACTTGTTTATCAAAATGTTAAAATATGCATTTCTTAACATTTTTTGTTGTAGATTTCTCACATTCCATAATATACATGAAATAATGCTATAGTTTGAATATGCGGTTTTCTTACTGAAAAATTACAGTACTGCTTAAATGTGTGCAGAATATAAACAATTTCAATATCTCAGCACGTGGGTGTGAAATAGTTTAGAACTTAAGGGGTTAAAGTACCTGTGAAACCTAGTGTCTTTTATTAAAAGTTAATGTTATGCTTCTTGTGATTTTAGAAACATTATAAGGTATTAAGCAATGCATGTTATAATGTGCCGCACAAAGTTTCATAGCTAGTGTACATTTGTCTGTATTATTTTATTTATTTTGCATTCCCAATACTGTTTTCCTTTATCTTGTGCTTCATATATTCAACTTTTACTTAGTTCAATGACCATTACATGTACCTATAATAAAATGGTTTGTATTGTGTAACCGTTAAATCTGTATCCCTTATGTTGCATTTTTTCCCTCTATTTTGAATGTTTATTGACACAGACAGTCAGTATTTATTACAGTTTTGCATGCATCTCGCTCATCACAGAGGGAAATAGGAGAGTGTACTTGTTGTCGGCAGTTAATCTGAAATGTTTCTCTTGCCACATACTTTTTATAAAGTTCTTATAAAATTCAGGGCTGCCAACTTGTGTTTGAAAATGTTGTTTAGCATTTTAGTTAATAAAGTATGTGGGCCGTGCAAGGCATTTTAAAATAGTGTTTTGTTATTCAAATTTTAATTTTGGGAATTTATGATCATCTAAAAAACAACATGGAATTAAAGAGCTTGCTTTCTTTTACAAGATATGATGAGTCCACGGATTTCATCCTTACTTGTGGGATATCGCCTCCTGGTCAGCAGGAGGAGGCAAAGAGCACCACAGCAGAGCTGTATATATAGCTCCTCCCTTCCCTCCCACTCCAGTCATTCTCTTTGCCTGTGTTAGTGATAGGAAGAGGTAAAGTGAGGTGTTAGGTACCATTTTAAAAATAATAAACTATTGATTGAAGAATCTAAACTAAGTGTGCTATTTTTCTATAGGGTGTAGCCGTATTCCTTGTCGGCCTCTAGAGTAGAGCTACAGGTGGCTTTAAAGCAATGGGAACTGGTGGGGTTTTACCCTCACTGTGCCTCCCATACTAGTGCTGCCCTTTGTATACTGATGGTCTTATCAGTATTAACTAAGGCCCTTTTGTCTCCACAGAGCTGCTGAAGGGAGAAGACCTCTTGATCCTGTGGACCTTCTCATGCTGTTGATCAGCACTTAGGTAAGTGCAGTCTTCTATTTTCTGGGACACTGGCTAACTCAGAAGGGACTGTGTACTTAGGAACTGTTGTAACAAGAGCCTTTGCAAGGGTTAAAATGGCTGTTCTATAACGGTGTGTGTGAGTTGTCCAGGGGTCAACCGGCATAAGGGGGGTTACATTAGAGGCTAATGTTTATTAAAATGGCCTATTGTGATCCTATGAATGGGGCTTTTATGCACCACTAGAATGTTTCTCACAAAGAGCTATGGTGCCTATGTGTTAACGTTGGGAGTGCTTACCGGAGTCTTGCATTAGGACTCCGGTTTACGGGTGCATATTGATTTTTAACTGTAGCAGAGGTTGAGATTTGGCTTTTCATTGCCGCGCGGGGAACTTCATAGAATATGGAAGTTCTTAGTCGCACGGAGTTACGGCCGATGCGATGCCCATGATGGGCGGGACTTGCTTTGGCGCGCTGCCTCTGATTCTATGATGGCGATTACGGACGTACCCACCCGGGGTTCTGAATTGGAGAGTACTGCGGTACTCTCAGAAGGTGAACTGTCTGACTCAGGGAGTACCTTGCCTCTGACTGACTCTAACGTAGTTTCTTTCAGATTTAAACTTGAGCACCTCCATTTTATTACTGAGGGAGGTGTTGGTTACTCTGGATGATTGTGACTCTATACTGGTCCCTCCAGAGAAATTGAGTAAGTTGGACAGATATCTGGAAGTTCCATCTTATTCGGATGTCTTTCCAGTCCCGAAAAGGACTTCAGAGATTATTGCAAAAGAGTGGGAGAGACCAGGTATTCCCTTCTCTCCTCCAGTTTTTAAAAAAATGTATCCTATAGCCGACGCTATTAGAGATTCTTGGCAGACGGGTAAACAATCCAAGAAGCCTGCTGCTGCTACAAAGTCAGCATGAAGGGTTGGCCCCCGATCCGGGACTGGATCTGGTGGGGGCAGACTCTCTCTCTTCGTCCAGGCCTGGATAAGAGATGTTCAGGATCCCTGGACACTGGAAATTGTGTCTCGGGGATATCAGTTGGAGTTCAGAAACACTTCCCCCAGAGGAAAGTTTCTTCTTTCAAGATTATCTGCAAACCAGATAAAAAGAGAGGCGTTCTTACGTTGTGTAGGAGACCTTACTTCCATGGGAGTAATTTGTCCCGTTCCTTTACAGGAACAGGGTCAGGGGTTTTATTCAAAGCTCTTTGTAGTTCCCAAAAAAGAGGGAACGTTCCGACCTATTCTAGACCTCAAAAGTCTGAACAAGTTTCTCATAGTTCCATCCTTCAAGATGGAAACTATTCGTACAATTCTTCCATTGATCCAGGAGGGTCAATTTATGACTACCGTGGATCTAAAGGATGCATATCTACATGTTCCTATCCACAGAGATCATCACAAGTTCCTCCGTTTTACCTTTCTGGAAAAATACTTTCAGTTTGTGGCTCTTCCTTTTGGTCTGGCCACGGAGCCCAGAATTTTCACAAAGGTTCTGGGGTCTCTGCTTGCGGTTCTCAGGACGCGGGGCATTGCAGTGGCGCCTTATATGCACGATATTCTGATCCAGGCGTTGTTCGTCTTATCAGCTAACAAAGTCTCATACCGACATTGTTCTGTCCTTCCTAAGGCCTCACGGGTGGAAAATGAATCTAGAAAGAGTTTGCTAGTTCCACAGACAAGGGTTCCTTTCTTGGGAACTCTAATCGACTCTCTATCCATGAAGATGTTTTTCAAAAAAATCAGAAAGTTAAAGATTCTGAATACATGCCGATCCCTTCAGTCCAATCCTCGTCCGTCAGTGGCTCAATGCATGGAGGCAATTGGATTGATGGTAGCGGCAATGGACATCATTCCGTATGCTCGTTTTCATCTCAGACCTCTGCAATTGAGCATGCTCAGACAGTGGAATGGAGATTATACAAATTTGTCTCCTCAAATAAATCTAGATCAGGAGACAAGGGACTTTCTTCTATGGTGGTTGTTGATGGATCATCTGTCCCAGGGGACTTGCTTCCGCAGACCCTCATGGGTGATAGTGACAACGGACGCCAGTCTGATAGGATGGTGAGCAGTCTGGAACTCCCTGAGGTCTCAGGGTGTATGGACTTGATCGGAGTCTCTATTTCCCATCAATATCCTAGTGTTGAGAGCAATATTCAATACACTTCAGGCCTGGCCTCAGTTGGCTTCGGCCAAGTTCATCAGATTCCAGTCGGACAACATTACGACTGTAGCTTACATCAATCATCAGGGAGGAACAAGGAGTTCCTTAGCGATGACAGAAGTAGCCAAGATAATTCAGTGGGATGAGGCTCACTCTTGTTATCTGTCGGCAATCCACATCCCAGGAGTGGAAAACTGGGAAGCGGATTTTCTGAGCAGACAGACTTTTCATCCGGGGCAATGGGAACTCCATCCGGAGGTATTTGACAATCTGATTCTCAGATGGGGCAGGCCGGAGTTGGATCTTATGGCATCTCGTCAGAATGCCAAGCTTCCGAGATACGGGTCCAGGTCTAGGGATCCCCAGGCCGAACTGATAGATGCCTTGGCAGTGCCTTGGTCGTTCAGCCTAGCTTATGTGTTCCCTCCATTTGCTCTCCTTCCCCGGGTGATTGCTCGAGTCAAACAGGAGAGGGCTTCGGTGATCCTCATCGCTCCTGTGTGGCCTCGCAGGACTTGGTATGCCCATCTGGTGGACATGTCATCTCAGCCACTGTGGAAGCTTCCATTGAGGAAAGACCTCATTCAGGCACACTTCAATCATCCGAATCTAGCTTCTCTGCAGCTAACTGCTTGGAGATTGAACACTTGATTTTTATCTAAGCAAGGGTTCTCTGATTCGGTCATTGATACTTTGATTCAGGCACGTAAGCCTGTTACTAGAAAGATTTACCATAAGATATGGCGTAAATATCTTTTTTTGGTGCGAATCCAAGGGCTACTCATGGAGTAGGGTTAGGATTCCCAGGATTTTGTCTTTTCTCCAAGAAGGATTGGAGAAAGGGTTGTAAGCTAGTTCCTTAAAGGGACAGATTTCTGCTTTGTCTATTTTGTTACACAAGCGTCTGGCAGATGTTCCAGATGTGCTATCTTTTTCTCAGGCTCTGACTAGAATCAGGCCTGTGTTTAGAACAATTGCTCCTCCTTGGAGTTTGAATTTAGTTCTTAATGTTCTTCAATGGGTTCCTTTTGAACCTATGCATTCCATAGGTTTAAACGGAATCTTTTGGTCGCTATTTCTTCTGCTCGCAGAGTTTCTGAGCTTTCAGCATTACAATGTGATTCTCCTTTATCTTATTTTCCATTCTGATAAGGTGGTAAAGAAGGATTAGGACACAAGGAAGGAACAACAATTTCCTGATTAATATTTTTATTAGAAACAACCTTAAGTACCAAACCTGGTTTTCTTTCTAAGGTTGTTTCTAATAAAAATATTAATCAGGAAATTGTTGTTCCTTCTTTGTGTCCTAATCCTTCTTCCAAGAAGGAGCGGCTGTTACATAATTTGGACGTGGTCTGTGCTTTAAAGTTTTACTTACAGGCCACTAAGCATTTTCGTCAATCGTCTTCCCTGTTTATTGTGTTTTCTGGGAAGTGTAGGGGTCAGAAAGCTACAGCTACCTCTTTCATTTTGGCTGAAGAGTATCATCCGGTTTGCATATGAGACTGCTGGACAGCAGCCTCCTGCACGAATTACGGCTCATTCCACTAGAGCTGTGACTTCCTCATGGACATTCAAAAATGATGCTTCTGTTGAACAGATTTGCGAAGCTGCAACTTGGTCGTGTCTTCACACTTTTTTCCAAATTTTACAAATTCGATACTTTTGCCTCGTCTGAGGCTGTTTTTGGGAGGAAAGTTCTTCAAGCAGTGGTGCCTTACGTTTAGGTTCCCTGTCTTGTCCCTCCCGTTTCATCCGTGTACTGTAGCTTTGGTATTGTATCCCACAAGTAAGGATGAAATCCGTGGACTCATCGTATCTTGTAAAAGAAAAGGAAATTTATTCTTACCTGATAAATTTGTTTCTTTTACGATACGATGAGTCCACGGCCCACCCTGTTTTTTCGAGACAGGTTTTTATTTTTGTTAAACTTCAGTCACCTCTGCACCTTGGCTTTTCCTTTCTCTTCCTAACTTCGGTCAAATGACTGGAGTGGGAGGGAAGGGAGGAGCTATATATACAGCTCTGCTGTGGTGCTCTTTGCCTCCTCCTGCTGACCAGGAGGCGATATCCCACAAGTAAGGATGAAATCCGTGGACTCGTCGTATCGTAAAAGAAACAAATATATCAGGTAAGAATAAATTTCCTTTTTTAACTTGTCCCACAGGATATAACTAATATTAATAAAAACCCTAAGCCTAACCTCTGTTTTTATTAATTTTTTAAGACAAATGTGTTGTTTGTGTGACATAACAGATTATAGTAGTTGGCTTAGAACACTAAATATCCACCAAGTTCTAATTGATGTGTTTATTTCTTTCTAATGACACGGTGAGTCCACAGATCATCATAATTACTATTGGGAATATCACTCCTGACCAGCAGGAGGAGGCAAAGAGCATTACAGCAAAGCTGTTAAATACCACTCCCTTACCCACAACCCCCAGTCATTCTCTTTGCTTGTATCGGTTGCAAGGAGCGGTAAAGTTAGGTGTCTGATTCTTCAATCAAGAGTTTGTTATTTTTAAGCAGAGCTGGTTTGCTCTGTTTTCCTGGGGTGTAGCCGTAGTCCCTGTCAGTCTCTTCAGTAGAGCAGTGGTGACTTTTAAGCATTTGGGAACTTGTGGGGTATAATCCCCACTGTGCCTCCCAATCAGTCTTTTGCTGCCCCTATTTTATAAGGTCTAAGTAGGTTTACTTGGTCTTTTTTTTTGCTTTTCCACAGGTCCATGTGAGAGATGAAGCCTTTCAAACCTTGTGAGCTGCCCTGCTGCCGGGCAGACTGTGATGGAGGTAAGTGCTACTTTTCTTTTTCTGATGGAGGAGCTCAGAATTTTTTATAGCACTTATAGGGTTATTTTTGGCATTTAAATCCTGCTTATGTGCAGATTTTTTTTATTATGGCAGTACCTGTGTTTTTTTTTGTGTGGGGCACTGTGCGGATGGCTCTGTTAGGAGTGCTGTTTTAGCTCTCCTTTATTTTGGCTCTGTTCGTTGGTGTTTCTGTGTCAGGGACATTAGATATGTCTGCTGGTGTTTTTTAGCGTGTCACACTCTTTCCTTTCTTCCCGGTGGCTGTTTGCAATGTTTAGTATAATGCCGGCCAGGAGGTGATGAGACACGCACATGATAGGCTGAGTTTCCTTGGCACAAGTTTTCGCGCTCTTCCTTTAGTTTTTAGGAGCTGCCGAAGTGAGGGAGTTTGGTTTTAGCTGCGGTCAGCTTGTTTCTAGTGTGGGCGGACCGGGTTCTGTTTTTCCTCGTGTCCGGATTGATTTGTTTGTTCCGGTTGGAGTAAGTCAGGTAAGCACCTCAGCAAGGTTTTGTTGAGGTGTAGAGGTGTGCTGCAGGGGTCCTGGGTTCATTGTGTGGTGTTTTATTACTTTTTCTTAAAGGGATATTAACAGTTTTTATTTCTATATAAAAAATTTCAAGATTTTTATTTTAGTCTTGTGTGTTTGAGATGGACCAAGAGGACTTGCAAGCTGTTACTTGCAATCTATGTTTAGATGCTAATGTGGAGCTTCCTATCCCTTTTTGTTCCTCATGTATAGAGAGAACATTACATTACAGGGATAGGCTTTTTGATTCAGAGCCTTCATTTTCTAAGGAGAAAGTTGTTCAGGAGTCTCCTGTTCAAGCTGTTGTGCAGCTTTCTCCCCAATCATCCCAATCTCAATCCTCTTCTCATGCAGTACTCTGCATTTCGTCTCAGGTTGGTTTTTCTTTGCAGGATATGGCTGCTCACATATCCTCTGCTGTATCTGAGGCTTTGTCTGCATATCCTGTATTGCAGGGGAAGTGCAAAAGGAAGTATAAGGTTTCTGACTCTTAGGTCTGAGAAAGAAGATACTTCAGTAGCGTCTGAGGGTGAAAGTTCAGACTCTGATAGCGTAATTCCTTCTGCTGATTCTGAGGTTGTTTCTTTCTTTCAGATTTAAGCTGAAGCACCTCCGTTTGTTACTCAGGGAGGTTTTGGCTACCTTGGATGACTCTGATTCAATGGTCATAGTTACTCCCAAGAAGGCTAGTAAACTTAATACGTTTTTTGAGGTTCCTTCTGTTTCAGATCGTGTTTTAGAGATTATTACACGGGAATGGAAGAAGCCTGGAATTCCTTTTTCCCCTTCGCCTATTTTTAGGAAGGTGTTTCCTGTTGCGGATTCTATTAAGGAATCTTGGCACACGATTCCTAAGGTAGAAGGAGCGATTTCTACTTTGGCCAAGAGGACCACTATTCCTATTGAGGATAGTTGTTCTTTTAAGGATCCCATGGATAAGAAGTTGGAGACTTTGCTTAAAAGGATGTATGTTCACCAGGGGTTTTCAATGGCAGCCTACTGTGTGTATTGCTACGATTATAAGTGCGGCTGCATATTGGTTTGATGCGTTGTCTGATTTTCCTCTTGAAGACATTCAGGATAGAATTAGGGCTTTAAAATTGGCTAATTCTTTTATTGCGGATGCTTCTTTACAGGTCATCAAATTGGGAGCAAAGATTTCTGGTGCGCAGAGCTTTATGGTTAAAGTCCTGGTCTGCGGATGTATCATCTAAATTTAAGCTTTTATCCATTCCTTACAAGGGTAAGACCTTGTTCGGGCCGGGTTTGGCTGAAATTATTTCTGATATTACTGGAGGGAAGGGGCATTCTCTCCCTCAGGATAAGAGAAATGAACAATAGGGTAGTCGGAGTAATCTTCATTCCTTTCGTAACTTCTCTGTTAAGTCTTCCTCTTCCTCCTCCAAGCAGGATTATTCCAAGTCCTCTTGGAAGTCCAATCAGTCCTGGAGCAAGGGGAAGCAAGCTAAGAAGCCTGCTGCTGACTCAAAGTCAGCATGAAGTGTCTGCCCCATCTGGGAATGGATCGCGTGGGGGCAGGCTTTCATTTTTTGCTCAAGCCTGGGTTTGAGATGTTTCAGATCTTTGGGTGGTAGATATTGTGTCCCAGGGATACAAACCGGAGTTCAAAACTTTTCCTCCCAGGTGTGTTCTTTCCAGGTTACCTGTAGACCAGATAAAAAGAAAGGCATTCTTAAGTTGTGTTCAGGATCTTTCCGTCATGGGAGTGATCGTTCCTGTTCCAGTCCAGGAGCAGGGACTAGGTTTCTATTCCAATCTGTTTATCGTTCCCAAAAAGGAGGGAACTTTCAGACCCATCCTAGATCTCAAGTTTGTAAACAAGTTTCTCAGAGTTCCGTCTTTCAAGATGGAAACTATTCAGTCAATTCTTCCTCTGGTTCAAGAGGGTCAATTCATGACTACGGTAGATTTTAATGATGTGTATCTGCATATTCCCATCCACAAGGAACATCACAAGTTTCTGAGATTTGCTTTTCTAGACAAGCATTTTCAGTTTGTGGCTCTTCCTTTTGGTATTGCGACTGCAGTCAGAGTGTTCTCAAAGGTCCTGGGTGCGTTACTGGCAGTGCTCAGATTGCAGGGGATTGCGGTAGCTCCTTATCTGGATGACATTCTAGTTCAGGTGCCATTTTTTCAACTGGCAAGCTCCCACACAGAGTTGTTGTCTTTTCTGCGCTCCCACGGATGGAAGGTGAATTTAGGAAAAAGTTTCTTGATTCCGGCTACAAGAGTGGTATTCTCTGCAGTTATGCATACTCAGGCAGTGGAACAGGGATTATACGGATCTGTCCCCAAAGATTGTTCTAGATCAGGCTGCAAGAGATTCTCTTCCGTGGTGGTTGTCTCAAGATCTTCTCTCTCAGGGAACCTGTTTTCGCATGCCTACCTTGGTGATCGTGACCACGGATGCCAGTCTGCTGGGATGGGGAGCTGTCTGGGGTTCGTTGAAAGCTCAGGGTCTATGGTTTCGGAAAGAGTCAATTCTTCCCATAAAAACCAACCTGGTGACAAATACTCAGAGAGGGGAAAGCGGAGCTGCTACAGTGTACTTCCGCGTAGGACCGGGGTGAGCGGGTCAAACCAAAAACTGGGAAGGGGTGTGTGGAGCCAACCAAGTAGCGGAGGACGACCGCCAAAGACTCAGCAAGAAACAAAAAAATGGAAGGCTGCTGAGCAACAGGTAAAAAAAGCTTTATTCCATTAAAAATAAGGAGACACAAAATAGCAAGGAGGGTAGTTAGCCATCTAACATGTTTTGCGCTGGTATGCGCTTACTCATAGATGCTAATTGCAAGGAAGGGAAGCTGATGCATTTAAAGGGGCAGGAACCAATAGGAGATAAATCTGTTACATTTTGTATTACAATCAGTTTCACACATGAACTCTCTCCTATTAGCCCCATTTGGATGCATTAGGTTGTATACTTAAAAACAAATACATATTACTTGTGAACGTATAGTAATGCTTGGCTTGTTAAGAAATTGCATCAAAAGTTACATCAAAAAATTATTACAAATTATTCAGAAAACAGTTTATATAATAAATCATATAAGATAGACAAGAAATGGTAGAAAAAAGGCTTAAAGATCATTATTTCACAAATAAGGAAATAACCAAATAAAGCCATATTGCCTAATTTAATATTAGAGCACAATTGGTATTGGTCATCCTCATGTGTAAAACAGTGAGAAACTACTGAAAACACGAGAAACATTTAAAGAAATGACCATATACAGCAAAAAGGTAAGGTTATGACCGTATATCAATACTTGTTCATCCATTGATGTGATTAAGGGGGTCACACAAGTGGACACAATACATAAATAAAAAGTATATTAAAAACATATAAAGAAAATATACATATATATAAGAGGTACAGGGTACATGTACATGAGTGTCAACAGAAACTAAATTAATATGTTTCTTGGTGACAAATACTCGTCACCACTCTAGGGGGCGCAATATAACAGAATTAGCCAAACTAAATATGAGATATAAAATACGAATGAACAATAGAAAAGAACAATAGTAAGGCTTAGAATATAACCAAATGTGGGAGGACAATTGTTATGACACAAACAAGACTCTTTAACTTATCAGTCCATATGGATGATCAGTCGCTGTTAATCGATGTCCTTTCTTGGACATGCAACCATTTTTTTCTCTGTCCTCCAGTGACGGCTGCTCATTCCCAAACCAATAGAATAATGATGATACAGATCTGTGGGAATATAAAAAACAGAAGGGTGCCTCCTAGTGTAATATAGTAGGAACTATATACAAATGAACATTAATTATCGACTGGTACTCACAAAGGCAGCAACACCCACTTGTGCTTAGTGGCACCTACTGGGATCTCTGTGTCCCAGCTCACTGCTCCTTGGATCCTACACACCTCAGTCAAGGGCGTTTCCTCCAAGCAAAAAAACCTTAGATAGTTATGTAATCACATAATGTTCAAAGAACATAGTTAAGGCATTATAGTTTAAATAAAGTGACCTTAACAATATATATTAATCTCATTTTATGAGAATTCTTTAGGCCAGCATACACACCAGTTTAATTCTAAACACTTATTATTATTATTATTAATATACACTGAAGGGACACTATAATAGGTATATCCACTTGTTTTTTCAAAACACAGTAATTTTTTTTTTTTTTTTTTTAGATTCACATAGGTAATAACACAGGAAGCCCAGAGATTAGGCACATCCTTATAACATTGGGCTATTAACCACTTTAGACCATTCATTTTATTGGTTCATTTAGGATTTTAGGTCTAGAGTTGGGTTAATCTTACTATAACATAAGTTCACTATCAGACTTTTAAATAATGGCTACAGATTTCACACAAGCCGCATAGGCTTATGTATAACTCATATGAGACCCCATAGGGTAGATACTCATTTTGGCGGAGGGTAAGAGTAGAGAGGAGTCACTAGATGTAGATGTTATGCAAATAAACACAAAACATAATAGCTGCACGATATTTATTAGTATAAATAAAAATCAAGAGTGATACATCATTAAGGATAATACCAGCGTTTTAATATGATCATGTAAGGCTTGGTCGATCTAGATTTACGAAGAAATTACGGGTCCATTAGTTTACCATATTGGAGCAAAATCTAATAGTCTACACCATATTAAGCTTATGCTTAGTTATATCTTATTAATATTCATTACTGCCAAATCGGGAGGTCGTTATAATGTAGGAGATGTGGGACATTCACAATGTTAGAACACATACGAGATTTGTCGGCGTACTTTGTTCACTCCCAAGAACATGACGTGGGATATCGCCACTGGCAGAGAGTTAGAATGGACGACCTATTAGCTATCAGATATAGGAAATACGGAAATAAACCTTATACACAACGAGTTGCACTCAAAGTTTATGGATATTTTCAGTATTGCTAAGATTCAAAAATGCCTAGCGATCTCACCAATAAGGTTAGTAAGGAACATAATTCGTTATCGTAATAAGCCCTTTAAGCTGCCGGGTCAGTACTATCTCCAACTGTCAATCTAATAAAATATAAGATATAAAGTAGTGATTATTGGCATACAGGGAAATCTACTCACGTAAATAATCTGATATGGATCACACACCAAGGGTTATTCTGCTACACACATCAGGGAAGCGAATTACTGACAATTGTTTATAATACATAGATAATCTCTTCGTTGTATTTGTTTGCATTAAAGTTGTTGGGGTATATGAAGAGTTAATTTGAGAATCAATCAGTGTCTGTAACAGCTGCATTGAGAGGTGTGAGAACATACCTGTGTGATTATTGGTTAAGTTTACGCGTTGCAAACAATATTTTTAATACATAGTGGTAATGTTTGTACCCTATGGTTTTACACTGTATTTTATTAAAGTGATTTTACATTATTCACTTGATTGAGAACCTGAGTTTTTTTTCTTGGAGGAAACGCCCTTGAACGGAGGTGTGTAGGATCCAAGGAGCAGTGAGCTGGGACACTGAGAGATCCCAGTAGGTGCCACTAAGCACAAGTGGGTGCTGCTGCCTTTGTGAGTACCAGTCGATCATTCATGTTTGTTTGTATATAGTTTATACTATTTTACACTAGGAGGCGCCCTTCTGTTTTGTGTATTCCCACAGATTCTTCCCATAAATATTCTAGAGCTGAGGGCAATCTTCAATGCTCTTCTGACCTGGACTCAGTTATCTTCAACCCAGTTTATCAGGTTTCAGTCGGACAAGATTACGTCAGTGGCTTACATCAATCATCAAGGAGGGACTCAGAGTTCCCTGGCCTTGACAGAGGTAACCAAGATTATGCAGTGGGCGGAGGCTCACAACTGCTGTCTATCTGCGATCCACATTCCAGGGGTGGACAATTGGGAAGCGGATTTTCTGAGCAGACAGACTTTTCATCACGGAGGAGTGGGAACTTCATCTGGAGGTGTTTTCCAGTTTGATTCTCAAGTGGGGTCAACCGGAGATGGATCTTATGACATATCGTCACAATGCCAAGCTTCCAAAGTACGGTTTGAGGTCAAGGGATCCTCAGGCTGTTCTGATAGATGTACTAGCAGTTCCTTGGAAGTTCGGTCTGGCATACGTGTTTCCTCCGTTTGCCCTTCTTCCTCGGGTCATTGCCCGGGTTAGACAAGAGGGTGTCGGTGATTCTAATTGCACCGGCGTGGCCTCGCAGGATCTGGTATGCAGATCTGGTGGAGATGTCATCCTCCCCATCTTGGAGTCTTCCGTTAAGGAAGGACCTTCTTCTTCAGGGGTCCTTCATCCAAATCTTGTTTCTCTGAAGCTGACTGCTTGGAGATTGAACGCTCGATTCTATCCAAGCGTGGTTTTTCTGAATCAGTTATTGAGACTATGATTCAGGCACGTAAACCTGTGACTAGAAAGATCTATTATAAAATATGGCGTAAATATCTGTATTGGTATGAAACCAGAGGCTACTCTTGGAGTAGAGTCAGGATTCCGAGGATTTTGTCTTTTCTTCAGGAGGGTCTGGAGAAGGGTTTATCTGCAAGTACCCTAAAGGGTAAAAATTCTGCTTTATCTATTTTGTTGCACAACGTCTGGCAGATGTGCCAGACGTTCAGTCTTTTTGTCAGGCCCTGGTTGGAATACGGCCGGTGTTTACGTTTGCGACTCCTCCTTGGAGTCTTAATTTAGTTCTTAGAGTTCTTCAACAGGCTCCGTTTGAGCCTATGCATTCTTTGGATATTAGGTTGTTATCCTGGAATGTTTTGTTTTTGGTTGCTATCTCTTCGGCTAGAAGAGTTTGAGCTTTCTGCATTGCATTGTGAAGCTCCTTTCCTTTTTTTTCATTCTGATAAGGTAGTACTGCGTACTGCTCTAGGTTTCCTTCCAAAGGTTGTTTCGGATAGGAATATTAATCAAGAAATTGTTGTTCCTTCTCGGTGTCCCAATCCTTCTTCTCATAAGGAACGTGTGTTGCACAACCTTGATGTAGTTTGTGTTTTTTCTGGGAAGCGTAAGGGTCAGAAAGCTATGGCTACTTTTCTTTCTTGTTGGTTGAGGGGTATTATTTGCTAGGCATATGAGACTGCTGGTCAGCAGCCTCCTGAGAAAATCACGGCTCATTCCACGAGGGCTGTTTCTTCTACTTAGGCTTTCAAAAATGGAGCTTTTGTAGATTAGATTTGCAAGGCTGCCACTTGGTCATCTTTGCACACTTTTTCTAAATTTTACAAATGTGATACTTTTGCTTCAGCTGAGGCTTCTTTTGGGAGAAAGGTTTTTCAGGCAGTGGTGCCTTCTGTTTAGGCGGTCTTGTCCCTCCCTTATCATCCGTGTCCTCTAGCTTGGGTATTGATTCCCAATAGTAATTATGATGATCCGTGGAATCATTGTGTCATTAGAAAGAAAAGGAAATGTTATTCTTACCTGATAAATTTATTTATTTCTTGACACAGTGAGTCCACGGCCCGCCCTGTATTTTCAGACAGTTTATTTTTATATAAACCTCAGGCACCTCTCTCTGCACCTTATATTACTTCCTTTCTCCTTTCCCTTTGGTCGAAAGACTGGGGGTTGTGGGTAAGGGAGTGGTATTTAACAGCTTTGCTGTGGTGATCTTTGCCTCCTCCTGCTGGTCAGGAGTGATATTCCCAATAGTAATTATGATGATCCGTGGACTCACCGTGTCAAGAAAGAAATTTATCAGGTAAGCATAAATTTCCTTTTTTTTTTTTTTTTTTTAATATATATATATATATATATATATATATATATATATATATATATATATATATATATATATATATATATATATATATATATATATATATATATATATATATACTAGATGGTAATTTTTCTCTTTCTTTTTTTTTTAGTAGGTAAACATATTGGATCATCTATCACCTGATCAGATCAACCAGATTTACATCGGATCCCAACTCTTAAGTGGATTTTTCTTTAATATCTTCATTCACAAAAAAGACTAAACACTTTTTTTTTTTTTTTTCCCCCCCCGTCATGTCCTGTGGTGTCTCCTTAAGGAATTTCATATATAAGTCCGCTTTTATTAAACCTGCCAAAATATCCATATAAAAGGAAATGTTTAAGACGCTGGAGGAAAACAAAGAGTGGTCTGCCACTGTTTGTTGTAGTTTTTTTTTTATTCAAGCCAAATAATTGTTGTGGCTTTTGTATAAAGGACAGTGTGAGAATGCCATTGTTACAGGACATATTAAAAAGAAACCAATAACACTCCAGGAGAATCCATGTACCTTTTTTTTTTAATAGAAAACTTTCTCAAAAATAAATAAAAAATATATATATATTATACACACTACCATATGCTGTACAACCAACAGATGGATTTGTGCTTTGATTTGCAGCTTTTATTCAGCAAATTGTTAAGATCTAACTGAAACAAGATCTACCTTTGGAAAATGCCTTAAAAATTATGGCAGGTGGTATCTACATGTGCTTTACATACAACATAACTATTGTCATTGAGCCACAGTCACTGGTTATATTTCTGCCATCTTGCAAGTAAGAAGCAGTTTCCTACTTATCCTTTCCTTTGTTACTCTAGACCACTACCATATAACTTTGCACTAGCCATGAATGGAGGACCTAATGTTTCATTACCATTGTTGACTGTGGTTAAGCAGAGAGAAAGAGATACACGCAAACAGTTGATGGTAACCTACATATAAACATTTTATCAGAAAACAGCATCTGATTTTATTGGCTTCCTTTAAATCACCCACAATTTGGCAAGGAGTTGCTGAAGAATGTATAGTCATATACTGAACGCTATATAGAGAATATATACTTGTTCCTGTAACAAAATATTGTTTTCTTGATGATATGAATACTGGATTATTTTTTTTTTTTTACCAGCTGTAGTTTTTCTTTCATTCAAATGAAATCTGACCTTGTATTTTAATAACTTGGTTAGCTGTAAAAATGATAACACTATATCAAAATGACATGACAATGCCAAGAGAATGGGGAAAGGCTGCATTCAATGTTTATTAATGTTTTCAGTTTCTTTAAAAAAAAAATACATTTTTTTTATTGAAATGCTCTTTATCTGTTAATGATATACGAAAGCACATTAAGGAAATGATGTGTCTTTTAAACAAATAGGGTTTTGAAAAGGGCTTGCTGAAAGATTTCATTTTCAGATGCTCTATAAATGTTATGTTGAGTTAAAATAAGTTTTAGGGAATTGGTAACTTGTACAAAAGTTTTTTTTGTTATGTTTTTGGTGAAGGGGGGAATGCAGGTCTGCTGTGTTATGATTCTTTTTTGTTCTGTTACATTCCATATCTTTGCTGTAGAGCTGTCATGTTTTAAAGTCATTCTCCTTAAAGTGAGTGTAAAGTTTACGGTATGGGAAAGCTAATTCTGAAACTACCTTTTATTTTATAGCACTTTCATTTAGCATTTTTCTTAAAGATACAACAAATTTAATTTTTTTAAATATCATGTATACATTTGATTATTCCCGTTCCAACCACCCTCTTCAAAGGTGACATTTTCACCTCTTATCCAATCAACTTAGCAGCCATATGGCACAAAAATAAAAAAAGAGCGTTGCAGATATATATATTTTTTTTTTTACCCCATGCCATAAAAAAAGCATTAGCAGGAGGCAGCTGGACCTGCAATAATATAACGTATACATGATAATAACAAAAAATAAAGATTTTTGCAATTTAAAATTAACGGTAGTTTCCGAATTAGCTTTCCAATACCGTGAACTTTACCATCACTTTAAACGTATAGGATTGGCTTTCATTTTAGAAAGAATTTGGTTCTTTGAAAGGTTATAAATCCAACTCTTATTCTGCTACAGTTTAATTTAACCCATTCATTGTATAAAGGAATGTGGAAACAATGCATTAACTTTAATGTACTACTGTTTTAAATCTAAATATATGCTTTATGATGCTTCTAGTCCAATTCCCGCTTGGGCTACTTATTTTTTTTTTTTTGGAAGGCTCCTAAAAAAATCAGACAGATGCTATAACTTAAGCTATTCAGTCAAAGTGGCATAATGGTCAATATTAAAATGTACATGAGTGCATTCAGTTTTATAATAAATTGTTGCCATATATTTCTATTGGCATAAATGCTTACAGAAAAAGTTTACGGTTTCAGAGACATATATACATGTGCAGTGCATGCCCGTGCGCCAGCATTCAGACGCCATATCGGCGAGCCAGCAAGTATGGCATTTACATTATACACACAAGCGCTTGCTCCCTGAGCTGACAAAATGTTTAAACGCTGGTGCATGGGCACTTGTTGCATGTGTGTATATGCTGCTGAAACACTGATAGCTTTTACTAGAAGCATTTTTTACCAAGTATATTGCAAACATTTTCCTTTTTTTTAAAAAAATATATTTTTTAACTTTCCCAGTTCACTTCCATTATCTGAATGTGCAGACTTTTTTATATGCACACTGTCTGAGGTACAAGCTCCTACTGCGCATGTGCAAGATTCACATGATAAATGTATATGCATTGTGTGATTGGCTAATAGCTGTCACATAATACATTAAAAAGGAAAATAAAACTGACATTTGTCAGAAAAAAAATTACTCATGTGAAATTCATACTAAGCGCTTTTTGCATTGTCTTTTATTATGCATTTATTGATTGACATTCTACTGTATTTAATGGTCTTTAAGACAATTTTCTGGACCTAGGCAGAAGGTGGGAGGGGGGAGGATAGTGGCCCAATTTTCTAAAGCTCTCTTGGTCAGTTTAATTTCTCATGTCTTGTCAGTATTACAAGGTCACTCAAAGAATTTTAGAAAAGCAGTTTTTATATTGAGAGCTGTTTATCTATCTGTGCTGATTATCATATAATATAATGATTAAACAGAGCATTTATTTTTACACTTAGAAGTGTTGCTTTAAAATTACACTCAACACATCTTTTTTGCTTGTGTCACACTGCGTAGAGTCCAAAAAGAAAATTATGTAATCTAACTTTGAAAACCTAAGTTACAAAATTAGCTTTTTGGCATCTATGGGGAAAAGCCCACTTTTTACTCAAAAGCAAGTGGTGTTTAGTATCCCTTTAAAATAAGAACAAAATAAATCTTGCAGGATACATAGAAATCTTATTAAGAAGCCGTATGATGATGATTCATACATTGAATTGGACTAACATACAACTGCTCACATGACTCATGAGCAATGCAATAGTTAATACAGTCACTAACATAATACAATAATTTACATAATACATAGGACTGACCCAAGAGGCTGGAAGCAAATTTACTGACTTCCACACACCACTCCCTATCCTTCCCGAAAATATTATGTTTATAGAGTGTTTTTTTTGTACAGAAACGTTCTGCCAAAAGGAACTCAAGCAGTTTCTTCCTGTTATGTTCTCATATCAAGCTCAGCCTCTGGGGGCCTTTTTCAAACCATGCATGGGGCAAACATTCTCAAAAGCAGGAGATAGGTGTAGAGTTTTAGGTTTTTAATATATATCCATAAGAAAGTGAGTCTCAATCACTTGGATGATAAACTTTTTATATTCTCACTATTACTTTACATAATCATTTCTATTGTTATACATGTATTTATTTTCTGTAAATTGGAGCAAATGTTACCAACTTAAAGGGGCAGTACACTTTATAATTAGCTCAATATCTTAATTTGAGCTTGAAATATATAATCCTGGAAATAGTGATCAAAACCGAAAGATTGTATGTCCTATTTTTTTTTTTTTTTTTTTACATAAGAATTTACAGAACGTTTGATATATTTCAAGACCAAATTAATCTATTGAGCTACATTTGATTTTAATATTTACTGTCCCTTTATTACAGTTTTTACTATAGTCCTGGCAAAGTGTCAAAACATGGGGTACAACTGGATGAAACTACCCAAACCTTTCCTATTATAAGGCAGCTGCTTTTTATGATTTTCACAGCAAACCTTTACATTTTCTAATAACAAAGCTATGGGGCGCAGTGGTGATCTTGGGGGGGTGTAACGTCAGTAGCTTATATAGTTATATTTATTATAAGACTATTTGGGGATGTGGGTGTTTATTATAACAAGGTTTTACTCAAATTCTTTATATAGTATTTTAAGGGAGAGGGAATTATCTACTATGCACATTAACTATCTATCTTTAGTATATTATTTTTATTTTGTTGGGAGAGCTTGATAAAAGAATGTTAATATGCCAATTAGGTTATTGGTTATGGGAATTTTATTATATATACATAGATTCTGACAGTTGCAATACTGAGCCAGTGTATAATACGAATTTTCACTGGACTGTGCTGTGTTAAAATGCTGAACTTTATTATAGAAACTCTGCAGTCCATCAAAGTTACGCTAGCTAATTTTTACTGATGTCAAGATATTGATAACATTTTAATGTTTTTATCACATGGAGGTCAAATGTTTGATCAGTTCCCTGAACGAAGTTCACATTTAGTAACCGAGTGAGGTTGCTTGTTTAACATACTTGCAACCAGGGGCTCTTCAAAACAATGAGACTCTGGCCTGTCTTGCAATGAGACTCTGGCCTGTCTTGCAATGAGACTCTGGCCTGTCTTGCAATGAGACTCTGGCCTGTCTTGCAATGAGACTCTGGCCTGTCTTGCAATGAGACTCTGGCCTGTCTTCAAAACAATGCGACTCTGGCCTGTCTTGCAATGAGACTCTGGCCTGTCTTGCAATGAGACTCTGGCCTGTCTTCAAAACAATGCGACTCTGGCCTGTCTTGCAATGAGACTCTGGCCTGTCTTGCAATGAGACTCTGGCCTGTCTTGCAATGAGACTCTGGCCTGTCTTCAAAACAATGAGACTCTGGCCTGACTTGCTTATCACAGTTTGTTGCTTGTGTGCCATTTTTAAGGGTTCACCTTGTATCAGTTGAAAATGACCCTTGGTTTTGGAAGTGTGACACATACCAGTATCCATTGTGATTTTTTAAATGGTTAACTTGCTGCTATATGATCTCTGTTGTCCTAATGATCCCTTTTTTGTGTTGTTTTTTCATGTTCTGTTTTGTGGGTTTTAGAAAAACAAGCTAAAAATAGAGTACAAGTACTTTGCCATTCCTTTTTGATTAGCTATTTAATTACTACAAGACCTCATCTGTGCTTTAATTACCAGTTCATTTAAGCAAATGAAGCAAGCTGGCTGCAGACTTCCTGTGTACTTTTGTAATGCTATGTCTGTGTTTAAAGTAGCAGTACTGCTTATTTTGAGGCAAAAAAAACATGTGGGTGTTAGCTCTTGGGCCATGGTAACCAAATAAGTATTTCCTGGCATACCGTAACACTTATTTCCCCTGCAAAACCTGTGAATATAGATCCTGTAAATTGCTGCTTTTCAGTGATTTTACTTTCTCCTGATAAAGACAGTATATATCTGCTGAAACATGTTGGCATATTTTAAATATTTTTATAAATTGTTGAAGCTGGAATACAATTTGTTTTGTTATCACCTCTATAATAAAGGATCTATACCTGTATTCACTTTTTTTATTCTATGAGTATTTTCTATTTAGTACTACTGTTGTATTTGGCTGCACTATACAATTGTTCACTTCTTGGGGCCGATTTATTAAAAGTCTGTCCAACATGATCCGCTCAGCGGATCATGTCTGACAGACATCGCTGAATGCCGACAGCATACGCTGTTGGCATTTAGCACTGCGCATGCAGTTCTGGTGAACTTTTTATGTAATGCCGCCCCTGCATATTAGACGCTAGCAAGGGGTGTCATGAAGCAGTGTTCTTAAGATCGCGTTGATTAACTGCTGTTTCTGGCGAGCCCGTAGGCTTGCACAGAACGGGGGCATCAGGGACCATTCAACCCTTGATAAATCGGCCCCTTAACTTTGATGTTCACTGGACATCAGACAACCTTGTGGAGATTGACCACATCACCATTTTATTTTATTTATTTTTTAAATTAGCGGTGCTGCATATTTGAAATAAAATCAATTACATTAACTTTTACTATCACTTTAAGATTGCCCTATTAGTGGTAACTTTTTTTTATGAATAAAAAACGTGTTTTCCCCCTTTATAGAATAGATAGTATAGTCAAGATACTGTATAATGCCCATGAAACTCTATTTAAAAATGCACCTTCCTTTTTTTCAATTTACTGTTCACTTTGCTCTGATAACACCTCACCCTTGTATCCAAGAAAGAGGTTTCATACAGTGTTACAAAAGACAAATATGCCTCATCAGTTACTGCAGGGCGAGTTTCTGATATGAGTTTATCACAGAGCTGTCAATAGCATTTAATAACCGTTACTGGGGAAATTGCTATAATTGGGATAGTAAAGCCCACATTTACTCTTATGCCTTTAGAAGAGACAGATTTAAACATTACTAAAGCCTTATTATGGGCAAGTAATTGATCTCCAGTTCAGCTAAAATTTTGTTTTGCCGTCCAAATAATCAGGTGTTATAGCCCTCTTCTTCATTTTTTTATCTTGGAATATTTTTCAGCTAGCTCATATCTATATAAGGATGTCTTTACCTGATGGCTGAGTGACCTATGTGCCCTATTACAGTGCTTTTTTTTTTTTTTTCTTGACCCTCGGTTTCTCGAATTGTATAATGTTCTTGTGCAATTTGTTGAAGCACTATCACCTTATGATATTGAAATTAAACTTGTGTTTATGATCAAAAACTACCTCTCTCCTTTTGTAACACACTGAGTGTCCATTTAACTCCTCCATGCAGCTTTCAAAGTGTATAAAAAGGCAATGCCCTTCCCTCATTTAAAATGTATTTACATAGAATACTTTATTTCAATTTGATGTGCACTCTTTATGTGACATTTTAATTAAAAAAAATAGCAAAACAAACAAACTTTATTTAAAACGGTTGTTTTAAATGCACCAGACTTTAATGGGTGCTTTTCATAATCCATCAGAGATTTAAAGGGACAGTAAACATACAAAATAATGTTATTTAATTCTGCACATACTGCAGAATTATATCACATTATCATAGTGGTACCTTTATAAATCTAAAGCATTCTTGATTATTATTATTTTTTTATCCCAAAGTTGGACTCTGCTCAAGGTTCTACTGAGCGGGTCTTGTTGTTCAAAAGCGCTTTGATCGTGAGCTTAGTCCAACTTTGTGATAAAAAAAAATCAGGAAATGCTATAAAGCTGCTTCTAAGATAATGTTATATAATTCTGCACTATGTGCAGAATTATTTAAAATTATTTTGTATGTTTACTGTCCCTTTAAGGTAAAATATTTGCCCACTTTATGAAAAGTAAGGTTATGGTAACACATAATTTAGATCAGGAAATATTTTGTTTTATTCTACATACAACATACAAGTTAAACAACTTTCCAACATACAACATACAAGTTAAACAACTTTCCAATTTACTTCTATTATTTAATTAGCTTCCTTCTCTTGTTATCCTTTTGCTGGAAGGTTTATCTAGGTAAGCTCAGGAGCAGCAAACAGGAGGTTCTAGCTGCTGATTGGTGGCTGCATATTTATGCTGATTGTCATTGGCTCACCCATGTGTTCAGTTAGAAACCAGTAGTGCATTGCTGCTCTTAACAAATGATACCAAGAGATTGAAGCAAATTTGATAATATAAGTAAACTGGAAAGTTGTTTAACCCCTTAATGACCACAGCACTTTTTCATTTTCTGTCCGTTTGGGACCAAGGCTATTTTTGCGGTGTTTGTGTTTAGCTGTAATTTTCCTCTTACTCATTTACTGTACCCACACATATTATATACCGTTTTTCTCGCCATTAAATATATATATATATATATATATATATATATATATATATAATCTTAGAAAAGTGAGTACACCCCTCACATTTTTGTAAATATTTTATTATATCTTTTCATGTGACAACACTGAAGAAATTACGCTTTGCTACAATGTAAAGTAGTGAGTGTACAGCCTGTATAACAGTGTAAATTTGCTGTCCCCTCAAAATAACTCAACACACAGCCATTAATGTCTAAACCGTTGGCAACAAAAGTGAGTACACCCCTAAGTGGAAATGTCCAAATTGGGCCCTAAGTGTCAATATTTTGTGTGGCCACCATTATTTTCCAGCACTGCCTTAATCCTCTTGGGGATGGAGTTCACCAGAGCTTCACAGGTTGCCACGGGAGTCCCCTTCCACTCCTCCATGACGACATCACGGATCTGGTAGATGTTAGAGACCTTGCACTTCCCCACCTTCCGTTTGAGGATGCCTCACAGATGCTCAATAGGGTTTAGGTCTGGAGACATGCTTGGCCAGTCCATCGCCTTTACCCTCAGCTTCTTTAGAAAGGCAGTGGTCATCTTAGAGGTGTGTTTGGGATCGTTTTCATGTTGGAATACTTCCCTGAGGCCCGGTCTCCGAAGGGAGGGGATCATGCTCTGCTTTAGTATGTCACAGTACATGTTGCCATTCATGTTTCTCTCAATGAACTGTAGCTCCCCAGTGCCGGCAGCACTCATGCAGGCCCCCACCATGACACTCCCACCACCATGCTTGACTGTAGGCAAGACACACTTGTCTTTGTACTCCTCACCTGGTTGCTGCCACACCCTCTTGACACCATCTTAACCAAATAAGTTTATCTTGGTCTCATCGGACCACAGGACATAGTTCCAGTAATCTATGTCTTTAGTCTGCTTGTCTTCAGCAAACTGTTAGAGGGTTTTCTTGTGCATCATCTTGGAAGAGGGTTAATTTTGGGACGACAGCCATGCAGACCAATTTGATGC
Organism: Bombina bombina; assembly: GCF_027579735.1. Taxonomy (NCBI): domain Eukaryota; kingdom Metazoa; phylum Chordata; class Amphibia; order Anura; family Bombinatoridae; genus Bombina; species Bombina bombina. The sequence goes on from NC_069504.1 coordinate 621,090,868, forward strand.
AGTGTGCAGCGTATGGTCTGAGCACTGACAGGCTGATCCCCCCCCCCAACCCCTTCAACCTCTGCAGCAATGCTGACAGCACTCGTATCTATATTTCCCAAAGACAACCTCTAGATATGACGCTGAGCAGGTGCACTCAACTTCTTTAGTTGACCATGGTTAGACCTGTGTTGAGTGGAACCTGTCCTGTGAAATCGCTGTATGGTTTTGCCCACCGTGTTGCAGCTCAGTTTCTGGGTCTAAGCAATCTTCTTATAGCCTAGGCCATCTTTATGTAGAGCATCAATTCTTTTTTTTCAGATCCTCAGAGAGTTCTTTGCCATGAGGTGCCATGTTGAACTTCCAGTGACCAGTATGAGAGAATGTGAGACCGATAACACCAAATTTAAAACACCTGCTCCCCATTCACACCTGAGACCTTGTAACACTAACGAGTCACATGACACCAGGGAGGGAAAATAGCTAACTGGACCCAATTTGGACATTTCCACTTAGGGGTGTACTCATTTTTGTTGACAACGGTTTAGACATTAAAGGGACAGTCAAGTATAAATTAAACTTTCATTATTCAGATAGGACTTTTAATTTTAATCGACTTTCCAATTTACTTTTATCATCAAATTTGCTTTTTTCTCTTGGTATTCTTAGTTTAAACTAAACATAGGTAGGCTCATATGCTAATTTCTAAGCCTTTGAGGACTGCCTCTTATCACATGCTTTTTAAATCTCTTTTCAACACAAAGAGACAAAGTACATGTGGGCTATATAGATAACACTGTGTTCAGGCACAAAGTTATTTAAGATCTAGCACAATAAAATGCTAAATTTAAGACAATAGATAATAAACAGTCAGTCATGTGATCAGGGGGCTGGAAGAAGGTTCCTAGATACAAGGTAATCACAAAGGTAAAAAGTGCATTAATATAACTGTGTTGGTTATGCAAAACTGGGAAATGAGTAATAAAGGGATTATCTATCTTTTAAAACAATAACAATTCTATGGTTGACTGTCCCTTTAATGGCTGTGTGTTGTTATTTTGAGGGGACAGCAAATTTACACTGTTATACAGGCTGTACACTCACTAATTTACATTGTAGCAAAGTGTCATTTCTTCACTGTTGTCACATGAAAAGATATAATAAAATATTTACAAAAATGTGAGGGGTGTACTCTCTCACAGAATTGCTAACTCAGCGGAACAAACACTCCTTTCTCTTTTAAGGTGTATCCAGTCCACGAATCATCCATTACTTGTGGGGATATTCTCATTCCCAACAGGAAGTTGCAAGAGGACACCCACAGCAGAGCTGTAATATAGCTCCTCCCCTAACTGTCATAGCCAGTCATTCTCTTGCAACTCTCAACAAGCTAGGATGTTGTAGGAGAGAGTGGCTAAATATATTTAGTTTATTTTCTTCAATCAAAAGTTTGTTATTTTTAAATAGTACCGGAGTTGTGCTATTTTATCTCAGGCAGTAAATAGAAGAAGAATCTGCCTGAGGTTTCTATGATCTTAGCAGGTTGTAACTAAGATCCATTGCTATTCTCACATATGTCTGAGGGGATTACACAGATGAGGTAACTTCAGCGAGAGAATGGCGTGCAGTTTATTCTGCTATCAGGTATGTGCAGTTATAATTTTTTCTAGAGATGGAAAACACTAGAAAATGCTGCTGATACCGGATTAATGTAAGTTAAGCCTGAATACAATGATTTAATAACGACTGGTATCATGCTTACTCCCAGGGGTAGTACCCTTATGATATTGCAATATAAACGTTTGCTGGCATGTTTAATCGTTTTAATATATGCATTGGTGATAAAACTTTATTGGGGCCTAGTTTTTTCCACATGGCTGGCTTAAATTTTGACTAGAAACAGTTTTACTGAGGCTTTCCACTGTTATAGTATAAAAGTTACAGTTGGTGCAGTTAAAATTACAAACTGTGACATCCAGCTTCCCTCAGGAGTCCCCTGTATGCTATAGGACATCTCTAAAGGGCTCAAAGGCTTTCCAAAGTCGTTTATTGGGGAAGGTAGGACCACAGCTTGCTGTGGCAGTTGGTTGTGACTGTTAAAAAAAAAAAAAAAAAAATCTATTTCGTTTTTTTGATCCGTTTTTTGAACTAAGGGGTTAATCATCCATTTGCAAGTGGATGCAATGCTCTGCTAGCCTATTACGTACACTGTAAAAGGCACAGTACCGTTTTTTATATTTGCTTGTTAACTTGATTTAAAGTGTTTTCCAAGCTTGCTAGTCTCATTGCTAGTCTGTATAAACATGTCTGACATAGAAGAAACTCCTTGTTCATTATGTTTAAAAGCCATGGTGGAACCCCCTCTTAGAATGTGTACCAAATGTACTGATTTCATTTTATGCAATAAAGATCATATTCTGTTTTTAAAAAAATTATCACCAGAGGAATCTGACGAGGGGAAAGTTATGCCGACTAACTCTCCCCGCGTGTCAGACCCTTTGACTCCCGCCCAAGGGACTCACGCTCAAATGGTGCCAAGTACATCTAGGGCGCCCATAGCGTTTACTTTACAAGACATGGCGGCAGTCATGGATAATACACTGTCAGCGGTATTAGCCAGACTACCTGAACTTAGAGGTTAGCGAGATAGCTCTGGGGGAGCTTCAGTCAGTGGGTGATGTTAATGACTCAGGAAAGATACCTGATTCTAATATTTCTACATTTAAATTTAAGCTTGAACACCTCTGCGTGTTACTTAGGGAGGTTTTAGCTGCTCTGAATGACTGTGATACCATTGCAGTGCCAGATAAATTTTGTAAACTGGATAAATGCTTTGCAGTGCCGGTGTGTACTGATGTTTTTCCAATACCTAAAAGGTTTACAGAAATTATTAATAAGGAATGGGATAGACCAGGTGTGCCGTTCTCTTCCCCTCCTATTTTTAGAAAAATGTTTTCCAATAGACACCACCACACGGGACTTATGGCAGACAGTCCCTAAGGTGGAGGGAGCAGTTTCTACTCTAGCAAAGCGTACTACTATCCCTGTCGAGGACAGTTGTGCTTTTTTAGAGCCAATGGATAAAAAATTAGAAGGTTACCTTAAGAAAATATTTATTCAACAAGGTTTTATCCTACAGCCCATTGCATGCATTGCCCCTGTCACTGCTGCTGCGGCGTACTGGTTTGAGTCTCTGGAAGAGGCTTTACAGGTAGAGACTCCATTGGATGACATACTTGGCAAACTTAGAGCACTTAAGCTAGCCAATTATTTTATTTCTGATGCCATTGTTCATTTGAATAAACTAACGGCTAAGAATTCTGGTTTTCCTATACAGGCGCGCAGAGCGTTATGGCTTAAATCATGGTCAGCTGACGTGACTTTAAAATCTAAGCTACTTAACATTCCCTTCAAGGGGCAGACCCTATTCGGGCCTGGTTTGAAGGAGATTATTGCTGATATCACGGGAGGAAAAGGTTGTGCCCTTCCTCAGGACAGGTCCAAATCTAGGGCCAAACAGTCTAATTTTCGGGCCTTTCGAAACTTCAAGGCAGGTGCGGCATCAACTTCCTCTAATAATAAACAAGAGGGAACTTTTGCTCAATCCAAGACGGTCTGGAGACCAAACCAGACCTGGAAAAAAGGTAAGCAGGTCAAAAAGCCTGCTGCTGCCTCTAAGACAGCATGAAGGAACGACCCCCTATCCGGTAACGGATCTAGTAGGGGGCAGACTTTCACTCTTCGCCCAGGCGTGGGCAAGAGATGTTCAGGATCCCTGGGCATTGGAAATTATGTCCCAGGGATATCTTCTGGACTTCAAAGCTTCCCCCCCCCAAAAGGGAGATTTCACAATTATCTGCAAACCAGATAAAGAGTGAGGCATTCTTACACTGTGTACGAGACCTCCTAGTTATGGGAGTGATCCATCCAGTTCCAAAGGAGGAACAGGGTTTTTACTCAAATCTGTTTGTGTTTCCCAAAAAAGAGGGAACCTTCAGACCTATTTTGGATCTAAAGCTCTTAAACAAATTCCTCAAAGTTCCGTCATTCAAGATGGAAACTATTCGTACCACCTACCACTGATCCAGGAGGGTCAATATATGACTACAGTGGATCTAAAGGATGCTTATCTTCACATTCCGATACACAAAGATCATCATCGGTTTCTCAGGTTTGCCTTTCAAGACAGGCATTACCAGTTGTAGCTCTTCCCTTTGGATTAGCTACAGCCCCAAGAATCTTTACAAAGGTTTTAGGGTCGCTTTTGGCGGTCCTAAGGCCACGGGGCATAGCAGTAGCCCCTTATTTAGACAACATCCTAATACAGACATCAAACTTCCAAATTGCCAAGTCTCATACGGACGTAGTACTGGCATTTCTGAGGTCGCATGGGTGGAAAGTGAACGAGGAAAAGTGTTCTCTATCCCCACTCACAAGAATTTCCTTTCTAGGGACTCTGATAGATTCTGTAGAAATGAAAATTTACCTTGACGGAGTCCAGGTTATCAAAGCTTCTAAATTCCTGTCGGGTTCTTCATTCCATTCCGCGCCCTTTGGTGGCTCAGTGTATGGAAGTAATCGGCTTAATGGTAGCGGAAATGGACATAGTGCCGTTTGCACGCTTACATCTCAGACCGCTGCAACTATGCAGGCTCAGTCAGTGGAGCGGGGATTACACAGATTTGGCCCCTCAACTGAATCTGGACCAAGAGACCAGGGATCCTCTTCCCTGGTGGCTATCTCGGGTCCATCTGTCCAAAGGTATGACCTTCGCAGGCCAGATTGGACTATTGTAACAACAAATGCCAGCCTTCTAGGTTGGGGTGCAGTCTGGAACTCCCTGAAGGCTCAGGGATCGTGGACTCAGGAGGAGTCTCTCCTTCCAATAAATATTCTGGAACTAAGAGCAATATTCAAGGCTCTTCAGGCTTGGCTTCAGTTAGCAACTCTGAGGTACATCAGATTTCAGTCGGTCAACATCACGACTGTACCTTACATCAACCATCGAGGGGGAACAAGAAGTTCCCTAGAGATGTTAGAAGTTTCAAAAATAATTCACTGGGCAGAGATTCACTCTTGCCACCTATCAGCTATCCATATCCCAGGTGTAGAGCACTGGGAGGCGGATTTTCTAAGTTGTCAGACTTTTCATCCGGGAGAGTGAGAACTCCATCCGGAGGTATTTGCACAACTGATTCTCCGTTGGGGCAAACCAGAACTGGATCTCATGGCGTCTCGCCAGAACGCCAAGCTTCCGTGTTACGGATCCAGTTCCAGGGATCCCAAGGTGACACTGATAGATACTCTAGCAGCGCCCTGGTCTTTCAACCTGGCTTATGTGTTTCCACCGTTTCCTCTGCTCCCTCGACTGATTGCCAAGATCAAGCAGGAGAGAGCATCAGTGATTCTGATAGCACCTGCGTGGCCACGCAGGACCTGGTATGCAGATCTAGTGGACATGTCATCCTTTCCACCATGGTCTCTGCCTCTGAGACAGGACCTTCTACTTCAGGGTCCTTTCAACCATCCAAATCTAATTTCTCTGAGGCTGACTGCCTGGAGATTGAACGCTTGATTTTATCAAAGCGTGGCTTCTCCGAGTCAGTTATTGATACCTTAATACAGGCACGAAAGCCTGTCACCAGGAAAATTTACCATAAAGTATGGCGTAGATATCTTTATTGGTGTGAATCCAAGGGTTACTCATGGAGTAAGGTCAGGATTCCTAGGATTTTATCTTTTCTCCAAGAAGGTTTGGAAAAAGGATTGTCAGCTAGTTTCTTAAAGGGACAGATTTTTGCTCTGTCTATTCTTTTGCACTAGCGTCTGGCAGATGTTCCAGACGTTCAGGCATTTTGTCAGGCTTTAGTTTGAATCAAGCCTGTGTTTAAACCTGTTGCTCCACCATGGAGCTTAAACTTGATTCTTAAGGTTCTTCAAGGAGTTCCGTTTGAACCTCTTCATTCCATAGATATCAAACTTTTATCTTGGAAAGTTCTTTTTTTTTTTTTTTTTTTTGGTAGCTATTTCCTCGGCTCGTAGAGTCTCTGAGCTATCTGCCTTACAATGTGATTCTCCTTATCTGATTTTTCATACGGATAAGGTAGTCCTGCGTACCAAACCTGGGTTCTTACCTAAGGTGGTATCTAAAAAGAATATCAATCAAGAGATTGTGGTTCCATCCTTATGTTACACAATGTGGACGTGGTCTGTGCTTTAAAGTTTTACTTACAAGCTACTAAAGATTTTCATCAAACATCTGCTTTGTTTGTTGTCTACTCTGGACAGAGGAGAGGTCAAAAGGCTTTGGCAACCTCTTTTTCTTTTTGGCTAAGAAGCTTAATCCGCTTAGCCTATGAGACTGCTGGACAGCAGCCTCCTGAAAGGATTACAGCTCATTCCACTAGAGCTGTGGCTTCCACTTGGGCCTTTAAAAATGAGGCTTCTGTTGAACAGATTTGCAAGGCGGCGACTTGGTCTTCGCTTCATACTTTTTCAAAATTTTACAAATTTGATACTTTTGCTTCTTCGGAGGCTATATTTGGGAGAGAGGTTTTACAGGCAGTGGTTCCTTCCATTTAAGTTCCTGCCGTGTCCCTCCCTTCATCCGTGTACTTTAGCTTTGGTATTGGTATCCCACAAGTAATGGATGATCCGTGGACTGGATACACCTTACAAGAGAAAACACAATTTATGCTTACCTGATAAATTTTATTTCTCTTGTGGTGTATCCAGTCCACGGCCCGCCCTGTCATTTTAAGGCAGGTAATTTTTAAATTTAAACTACAGTAACCACTACACCCTATGGTTCCTCCTTTCTCGGCTTGTTTTCGGTCGAATGACTGGCTATGACAGTTAGGGGAGGAGCTATATTACAGCTCTGCTGTGGGTGTCCTCTTGCAACTTCCTGTTGGGAATGAGAATATCCCCACAAGTAATGGATGATCCGTGGACTGGATACACCACAAGAGAAATAAATTTATCAGGTAAGCATAAATTGTGTTTTGCTAGATCCATCAGCAATATTTTGATGATTTTGGTTTTTCCGTTGTATTATTTTAGTACTGAAAAGCAGAGAGAATTCTTTCTATGATTTAAAATAACTGCCGTTTATTTTACAATGTGATATTGCAGTGTGAAAGTGGTTATGTACCTATAAAATACACTCCATGCTTCAAATCTGCTTTTTCTTTTCTAGTCTCCAATTCATGGTAGTTAGCCTGCTACTTTTTAACCCTTTATCTGTTGGGTGGGTTTAAAACTAATCTATTTTTCCCCTTGTATTTTGCATTTTTATGTTTTTTGACCCTTTTTTATAATTTAAATATAGTATAGTATACATTATTCTTGGTCAGAGTTTAACTGAATAGAGGTTTTATTTTTTAATTTATACTAGCAAAATATTGTACATATTGATATGTTATAGAAAATATTTTATATCAAAGGCATATTTGTGCCAGATAAAGTATCTGAATATTTAACTCACTCTTGTACTGAAGTGTTTGGAAGAAAATATATTTTAACTCTGATAGTTAAGTACTATTTTTCAAACTGTACTGATTATCTGTATTTTCTAGAACACTTTATTCTACATTGTGCTCAACTATTTTCTGTGTGCAGATAAACACAGTGATTTTGTTTGTATGTTTTTTATTGATTGCATTAAGGCTGCCAAAAAAAAGTTTAGAAACACAATGTTCACTTCAAAAGAAATATTATTTCTTGTGTTCATAGCTCAGTCTCATATAAATGGAAATATATGAATTGTTTATTTTTGTTCTTAGATGTCATTCTTGTTGCCATGGTATAATTCTGTTGCTATTAAAATGTTCTTGGAAAAAATTAAATTGTATGTTTTTTCTTAAATTAGATAATATAAATGTTTGTTATGTATGTGAGAATTTCTGTATGTATGTGTGCATATTATGGCTGCCCATGTATGAAGCTGTTTAAGTACCTTCAAGGCAGTGCATTTATGACCCTCATTTATGAAGCTACCTAAGTACCTTTGGGTGGTGCAGGCTGTCTCTTGTGAGCCTGCAAATGGAAATCATGAAGCATCGGTCCTGCAACTGAAAGTTAAAAAGCAGCAGACATATGATCGCTGCTTCTTAACATTTCTGCAACCTCATAATTTGAGAATGTCAGACATCTTTGTCTTGTTCATCCGTGATGACTAGCAAGCTTTGCTTGTACTCTATTGGGCCTATATAACTATACTGGAGTGAAAAATACTAGTTATACCACTTAGGAGAAAAATATTGCTAGCTTAAAGAGAGACAGTCAGTAGTCCACCCAAAGTTTAATTTAGGAAAGACAACTGCAGTTTTTTACAGGATGAATGCACTAGTGGAAATTTACATTTATTTGTGTGTATGTTTGTGTATAATATGAGTGTGTATGTATGTGTGTATATATATATATATATATATATATATATATATATATAAATGTATGTGGTTGTTTAGACTAACACATTATAAAGATGCTCAAATGAGAAAATTATATAAAATAGTAAAATTATACTGCAGGAAAAAATAAACACAAAAAAATCAAATAGTGTAGATAACTAAACTAAAACTATATAAAAACAAAAATCAAAAATGGGCAACAATAAGGCAAGAAACAACATATACCAGAAGCCAAAATAAGGAGAAATAAAATGACAGTCGATGACAGAGAAATGTATCTTAAAGATCCAATCAACAGACGATTTGTTAAGGAGTTGGGGAAAAAACATACATTTCTTCCTTCTGGTGAATAGTGTAAAAACAGAAAATCAAATAAAAGATATTAAAAATAGTGTCTTTGTAACTCCACTAAGCAACCAAACTAGACCAATAAAACCTAGAAAAATTGGTGAAAGATAAATCTTGGGAAAAAAAAGGAGAAAGCGTGGTTGCGCCCAATATTTATTTGACCTTAGTGGGTCAAAAAAAATTTTGGTCTGAAAGTGGAATATACAATTCTAAATTATATTTGGAAAATGAAGTAAGAAATGTATACACTATGTCTATTTATATATATTAATACTTCATGCACGACCATTTATGGGTATTGTAAAATAAATAATTTTATTCAATAGAAATAACCTTAGTAAGTATAATAGTCTATAATAAAAACGTTAGCAATATATATATATATAAATAAATACAAATTAAATGAATCACTCAAAGACTGGCCAGTCTAAAATAAAAAACAAAATAAATAAATAAGCATATCTTATTTTCAAAGAAGAACTAGTATATAGCATCAGTAACCATCAGGGAACCATTCGAGCAATATGTAATACTAAATTAAAAATATGTATACTTATAATCAATATGAAAAAACTATTTATTTAAAATTGATACAAAAAATAAGGTACAATAGACTATATATATATATTATATACAGAACAGTAACCAAGAGGGCAGGATGTATTATAATTAACATAAAAGATGTTTTACTCCTTCAGGTGATTATCATATAATTAGTAAGCAGATTTTTGGTACTATGTAAAAATAGAAGGCAGATAGTTTTTTTTTTTCCCAATATTTCTCTATATATCCAATATGTGAATGTTTCAAACAGATTTTTCTTTAGAGTCTTTCTTCAGCAAATACCGGTAAGTGCTACTGTAAAATCCCTTTAACTGGGCAAAGTCAATATTATGATTATAGAAATTTTGAACAAGGTCTTACTTCTTATATTTTGTTTAAGGGGAAAATAGATACAAACAGAAACCTGGATTCTTTTAGGCTCGAATAAATCTGCTGTGCATGTCTGTAGCGTATTAATCACGCTATGCAGAATGAGCTCTGATTCCCACAGGTTGGTGCCTTGTAGTCTTCTGTCACCTTCGTTTTTGTTAGTGACTGGTTCTTCAGGTAGATACTGTCCCCAGACTTCGTTCTCCAATTTGATTGGAAAAAAACAATGTTCTAAACTCTACGCGTTTCAGCTGCTAACTGCAGCCTTTTTCAAGCGGTAACTTCTTTGAGTGATTCATTTAATTTGTATTTATTTATATATATATATATATATATAGCTAACGTTTTTATTATAGACTATTATACTTACTAAGGTTATTTCTATTGAATAAAATTATTTATTTTACAATACCCATAAATGGTCGTGCATGAAGTATTAATATATATAAATAGACATAGTGTATACATTTCTTACTTCATTTTCCAAATATAATTTAGAATTGTATATTCCACTTTCAGACCAAAATTTTTTTTGACCCACTAAGGTCAAATAAATATTGGGCGCAACCACGCTTTCTCCTTCTTTTTTTTCCCAAGAATAGTGTAAAAAACCTAACCAGTTTTGCGCTTCTTCAAGTGTACAAGATGGGAGGTGGAGTTTGTCATCAATGTGTAGAACTATCTCTGGGAGACCCCAAAACTCCACTATCTGTTAGACGATATCCAGATGAAGAGACCACTATCCTGGATGCCAAGACTAACAACTGAGAAAAAACAGTTTCCCAGTTGTTCACTCCAGGAATATGAACAGAAGAAATGAAATAACTTCTGCTAAGGAAATAATTCACACTTCTTCTCTCATGGCTAGGAAACAGATTTGCCCCTTGATGATTGACATATGCTACTGCTAAAACATATGCAAACTGAAATTGGAAATAAGACTCCCTTTGCAACTGAGGCCAACTCTGAAGAACACGGAGTTCAAAAACATTTAAATCTTCCCCCCGAAGAAACAAAAAACAAAACAAACCTTGCAGTCTCTGAGACCCCTAGACAGCCCCTCATCCTGAAAGATTTGCATCTGTAAAGATCACATATTCAGTAGGATGAACAAAAGAAGCCTCCTGCAAAATAAGCTGAATATACAGCCACCAAAACAGAGAGTTAATCTGAAATCTAGATGAATTCTATAAAAAGCATAATAAGACCCCCTGCATAGGTGCTAAAGCATAGAAAACTGAATAAGCTTCAGAGAAAGCAAGCAAAAGGAATTGCATCCAAAGCTGGCGACGACATGCAACCCAACAGCTCCTTGCAAAGAGAAACTGAGGAAAAATAAACAGACGGACACTGGCTTCATACTCCTAAAAACTGAAGGAAAGATTCATGGAAACTGAAACTGAGAAACGGCAATCTTAATCTGAGAAACCAGCAAACTTTCAAAAAAAATGTTTTCCAACTATGATGCTGAAGAAATAAAAACAAAGTGAACCATAAAATCATCCAGAAATGGAAACACTACATTTCCCTGAGTTCTTATTGCAAACAGACCTAGGATAATATTCTGGGTGCTGCACACAGACCAAACAATAGAGCATCAAACTAAAAAGGCTAGACTAAACCTAGGAAACTGATGATGTTCCTAGAGAATAGGAACATGAAGATAAACATCCCATAAAACTATTATGGTCATAGACTGACCTTGAAAAATAATAGGCAGGAAAAATCCAAATAGTCACTATTTAGAAAATTTAAACAGAAAGATTAAGATCCAGAACTGTGCTTACTCTTTGACAGTCGTAGACAGGCATTTCATGGTGTTAAATAGTAGGGAATCAGTCTTAAAGTGGGCAGAGGGTAAGAGTATATAGTCTTAAATAAAAAGGGGTTAGAGGGAATAAGGAGATCATTTAGTCTTAAAGGGACAGTCTACACCAGAATTTTTATTGTTTTAAAAGATAGATAATCCCTTTATTACCCATTTCCCAGTTTTGCATAACCAACACAGTTATAATAATATACCTTTAACCTCTGTGATTATCTTGTATCTAAGCCTCTGCAAACTGCCCCTTTTTTCAGTTCTTTTGACAGACTTGCAGTCTAGCCAATCAGTGCCTGCTCCCATATAACTTCTCGTGCACGAGCACAGTGTTATCTATATGAAATACGTGAACTAACACCCTCTAGGGGTGAAAAACTGTATGCAAAATGCAATCTGAAAGAGGTGGGCTTCAAGGTCTAAGAAATTAGCATATGAACCTCCTAGGTTAAGCTTTCAACTAAGAATACCAAGAGAACAAAACAAAATTGGTGATAAAAGTAAATGTTAAAGGAAATAAAGACTGCTATTTCTGGATAATTTATATCTGGAGATGTCATATAAATACTAGCTGTCACTGCCTTGCCTGGATTTGAACCTGGGACTCCTGGTTCTCAGCCTGTTTCTCTTTTCCTGCACCACCAGAGGTATCTGTTTATGTGTATAGCCTTTTTGGAGACCTATTACCTACAATGGATTACTCTTTGGCTCCACCTGCTTGTCAGCTGCAGGTAGTTTTGTAATCAGCTCTGCTATAAAGGGCTGCTTCACTATTCACTTCTTGCCTTGACATTGTGATGGATTTCCTTTATTTGTGCCTCTGTTCTGCTTCCTGAATTCCTGTCTTGTTGGTAGATTCCAGGCTTCTGAACTCGGCTTGCGGTTTGTCCATTTTTCTGGATTCTCCTTATTCTTTATTGGACTGCTTTCCTTGTATACAGACCCTTGGCTTGCATTCTGACAATTCTTTTGCATCCAGTGTCTTCAGCCTGTTACAGCAATTTCTCTTCTGTGAGTACCTGTATGCTTACTTGGCTACTGTGACTGAGCACCTATTCTTTGAGTACCTGTATACTTCCTTGGCTGTTGGTACTAAACCCCACTGCTGTAAGAACCTTATGTTTATCTGCTTGCTGGGTCTAAGTAACTCCACTGTGACATTTGTGTATCCTGAAGCCAAGCGTCTCTGCTGTGAGACTGAACACCTCTTCTTTGAGTAAATGTATAATTCCTTGGCTATTGGTACTAAACTCCACTGCTGTAAGAAATGTATGTTTATCTGCTTGCTGAGTATAAGCAACTCTACTGTGACATTTGTGTATCCTGAAGCCACGCGTCTCTGCTAAACACCTCTTCTGTAAGTTCCCTTACTGAGATACTAGCATTTGCTCAGCCTTTTCCTAAAACCAAGTTCCCTTACTGAGATACTGGCCTATGCTCAGCCTGTTCCTGAAACCAATTTCCAGTGCTATGATACTGGCATATGCTCAGCTTGTTCCTTAAACCAAGTTCCCGTGCTGTGATACTGGCGTATGCTCAGCTTGTTCCTGAAACCAAGTTCCCGTGCTGTGATACTGGCGTATGCTCAGCTTGTTCCTGAAACCAAGTTCCCGTGCTGTGATACTGGCGTATGCTCAGCTTGTTCCTGAAACCAAGTTCCCGTGCTGTGATACTGGCGTATGCTCAGCTTGTTCCTGAAACCAAGTTCCCATGCTGTGATACTGGCATATGCTCAACTTGTTCCTGAAACCAAATTCCCATGCTGTGATACTGGCATATGCTCAGCTTGTTCCTGAAACCAAGTTTCCTTACTGAGATACTGGAATATGCTCAGCTTGTTCCTGAAACCAAGTTCTCTTGCTCTAATACTGGCGTATGCTCAGCTTGTTCCTGAAACCAAGTTCCCATGCTGTGATACTGGCATATGCTCAGCTTGTTCCTGAAACCAAGTTTCCTTACTGAGATACTGGCAAATGCTCAGCTTGTTCCTGAAACCAAGTTCCCGTGCTGTAATACTGGCGTATGCTCAGCTTGTTCCTGAAACCAGGTACCCTTGCTCTGATACCAGTGTGTATGCTCTACTTGATCATGTAAGCCGCATCCTCACCAACAGTACCCAAAGGGTAGTCTGTGTTTGTTGAAGGACTTCTGCTCAAAGTGTTCTTTTCTTCAAAAAATGTGTTTGTCTATCTTCAGGTTGGATTATAACCTTGTATTGTTTTACCTCTTGTTTCCTTGCATTATTTATAGTAAAGTTTGTTCTAGAAAAGACTTTCTTTGCTCTGTGTTTCTATTCTGGTATACTGAATTCTATTCATCATCTTGATAATGCTCCATTCCCCTAAACCTGCTCAGCCGAGCGTGACACTAGCTTGTCTTTGCCCATTTGGTATTTTACTAATTGATACTCATTCATTATGGATGCCTAACGGTCACAATCTTTATTTTTATAAATAAAAAATCCTATCTTGCTAACATGGAATCATGAAATTTATTTGGGTTTATTGTCCCTTTAAGAGGGTAACAGATTCAGGAAAACTATGAGGAAGCATTTTTTTTTTTTACAGAAAGGGTGGTGGAATCATGGAATTAAATTTAAATTTTCTAAACACAAGGGCCATAAAAAAAAAATGCCTAGGACATGGACATAATATGGGTAGACTTAATAGGCCTTTTGGTTCTTATCTACCGTGAAAATTATATGTTTCTTTCATACAGGTGGTTAGAGTCCACTTATTTACTTCTCTACTGCTAGAGAATGGTTGAAGAATAAAGATGTGCAGTGTTTTTCAGAGAAGGGGGCCTTCAGTCTATGTTGAGGCCCGGTTCCCCTCAGAGTACAGTGCTGGTCAGAGGGATGTATTTGGAGTATGGTCTATGATACAAGGGTTTTGCCTCATGGGAAATCCTTCCCTAGAAACTGAGTCTCCTGTATATCTTTCTACCAATATTAGTGTGTTTATTGTAAAACAACTGAAGTTCCTTCTTCAACTCATGTTTAGATTTGTTATCACATTCTGATCAATTTAATGTTTCTCAGGATATTAATATACCTGTTTTCTTCATTACAGGAAAATGCTGATGAAGTACCTCCAGCTATGAAGAATTTAATTACATATGCAATAACGAAGGCTGCCCTTCCGCCTTCAAACAAACGCAAAAGGTCAGTTCAAGTTTTACCTTCTACTAGAAATGTGTCCTGATACTGGGGATACTGTGGTATCTTCAGATGGTGAGGTTTCCTCTGGGAGTGAGGATCCCTCATCTGATGTTGAGCCTGATAATTATTTTTTTATTTAAGGTTGAACATATTCATTCTCTTTTAAAAGAGATTTTGCTTATCTTTGGAAGACAGTACTTCTTTAGACCCTTTAGACAGAAAATTGGAATCTTTTCTAAGAAGGGCTTTTTTACATTCTGGTTATATTCCTAGACGTGCTATATTTATTGCTGATGTAGCCACAACTTCCACCTATTGGTTAGACCGTTTTACTCAGCAGTTTTCTACTGACCCTGTTACTTTTCATCTATTGCGTTTGCTTCAAAGTGCAAATTCTTTTTTTTTTTTTTGTGATGCTGTATTTGATATTATGAAAATCAATGTGAAGAGCATGTATTTGTCTATTCTTACCTTGTGGCTTATGTCCTGGAATGCTGACATGGTGTCTAAATCTAGATTGTTGTCTTTCTTTTCAAGGAAATAAATCATTTGAGTCATAATTAGTTTCTATTATATCTACTATTACTGGAGGTAAAATAGCTTTTCTTAATCAGGGCAAGAAGTCTAAGGAACAATGTAAAGCTCCTAATTGGTTTTGTTTCCTTTCGCCAGAATAAGGAACAGAATACTGACTCCTCTCAGAAGCAAGGTAATTCTGGTTCCGTCTGGAGGCCTAATGCCAATTGGAAAAAGTCCAAACAGGGTAAGAAGTCTGCCGCAGCCTTCAAAACTGCATGAAGGAGCAGCCCCTGATCCAGGTATTTTGGTAAGGGGCAGGTTAAAGCTTTTTTTTTTTCCAGAGGCTTGGTTTCAATCTGTCCCAGAGAAATGGGTTTAGAATATTGTTTCTCAGGGATATTGTATTGGATTTAGAACAAGGCCTACCAGCGGAAGGTTTTTTCTGTCCAATGTTACAAGGAATCCTGTGAAAGTTCAGGCTTTTCTTCAATCTGTCTCAGATCTGGAAAGAATGGCAGTGATTGTACTTTATAATAAATTACTTTGTATTTTATTCAGATCTCTTCATTGTTCCAAAGAAGGAAGGCACTTTCAGAAAAGTTTTAGATCTAAAGAGTCTCTAACCAAGTTTGTCATTTCAGAATGGAAACTATCAGGACTATTGTGCCTTTTATTCAGCAAGGTCAGTTTATGTCAACAATAGATTTAAAGGATGCTTACCTTTCCTATCCACCCACAACATCATCCGTTTCTAAGGTTTGCATTTCTGGGAAAACATTTGCACTTCCATTTGCTCTAGCTACAGCTCCAAGAATATTTACCAAGGTTCTGGGTGCCCCAGATACCGGGAGGATATTTTGGTTCAGGCTAAGTCTTTCCCATTAGCATAATCTCATACCAAACAACTGTTGTTGTGTCTTTAAAGACACAATTGGAGGATCAATTTACCAAAGAGTTCCTTGATTCCTCAGACAAGAATTAATTTCCTTGGTTTCCAGATAGATTGTGTCCATGAGTCTTTCTCTATCAGATAAGAGGAGAAAGAAATTGGTCTCAGCCTGTCTGAACCTTCAGTCTCTTATTCCCTACAGTGGCTCAGTGTATGTAGGTTCTAGGTCATGATTGCAGCTTCAGATGCAATTCCTTTTGCTCCGTTCCACATGAGGCCTCTCCAACTTTTTTTTTTTTAAAATGATTTTTATTAATTTTCCATATAGATAATACAATAGTACAGAGGGTTTCCACAAAGTATATAAAGTATATCGTACAAAGGTACAACAGGTGTGTATTTTCCAGTCCATTCAGTTAGTATCCTGTGCAATCTCGTTTTGAGACTGGGTGAGCAGAGTTCTTATGTGGACTGTGGAGTAATGGGAGGGAAACCGTATAGTTGGTTTCGGCAAAGAGCATAAATATAACTTGTCAAACTATAACATGAATATAAAGGTAACAACTGGAGACTGGCTTTTGTGACTACAAGGTGGTCAGTCTTCGTCTTGTCTTTGTGGATATGGAGTTTAGTTGGCGTCTTGGTAGTGGTCTGCATGTCTGTTTTACCTTAATGTTAGGTCCTAGTGTTAGTCGGAGGTGTCACAATGTTTTGGGGGGGGGGGGTTATTGAGCGTTAAGGGTGTGTAGGAGTGTCTCCCAATAAAACTTGACATCGAGGAATAGATCTAGTTGGTTGCGTCTGTAATATCCATACTGTTCTAGTTGTATGGTTTCTGTTACTTTTGATAGCCATTGTTGGCTAGATGGGACAGAGAGGGATTTCCAATTTTGTGCTATTAAGGCTTTCGCACTGTTTAGGCATATTGTCAACAGTGTCAATCGTATCTTGCATGGGATCCCTGGTCTTAAGTTAAACAGCGCTAGTGTGGGGGGTAATGTAAATTCGTTACCTAAGATGTTTTTTAGGTGAAGTTCTATTAACTTCCAATAAGGTGTTATCTTGTTACAATGCCACCATATATGTGCCATTGTTCCTGGTTCTCCGCATCCTCTCCAGCATGATGCTGAAGATGAGGGGTAGATTCTATGTAGTCTATGTGGTGTTAAATACCACCGTGTTAGTGTTTTAAAGTTGAGTTCTATAAATCTGGTGGAGGTTGATGACTTTCGTGTGTTGTTAAAAATTTTCCTCCAGTCTTTTTCATCTAGCTCTATTTTTAGGTCTTGTTGCCAGTGAGCAGTATAAGGTGGGAGGGGGGTTAGTTCTACATTTTCTAGCATTTTTTTTGCAAGTGATAAAGTGCCTCTGGTGGGAATTGTTGACAGGCAGCATTGTTCAAAGGGAGTGGGCGCCCTTAGTAAGTTCTCCCTAGCTTGATTATTGCATATAAAGTTGTTGAGTTGGGAATATTTTAACCATGAGGAGAAAGCTCCCCCCAGTACATCTGTCAAGCTATTTCTGGGTTTAAGTGATCGTTTATCTAAAAGTGTTATTATGGGAACAGAGTCCTGTAATTCCCAAGTAGCTTTAGTGTTCCTTAGGGGTTCATACCCTCCGGAGAGTTCCATGTTCTGTGATATTGGTGTTAGGGGAGAGTGTTGTGAGGATAGTTTTGGATATTTTCGTACTAGGTAGTCCCAGGTATCAAAAATGTGTCTAAAGGTTGGGGAGGTCTGGCAAACAACAGGTCTTAAGGTTTTGGGAATCCAGCACACTGAGCCGGGTTTGGGCGCTTTTAATATGGCCTCTCCAACTTTTTATGCTGCGTCAATGGTGCAGGGATTTTTCTCAGCTATCTTAAAGGATATTTTTAGATTCCAGTACAAGTCAGTCTCTGACTTGGTGACTGAATCATCAGTTAATTATTCAGGAGGCTTCTTTTGTTTATTCTACCTGGTCTGTGATCACCACAGATGCAAGTCTTTCAGGTTGGGGAGCAGTTTGGGGATCTCTGACAGCACAAGGGGTTTGGGATCCTCGGGATGCAAGGCTTCCAATCAGTGTTCTAGAACTCTGTGCTATCTCAGGGCAGCAGTAGCTCATGTCAGTCATCAGGGGGGAACTCACAGTTCCTTGGCAATGAGGGAAGTATCTCAAATTTTCTCTTTAACAGAAGACAATTCTTGCCTAATTTCTGCAGTTCATATCCCAGGAGTGAACAATTGGGAAGCAGACTTTCTCAGTCATTAGCCTTTTCATCCAGGGGCGTGGTCTCTTCATCATGATGTGTTCAATCTGATTGTGGACCTTTGGGGTCTACCTGAGATAGATCTGATTGCCTCTCATTTGAACAACAAACCTCCCATGTACTTTGCGAGGTCCAGGGATCCTCAAGCAGTGGATGCTCTAGTAGTTTCTTGGTAATTCTGGTCTGCTTATCTGTTTCTTCCTCTGGTTCTTCTTCCCATAGTAATTCCAATATAAAGCAAGATAAGTCTTTTCTAATCCTGATTGCTCCAGCATGGCCTTGCAGGGTTTGGAGTGCAGATCTGGTCCAGATGTCCAGTTGCCCTCCTTGGCCTCTTCCTCAAAGGTCAGACCTTTTGTCTCAAGTCATTTCTTCAATCCAGATCTGAAGTTTCTAAACTTGATGGCATGGAAATTGAATGCAGTTCTGAGGCATAGAGGTTTCTCAGATTCTGTAATTGAGACTCTAATTCAGGCTCGTAAGCCTGTGTCTAGAAACATTTATCTCAAGGTTTTGAAAACCTACATTTCCTGGTGTATAGATCATGATTTTTCCTGGTATTCTTTTAGAATTCATATGATCCTTCAGTTTTTTTTTCAGAATGATCTGACCGTTCCTTGAAAAGACAGATTTCTGCTTTTTCAGTATTGTTTCACAGAAAGATTGCTAGTCTTCCTTATGTTCATTGTTTCGTTCAGGCTTTGGTTAGAATTAAAACTGATAAATTCTATATCTCCTCCATGGAATCGTAACCTGGTGTTAATAGTTTTGCATGCTCCTGCTTTTGAGCATATGCGTAAATTGGACATTACATTTATTTCTTGGAAAGTGTTTCTTTTGGCTATTTCTTCTGCTAGAGTTTCTGAATTGTGTGCTTTTTCTTGTGAGTCTCCTTTATCTGATTTTTTTTTTATCAGGTTAAGGCTGTTTTGGGGACAGTATTTAATTTTTGCCTCAAATTGGTTTTTTTTTCTGATAACATTAGCAGAGAGATTGTTGTTCCTCCTTTGTGTCTTAATCTTAAGAATGTTTCAGAAAGATCTTTGCATTTTCTGGATGTTGTTAGGGCATTGAAATATTCTGTTGATGCTAGTAAGGATTTCAGACAGACTTCTAGCTTGTTCATTTTTTTTCTAGACCTATGAAAGGTCAGAAAGACTCTACTGTTTCTTTAGCCTTTTGGTTGACACTTTTGATTCACAGGGCTTATTTGAAAGCAGGTCAGCCTCCACCACAACAGATTACAGCTCATGCTGCTAGGTCAGTTGCCACTTCTTGGGCTTTCAATAATGATTCTTCAGTTGATCAGATTTGCAAAGCATCTACTTTGTCTTCTTTGCATACCTTTACAAAATTTTACCATTTTGATATTTTTGCTTCGTCAGAAGCAGCCTTTGGTAGAAAGGTCCTTCAGGCAGTTGTCTCAGTTTGATGATTGTGCCTATATTTTGAGTTTGTCATAAGAAATATTTTTCTTTTGGGTCATGGATTTAATTTCTCAGCGAAAAAAGCTATCTTTTCAATCCCTCCCTTATTATTACTCTTCTAATTCCACACCTGGGGTATTAGATCACATATATAAAGGATCATGGACTCTCACCACCTATATGAAAGAAAACATAATTTACATCTCACCTGATAAATTAATTTCTTTCATGGTGGTGAGAGCTCACAAGTCCCCACCCATTTGGGGTTGTTTTGTTTAACCCTGGGACTGGGCATTTCAGACTTCTCCAAAAGACCAGAGCATTTATTTTTTTTCAAATTCTTTTTATTGAGAGAAAAAAACATGATGCATATACAAGACAATATCGAATAGATACATCAAATGAGGCAGAGCCATATAAAGAGTGGAACAATACATTCTATTCAATTGTCGATAGTGAACTTAAAATTGTGCAGGTATGCTCATCCTTGTTGTTTTTTCCTTTCTTCCTCATTTTCTTTGTTTACATTTTAAATTAAATATACCTAAAAAAAAAAAAAAAAAAAAAAACACTAACTACAATTAGATAACATTCTAACTTGGCATTAGACAATTGTTTACCATTTTAATTTCTCGACTTGCACTCGTGTTTGTAAGAGTGCACCTTTCTCGATGAGACCCAAGAGACGAGGATAAAAAAAGGGGGTGGAGTTAGGATGGTATAGAGGTTAAGGTTGGGATATGATATCTACAAAGGGCCTAAGAGTACTTGTTGCTGAGAAAAGATGTGTGACCATTCTCCTCTTAGGGAGTTTTCCAGAAATGTGGTGGTGTCTTTGAATGGTAGCAGTATCTGTGTTTGTATTTCCAATTCAAATGTTGGTATAAGTTTTGCGCCATTTTCGCAGAAAAAGATTTAATATTTTTTGTACATCCAGTCTCACGTCTATTCGTTCCATGAACATTTGTAATTTTACCATGTTTGTAAAACAAGCAACCGTGGTTATCACATTTTTAATCCATAGTTTAAGTATGCATTTATTTTCTTGCTATTAATATCAGCAATACCACACAGAGTCATATAGTCTAAATTGTGGATCCCATTTCATAAATAGGATGGTGTCTGGGTGTAATATGATTGTTATACCCAGATTTTTTTTTGGATCCAATATTCGATCTTACCCCAAAATTGGCGTATCAGTGGGCATAACCACATATAGTGCAGTAAATGTGGTGATCCTAATGAACATTTTGCACACTTATTGATACAATCAGGGACCCACTTAGCCATATTTCTTGGTGTCAGATATGCCCTGTGAACTATACGCATTTGAGATTCCCTGAGCATTGCAAACAGAAAGAAAAGAGGGGGAAAAAAAGTCTTACACATCTCAAGTTCCAGCAAAAATTAAGCGAGAATCGTCCCTGGGTCCCATTGGTCCTGTGTCCCATGATTCCACTGAGAAATACAAAAGATACATGTCAGAGCATTGCATTTACTCAATCCCAGTCCAAGAAGATATAAATAACTCACATTCTCAATATTTACAGATTCACATAATTCTTGGGATATTTTAGAAAAAGGTATATAACCATATCTTGCAATGAGCATTTTCTTATAATGCCATATCAATTGAATACTACCTGCTGTGGCCTACAAATTTAACACTGCTAAGGGGAAGCAATGCAGTGGCTAGCAATGCAAGTTAGATAACAGTAGTGTAACATCATCTGTTCACATCTCTTAAGTGAACATTTATAAGTGAGACATTAACAATTGGGCAAAAGAATTGCACAAGAATTGAACAAGGACTGGACAAAGGATAAGGCAAGTCCTGTTGTAACACTGTGTTTTATGCACTGTTTGTTTAGTTTGTT
Organism: Bombina bombina; assembly: GCF_027579735.1. Lineage (NCBI taxonomy): Eukaryota > Metazoa > Chordata > Amphibia > Anura > Bombinatoridae > Bombina > Bombina bombina. The sequence continues at coordinate 621,112,481 of NC_069504.1, forward strand.
ATAATGCTCAATTTCTTCACATTCCTTTCTTTCATGTAATTAGCAAGAGTCCATGAGCTAGTGACGTATGGGATATACATTCCTACCAGGAGGGGCAAAGTTTCCCAAACCTCAAAATGCCTATAAATACACCCCTCACCACACCCACAAATCAGTTTTACAAAGTGGTGAAGTAAGTTTGTGCTAGATTCTACGTTGATATGCGCTCCGCAGCAGGTTGGGGCCCGGTTTTCCTCTCAGCGTGCAGTGAATGTCAGAGGGATGTGAGGAGAGTATTGCCTGTTTGAATTCAATGATCTCCTTCTACGGGGTCTATTTCATGGGTTCTCTGTTATCGGTCGTAGAGATTCATCTCTTACCTCCCTTTTCAGATCGACGATATACTCTTATATTTATACCATTACCTCTGCTGATTTTCGTTTCAGTACTGGTTTGGCTTTCTACAACATGTAGATGAGTGTCCTGGGGTAAGTAAGTCTTATTTTCTGTGACACTCTAAAGCTATGGTTGGGCACTTTTTTATAAAGTTCTAAATATATGTATTCAAACATTTATTTGCCTTGACTCAGGATGTTCAGCATTTCCTTATTTCAGACAGTCAGTTTCATATTTGGGATAATGCATTTGAATATATCATTTTTATCTTACCTAAAAATTGACTTTTTCCCTGTGGGCTGTTAGGCTCGAAGGGGCTGAAAATGCTTCATTTTATTACGTCATTCTTGGCGCAGACTTTCTTGGCGCGAATTTTTTTTTCTATTTCCGGTGTCATACGTGTCGCCGGAAGTTGCGTCATTTTTGACGTTTTTCGCGCCAAAAATGTCGGCGTTACGGATGTGGCGTCATTTTTGGCGCTAATAGCACTTAGGCGCCAAATAATGTGGGCGTCAATTTTGTCTCCACTTTATTTATGTCTCATCATTTGTTGCTTCTGGTTGCTAGAAGCTTGTTCACTGGCATTTTTTCCCATTCCTGAAACTGTCATTTAAGGAATTTGATCAATTTTGCTTTATATGTTGTTTTTTCTATTACATATTGCAAGATGTCCCACGTTGCAACTGAGTCAGAAGATACTACTGGGAAATAGCTGCCTGGTGCTGGAACTACCAAAGCTAAGTGTATCTGCTGTAAACTTTTGGTAGTTGTTCCTCCAGCTGTTGTTTGTATTAAATGTCATGACAAACTTGTTAATGCAGAAAATATTTCCTTTAGTAAAGTACCATTACCTGTTGCAGTTCCATCAACATCTAATGTTCAGAGTGTTCCTGATAACATAAGAGATTTTGTTTCTGAATCCATTAAGAAGGCTATGTCTGTTATTCCTCCTTCTGGTAAACATAAAAAGTCTTTTAAAACTTCTCTTTATACAGATTAATTTTTAAATGAACATCATCATTCTGATTCTAATGATTCTTCTGATACAGAGGATTCTGTCTCAGAGGTTGATGCTGATAAATCGTCATATTTATTTAAAATGGAATTTATCCGTTCTTTACTTAAAGAAGTCCTAATTGCATTAGAAATTGAGGATTCTGGTCCTCTTGATACTAAATCTAAACGTTTAGACAAGGTCTTTAGATCTCCTGTGGTTATTCCAGAAGTTTTTCCTGTTCCTGGTGCTATTTCTGAAGTAATTTCCAGAGAATGGAATAATTTGGGTAATTCATTTACTCCTTCTAAACGTTTTAAGCAATTATATCCTGTACCGTCTGACAGATTAGAGTTTTGGGACAAAATCCCTAAAGTTGATGGGGCTATTTCTACCCTTGCTAAACGTACTACTATTCCTACGGCAGATGGTACTTCCTTTAAGGATCCTTTAGATAGGAAAATTGAATCCTTTCTAAGAAAAGCTTATCTGTGTTCAGGTAATCTTCTTAGACCTGCTATATCATTGGCTGATGTTGCTGCAGCTTCAACTTTTTGGTTGGAAACTTTAGCGCAACAAGTAACAGATCATGATTCTCATAATATTATTATTCTTCTTCAACATGCTAATAATTTTATCTGTGATGCCATTTTTGATATTATCAGAGTTGATGTCAGGTTTATGTCTCTAGCTATTTTAGCTAGAAGAGCTTTATGGCTTAAAACTTGGAATGCTGATATGTCTTCTAAATCGACTCTACTTTCCCTTTCTTTCCAGGGTAATAAATTATTTGGTTCTCAGTTGGATTCTATTATCTCAACTGTTACTGGTGGGAAAGGAACTTTTTTACCACAGGATAGAAAATCTAAAGGTAAAAACAGGGCTAATAATCGTTTTCGTTCCTTTCGTTTCAACAAAGAACAAAAGCCTGATCCTTCATCCTCAGGAGCAGTGTCAGTTTGGAAACCATCTCCAGTCTGGAATAAATCCAAGCCTTCTAGAAAAGCAAAGCCAGCTTCTAAGTCCACATGAAGGTGCGGCCCTCATTCCAGCTCAGCTGGTAGGGGGCAGATTACGTTTTCTCAAAGAAATTTGGATCAATTCTGTTCACAATCTTTGGATTCAGAACATTGTTTCAGAAGGGTACAGAATTGGTTTCAAGATAAGACCTCCTGCAAAGAGATTTTTTCTTTCCCGTGTCCCAGTAAACCCAGTGAAAGCTCAAGCATTTCTGAAATGTGTTTCAGATCTAGAGTTGGCTGGAGTAATTATGCCAGTTCCAGTTTTGGAACAGGGGCTGGGGTTTTATTCGAATCTCTTCATTGTACTCAAGAAGGAGAATTCCTTCAGACCAGTTCTGGATCTAAAAATATTGAATCGTTATGTAAGGATACCAACATTCAAAATGGTAACTGTAAGGACTATCTTGCCTTTTGTTCAGCAAGGGCATTATATGTCTACAATAGATTTACAGGATGCATATCTGCATATTCCGATTCATCCAGATCACTATCAGTTCCTGAGATTCTCTTTCCTGGACAAGCATTACCAGTTTGTGGCTCTGCCGTTTGGCCTAGCTACAGCTCCAAGAATTTTTACAAAGGTTCTCGGTGCCCTTCTGTCTGTAATCAGAGAACAGGGTATTGTGGTATTTCCTTATTTGGACGATATCTTGGTACTTGCTCAGTCTTCACATTTAGCAGAATCTCATACGAATCGACTTGTGTTGTTTCTTCAAGATCATGGTTGGAGGATCAATTCACTAAAAAGTTCATTAATTCCTCAGACAAGGGTAACCTTTTTAGGTTTCCAGATAGATTCAGTGTCCATGACTCTATCTTTGACAGACAAGAGACGTCTAAAATTGATTTCAGCTTGTCGAAACCTTCAGTCACAATCATTCCCTTCGGTAGCCTTATGCATGGAAATTCTAGGTCTTATGACTGCTGCATCGGACGCGATCCCCTTTGCTCGTTTTCACATGCGACCTCTTCAGCTCTGTATGCTGAACCAATGGTGCAGGGATTACAGAAAGATATCTCAATTAATATCTTTAAAACCGATTGTCCGACATTCTCTGACATGGTGGACAGATCACCATCATTTAATTCAGGGGGCTTCTTTTGTTCTTCCGACCTGGACTATAATCTCAACAGATGCAAGTCTTACAGGTTGGGGAGCTGTGTGGGGGTCTCTGACGGCACAAGGGGTTTGGGAATCTTAGGAGGTGAGATTACCGATCAATATTTTGGAACTCCGTGCAATTTTCAGAGCTCTTCAGTCTTGGCCCCTTCTGAAGAGAGAGTCGTTCATTTGTTTTCAGACAGACAATGTCACAACTGTGGCATACATCAATCATCAAGGAGGGACTCACAGTCCTCTGGCTATGAAAGAAGTATCTCGAATTCTGGTTTGGGCGGAATCCAGCTCCTGTCTAATCTCTGCGGTTCATATCCCAGGTATAGACAATTGGGAAGCAGATTATCTCAGTCGCCAAACGTTGCATCCGGGCGAATGGTCTCTTCACCCAGAGGTATTTCTTCAGATTGTTCAAATGTGGGAACTCCCAGAAATAGATCTGATGGCTTCTCATCTAAACAAGAAACTTCCCAGGTATCTGTCCAGATCCCGGGATCCTCAGGCGGAAGCAGTGGATGCATTATCACTTCCTTGGAAGTATCATCCTGCCTATATCTTTCCGCCTCTAGTTCTTCTTCCAAGAGTAATCTCCAAGATTCTGAAGGAATGCTCGTTTGTTCTGCTGGTAGCTCCAGCATGGCCTCACAGGTTTTGGTATGCAGATCTTGTCCGGATGGCCTCTTGCCAGCCGTGGACTCTTCCGTTAAGACCAGACCTTCTGTCGCAAGGTCCTTTCTTCCATCAGGATCTCAAATCCTTAAATTTAAAGGTATGGAGATTGAACGCTTGATTCTTGGTCAAAGAGGTTTCTCTGACTCTGTGATTAATACTATGTTACAGGCTCGTAAATCTGTATCTAGAGAGATATATTATAGAGTCTGGAAGACTTATATTTCTTGGTGTCTTTCTCATCATTTTTCCTGGCATTCTTTTAGAATTCCGAGAATTTTACAGTTTCTTCAGGATGGTTTAGATAAAGGTTTGTCCGCAAGTTCCTTGAAAGGACAAATCTCTGCTCTTTCTGTTCTTTTTCACAGAACGATTGCTAATCTTCCTGATATTCATTGTTTTGTACAAGCTTTGGTTCGTATAAAACCTGTCATTAAGTCTATTTCTCCTCCTTGGAGTTTGAATTTGGTTCTGAGGGCTCTTCAAGCTCCTCCTTTTGAACCCATGCATTCATTGGACATTAAATTACTTTCTTGGAAAGTTTTGTTCCTTTTGGCCATCTCTTCTGCCAGAAGAGTCTCTGAATTATCTGCTCTTTCTTGTGAGTCTCCTTTTCTGATTTTTCATCAGGATAAGGCGGTGTTGCGAACTTCTTTTGAATTTTTACCTAAGGTTGTGAATTCCAACAACATTAGTAGAGAAATTGTGGTTCCTTCATTATGTCCTAATCCTAAGAATTCTAAGGAGAAATCGTTGCATTCTTTGGATGTTGTTAGAGCTTTGAAATATTATGTTGAGGCTACTAAGTCTTTCCGAAAGACTTCTAGTCTATTTGTCATCTTTTCCGGTTCTAGAAAAGGTCAGAAAGCTTCTGCCATTTCTTTGGCATCTTGGTTAAAATCCTTAATTCACCATGCTTATGTCGAGTCGGGTAAAACTCTGCCTCAAAGGATTACAGCTCATTCTACTAGGTCAGTTTCTACTTCCTGGGCGTTTAGGAATGAGGCTTCGGTTGATCAGATTTGCAAAGCAGCAACTTGGTCCTCTTTGCATACTTTTACTAAATTCTACCATTTTGATGTGTTTTCTTTTTCTGAAGCTGTTTTTGGTAGAAAAGTACTTCAGGCAGCGGTTTCAGTTTGAATCTTCTGCTTATGTTTTCATTAAACTTTATTTTGGGTGTGGATTATTTTCAGCAGGAATTGGCTGTCTTTATTTTATCCCTCCCTCTCTAGTGACTCTTGCGTGGAAAGATCCACATCTTGGGTAGTCATTATCCCATACGTCACTAGCTCATGGACTCTTGCTAATTACATGAAAGAAAACATAATTTATGTAAGAACTTACCTGATAAATTCATTTCTTTCATATTAGCAAGAGTCCATGAGGCCCACCCTTTTTTGGTGGTTATGATTTTTTTGTATAAAGCACAACTATTCCAATTCCTTATTTTATATGCTTTCGCACTTTTTTTATCACCCCACTTCTTGGCTATTCGTTAAACTGATTTGTGGGTGTGGTGAGGGGTGTATTTATAGGCATTTTGAGGTTTGGGAAACTTTGCCCCTCCTGGTAGGAATGTATATCCCATACGTCACTAGCTCATGGACTCTTGCTAATATGAAAGAAATGAATTTATCAGGTAAGTTCTTACATAAATTATGTTTTTTGGTACCTTTTGTCGCTATAACAAACTACTTTTATTCTATTACTCCTTCCCCCTCACCACCTGCACTGTTCGTCAGCCCATCTCTCTTAACCTTACCTTACTTTTGTATTCATGAACTTCACACATTCCTAAAGACTCTCTCTCCCCCTTGCTCTTCAGCCCGAAAACAGCTTCATTACTGCAAATTTGCATCTCATGTCGCTCTCCCTCTTGCTCACACTAGCTGCTGGCGACATTTCCCCTAATCCTTGTTCCCGTACTGCTAAGCGACACTGGAGGAAATCTCGGAGTTCAGCTGACTTTCTTCACTACAAGTTCCTCCTGAACTCCTACTATTCTGCCCTTAATCTTTATAAGCAACAATAATTCTCTCATCTCTACTCCTCTTTCTCTAACCTGAAACGTCTGTTTTCCACGTTCAATACTCTTCTCCGCCCACCTCCACCTCTTAATACAACTTCTCTCTCAGCTCAAGATTTTGCCAGCCACTTAAATAACATAATTGACTCCATCAGAAATTAAATTGGCTCTTAACATACTACCAATCTCCCACCTCCTCAAAAGCTCACAATCATCCAAATACTCATAAATTTAGCTCTTTTGCCCCTGTTACTGAGGAAGAAGTTTCTGTCCTCCCACCTCACTACCTGTCCCCTCGACCCCATTCTCTCACAGCTACTCTCCTCCCTCTCTTCTACCCTCACCCCCATACTCACACACATTTTCAACCTCTCACTCAGCACTGGTATATTTCCCTCATCTCTAAAACATGCACTGGTCACGCCTATACTCAAAAAACCTTCCCTCGAACCAACCTCCCCATCCAACTACTGTCCTATTTCCCTACTCCCTCTGGCCTCAAAGCTCCTCAAAAAGCTAGTATATGCACGTCTATCCCATTTCCTTACACTAAACTCTCTTCTTGACCCACTGCAATCTGGATTTCGTCCCCATCACTCCACATTGACAGGTTACCAATGACCTACTTACAGCAAAATCCATAGGCCACTTCTCTCTGCTTATCCTCCTTGATCTGTCTGCAGCCTTTGACACTGTTGACCACACTCTTTTGCTCCAAACCCTCAAATCCTTCGGCATCTGCAACACAGCTCTCTTGTGGTTCTCTTCCTATCTAGCTAACCATACCTTTAGTGTAGCCTTCTTCGGAGCTTCCTCTGCCCCGTTACCACTTTCTGTTGGGGTACCTCAAGGCTATGTCCTTGGTCCCCTTCTCTTTTCAATCTACACATCATCATTAGGTTCCTTAATAAAGTCCCACTGGTTTCAATATAATTTGTATGCCAATGACACCCAAATCTACCTCGCTGCACCAGACCTACCTCCTTTTAACTCGTGTCACTAACTGTCTTTCTCATATCTCATATTGAATGTCCTCTCACTACCTTAAAGGGACAGTAAAGTCAAAACTAAACTTTCATGATTCAGATAGGGCATGCAATTTTAAACAACTTTCCAATTTACTTTTATCATCAAATTTGCTTTGTTCCCTTGGTGGTATTTTTGAAAAGCTAAACCTAGCTAGGCTCAAACTGATTTCTAAACCGTTGAAAACCGCCTCTTAGCTCAGAGCATTTTGAAAGTTTTTCAGAGTTAGACAGTCTTAGTTCATGTGTGTCATATAGATAACATTGTGCTCACTCCTGTAAAGTTATTTAGGAGTCTTCACTGATTGACTGCATGTCTGTCAAAGGCACTTAGATAAGGAGGCTGTCTGCAGAGGCTTAGATACAAGGTAATCACAGAGGTTAAAAGTGTATTAATATAACTGTGTTGGTTATGCAAAAACAGGGAATGGGTAATAAAGGGATTATCTATCTTTTTAAATAAGAAAAATTTTGGTGTAGACTGTCCCTTTAAGCTAAATTTCTCCAAAACTGAACTCCTTATTTTTCCCCCTTCTTCCAAAATCTCCACCCCCCCAATTTTCTATAACTGTTGATAATTATATCATTACCCCTACCCCGCATGCCTGATGTCTTGGGGTCACCTTCATTCCTCACATTCAGTCCTTGGCTAAAGCCTGCTGCTTCCACCTTAAAAACATCTCTAAAATTAGACATTTCCTTACTCAAGACACAACTAAGATTTTAATCCACTCTCTCATCCTTTCCCGTCTCGACTACTACAACTCTGTCCTCTCTGTTCTACCTAGCTGCCACCTAGCCCCTTTACAATCCATAATGAATGCCTCTGCCAGGCTCATCTTCCTTACACGTCGCTCTTCATCTGCTGCACCTCTCTGCCAATCCCTTCACTGGCTTCCTCTTGCCTCCAGGATTAAACCCAAAATCCTCACTCTTACATACAAAGCCCTCAACTGCACTGCTCCCCCCTACATTTCAGACCTTGTCTCCAGATACTCTCCCTCCCATCCCCTTCACTCTGCTCACAATCTCCTACTCTCTTCCCAGACTGGCCCCCATCTTGTGGAACTCCCTACCTCACTCCACAAGACTCTTCCCCTAGTTTTAACAGCTTCAAGCGCTCCCTAAAGACTCTACTATTCAGGGATGCATACAACCAAAACTAACCTTTCCTAACTCCATTGCTTTCCCCTTGAACCCCTTATAATGTAAGCCTGTGAGCCCAGCTGTTTGCAGATCGCCTTCATAAGAGCCGACTACAACAGTGCAACTCTGGGCAGGGCCCTCTACCCATTTGATCCCTATAAATGTTATCCTGTATACCAACTATGTTTATAGCGCTGCAGAATCTGTTGGCGCTCTACAAATACCTGTTAATAATAATAATACCTAAATAACCTATCAGCATATCTTTAACTTCCCTTCGTACCAACATTGGTAAACTTTTAGGAGGCCGTAGCGTTTCCACCCCACCCCGACCAGAGCATTTTTACCATTTTGGCCTTAACTCCATTTAAACAGAAATAGAGCCTTGCTTTTTTATTTACTTATCAAAACATATATATTTTTTAGTAGACAATGCAAAGTATTGATCTAGGCACATTTTGGTATATTTCATGCCACCATTTCACCACCAAATGCAATCAATTAAAAAAAATTGTTAACTTTTTCACAAACTTTGGGGTTCTCACTGAAATTATTTACATACCGCTTTTGCAGTCATAACAAAAATGGATGTAAAAGCTTTTCTGGAATAACCTTCGTTCTAAAATAGCAGACATGCATGGCTTTGCCATTGCTTTTTGGTAATTAGAAGTCTGCTTATTGCAGCTGCACACCACACTTTTATTCCCGGCAGTGAAGAGGTTAATTAGATAGCTTGTAAGGTTAAATTAAGCTTTAGTGTAGAGATTACCCTCCCACCTGACACTTCCCACCCCCTGATACCTCCCAAACAGCTTTCTTCCCTCCCTTACCCCCAACTGGTCACCCCCATCTTAGGTACTGGCAGACAGTCTGCCAGTATGCAGTTTTAGTACTTTAAAAAATATATTTTTTAAATTACTATTATTTTGTATGTTTTTACCTTCCTACTTTCCCGATCTCTCCAAAAAAGCTCTCTAACCCCCCCCCCAACTAGTTAGGTACTGATAGCTGTCTGCTAGTACCCAGTTTTCTATTCATTTTCTCCAACATAGGTGTGTCCGGTCCACGGCGTCATCCTTACTTGTGGGATATTCTCTTCCCCAACAGGAAATGGCAAAGAGCCCAGCAAAGCTGGTCACATGATCCCTCCTAGGCTCCGCCTACCCCAGTCATTCTCTTTGCCGTTGTACAGGCAACATCTCCACGGAGATGGCTTAGAGTTTTTTAGTGTTTAACTGTAGTTTTTATTATTCAATCAAGAGTTTGTTATTTTGAAATAGTGCTGGTATGTACTATTTACTCAGAAACAGAAAAGAGATGAAGATTTCTGTTTGTATGAGGAAAATGATTTTAGCAACCGTAACTAAAATCCATGGCTGTTCCACACAGGACTGTTGAGAGCAATTAACTTCAGTTGGGGGAACAGTGTGCAGTCTCTTGCTGCTTGAGGTATGACACATTCTAACAAGACGATGTAATGCTGGAAGCTGTCATTTTCCCTATGGGATCCGGTAAGCCATGTTTATTACGATCATAAATAAGGGCTTCACAAGGGCTTATTAAGACTGTAGACTGTTTCTGGGCTAAATCGATTCATTATTAACACATATTTAGCCTTGAGGAATCATTTTATCTGGGTATTTTTGATATAATAATATCGGCAGGCACTGTATTAGACACCTTATTCCTTAGGGGCTTTCCCAAAGCTTAAGCAGAGCCTCATTTTCGCGCCGGTGTGGCGCACTTGTTTTTGAGAGGCATGGCATGCAGTCGCATGTGAGAGGAGCTCTGATACTTAGAAAAGACTTTCTGAAGGCGTCATTTGGTATCGTATTCCCCTTTGGGCTTGGTTGGGTCTCAGCAAAGCAGATACCAGGGACTGTAAAGGGGTTAAAGTTTAAAACGGCTCTGGTTCCGTTATTTTAAGGGTTAAAGCTTCCAAATTTGGTGTGCAATACTTTTAAGGCTTTAAGACACTGTGGTGAAAATTTGGTGAATTTTGAACAATTCCTTCATGTTTTTTCGCAATTGCAGTAATAAAGTGTGTTCAGTTTAAAATTTAAAGTGACAGTAACGGTTTTATTTTAAAACGTTTTTGTACTTTGTTATCAAGTTTATGCCTGTTTAACATGTCTGAACTACCAGATAGACTGTGTTCTGAATGTGGGGAAGCCAGAATTCCTATTCATTTAAATAAATGTGATTTATGTGATAATGACAATGATGCCCAAGATGATTCCTCAAGTGAGGGGAGTAAGCATGGTACTGCATCATTCCCTCCTTCGTCTACACGAGTCTTGCCCACTCAGGAGGCCCCTAGTACATCTAGCGCGCCAATACTCCTTACTATGCAACAATTAACGGCTGTAATGGATAATTCTGTCAAAAACATTTTAGCCAAAATGAACCCTTGTCAGCGTAAGCGTGGCTGCTCTGTTTTAGATACTGAAGAGCATGACGACGCTGATATTAATATCTCTGAAGGGCCCCTAACCCAGTCTGATGGGGCCAGGGAGGTTTTGTCTGAGGGAGAAATTACTGATTCAGGGAACATTTCTCAACAGGCTGAACCTGATGTGATTGCATTTAAATTTAAGTTGGAACATCTCCGCATTCTGCTTAAGGAGGTATTATCCACTCTGGATGATTGTGAACAGTTGGTCATCCCAGAGAAACTATGTAAAATGGACAAGTTCCTAGAGGTGCCGGGGCTCCCAGAAGCTTTTCCTATACCCAAGCGGGTGGCGGACATTGTTAATAAAGAATGGGAAAGGCCCGGTATTCCTTTCGTCCCTCCCCCCATATTTAAAAAATTGTTTCCTATGGTCGACCCCAGAAAGGACTTATGGCAGACAGTCCCCAAGGTCGAGGGAGCGGTTTCCACTTTAAACAAACGCACCACTATACCCATAGAGGATAGTTGTGCTTTCAAAGATCCTATGGATAAAAAATTAGAAGGTTTGCTTAAAAAGATGTTTGTTCAGCAGGGTTACCTTCTACAACCAATTTCATGCATTGTCCCTGTCGCTACAGCCGCATGTTTCTGGTTCGATGAGCTGATAAAGACGCTAGATAGTGATTCTCCTCCTTATGAGGAGATTATGGACAGAATCAATGCTCTCAAATTGGCTAATTCTTTCACCCTAGACGCCACTTTGCAATTGGCTAGGTTAGCGGCTAAGAATTCTGGGTTTGCTATTGTGGCGCGCAGAGCGCTTTGGTTGAAATCTTGGTCGGCTGATGCGTCTTCCAAGAACAAGCTACTTAACATTCCTTTCAAGGGGAAAACGCTGTTTGGCCCTGACTTGAAAGAGATTATCTCTGATATCACTGGGGGTAAGGGCCACGCCCTTCCTCAGGATCGGCCTTTCAAGGCAAAAAATAGACCTAATTTTCGTCCCTTTCGTAAAAACGGACCAGCCCAAAGTGCTACGTCCTCTAAGCAAGAGGGTAATACTTCTCAAGCCAAGCCAGCTTGGAGACCAATGCAAGGCTGGAACAAGGGAAAGCAGGCCAAGAAACCTGCCACTGCTACCAAGACAGCATGAAATGTTGGCCCCCGATCCGGGACCGGATCTGGTGGGGGGCAGACTCTCTCTCTTCGCTCAGGCTTGGGCAAGAGATGTTCTGGATCCTTGGGCGCTAGAAATAGTCTCCCAAGGTTATCTTCTGGAATTCAAGGGACTTCCCCCAAGGGGGAGGTTCCACAGGTCTCAGTTGTCTTCAGACCACATAAAAAGACAGGCGTTCTTACATTGTGTAGAAGACCTGTTAAAAATGGGAGTGATTCATCCAGTTCCATTAAGAGAACAAGGGATGGGGTTCTACTCCAATCTGTTCATAGTTCCCAAAAAAGAGGGAACGTTCAGACCAATCTTAGATCTCAAGATCTTGAACAAGTTTCTCAAGGTTCCATCGTTCAAGATGGAAACCATTCGAACTATTCTTCCTTCCATCCAGGAAGGTCAATTCATGACCACAGGTGGATTTAAAGGATGCGTATCTACATATTCCTATCCACAAGGAACATCATCGGTTCCTAAGGTTCGCATTCCTGGACAAACATTACCAGTTCGTGGCGCTTCCTTTCGGATTAGCCACTGCTCCAAGGATTTTCACAAAGGTACTAGGGTCCCTTCTAGCTGTGCTACGACCAAGGGGCGTTGCGGTAGTACCTTACTTGGACGACATTCTGATTCAAGCGTCGTCCCTTCCTCAAGCAAAGGCTCACACGGACATCGTCCTGGCCTTTCTCAGATCTCACGGATGGAAAGTGAACGTGGAAAAGAGTTCTCTATCCCCGTCAACAAGGGTTCCCTTCTTGGGGACAATTATAGACTCCTTAAAAATGAGGATTTTTCTGACAGAGGTCAGAAAAACAAAACTTCTAGACTCTTGTCGGATACTTCATTCCGTTCCTCTTCCTTCCATAGCTCAGTGCATGGAAGTGATCGGGTTGATGGTAGCGGCAATGGACATAGTTCCTTTTGCGCGCATTCATCTAAGACCATTACAACTGTGCATGCTCAGTCAGTGGAATGGGGACTATACAGACTTGTCTCCGAAGATACAAGTAAATCAGAGGACCAGAGACTCACTCCGTTGGTGGCTGTCCCTGGACAACCTGTCACAAGGGATGACATTCCGCAGACCAGAGTGGGTCATTGTCACGACCGACGCCAGTCTGATGGGCTGGGGCGCGGTCTGGGGACCCCTGAAAGCTCAGGGTCTTTGGTCTCGGGAAGAATCTCTTCTACCGATAAATATTCTGGAACTGAGAGCGATATTCAATACTCTCAAGGCCTGGCCTCAGCTAGCGAGGACCAAGTTCATACGGTTTCAATCAGACAACATGACAACTGTTGCGTACATCAACCATCAGGGGGGAACAAGGAGTTCCCTAGCGATGGAAGAAGTGACCAAAATCATTCTATGGGCGGAGTCTCACTCCTGCCACCTGTCTGCTATCCACATCCCAGGAGTGGAAAATTGGGAAGCGGATTTTCTGAGTCGTCAGACATTGCATCCGGGGGAGTGGGAACTCCATCCGGAAATCTTTGCCCAAGTCACTCACCTGTGGGGCATTCCAGACATGGATCTGATGGCCTCTCGTCAGAACTTCAAAGTTCCTTGCTACGGGGCCAGATCCAGGGATCCCAAGGCGGCTCTAGTGGATGCACTAGTAGCACCTTGGACCTTCAAACTAGCTTATGTGTTCCCGCCATTTCCTCTCATCCCCAGGCTGGTAGCCAGGATCAATCAGGAGAGGGCGTCGGTGATCTTGATAGCTCCTGCGTGGCCACGCAGGACTTGGTATGCAGATCTGGTGAATATGTCATCGGCTCCACCTTGGAAGCTACCTTTGAGACGAGACCTTCTTGTTCAGGGTCCGTTCGAACATCCGAATCTGGTTTCACTCCAGCTGACTGCTTGGAGATTGAACGCTTGATTTTATCGAAGCGAGGATTCTCAGATTCTGTTATCGATACTCTTGTTCAGGCCAGAAAGCCTGTAACTAGAAAGATTTACCACAAAATTTGGAAAAAATATATCTGTTGGTGTGAATCTAAAGGATTCCCTTGGGACAAGGTTAAGATTCCTAGGATTCTATCCTTCCTTCAAGAAGGATTGGAAAAAGGATTATCTGCAAGTTCCCTGAAGGGACAGATTTCTGCCTTGTCGGTGTTACTTCACAAAAAGCTGGCAGCTGTGCCAGATGTTCAAGCCTTTGTTCAGGCTCTGGTTAGAATCAAGCCTGTTTACAAACCTTTGACTCCTCCTTGGAGTCTCAATTTAGTTCTTTCAGTTCTTCAGGGGGTTCCGTTTGAACCCTTACATTCCGTTGATATTAAGTTATTATCTTGGAAAGTTTTGTTTTTAGTTGCAATTTCTTCTGCTAGAAGAGTCTCAGAATTATCTGCTCTGCAGTGTTCTCCTCCTTATCTGGTGTTCCATGCAGATAAGGTGGTTTTACGTACTAAACCTGGTTTTCTTCCAAAAGTTGTTTCTAACAAAAACATTAACCAGGAGATTATCGTACCTTCTCTGTGTCCAAAACCAGTTTCAAAGAAGGAACGTTTGTTGCACAATTTGGATGTTGTTCGCGCTCTAAAATTCTATTTAGATGCTACAAAGGATTTTAGACAAACATCTTCCTTGTTTGTTGTTTATTCAGGTAAAAGGAGAGGTCAAAAAGCAACTTCTACCTCTCTCTCTTTTTGGATTAAAAGCATCATCAGATTGGCTTACGAGACTGCCGGGCGGCAGCCTCCCGAAAGAATCACAGCTCATTCCACTAGGGCTGTGGCTTCCACATGGGCCTTCAAGAACGAGGCTTCTGTTGATCAGATATGTAGGGCAGCGACTTGGTCTTCACTGCACACTTTTACCAAATTTTACAAGTTTGATACTTTTGCTTCTTCTGAGGCTATTTTTGGGAGAAAGGTTTTGCAAGCCGTGGTGCCTTCCATTTAGGTGACCTGATTTGCTCCCTCCCTTCATCCGTGTCCTAAAGCTTTGGTATTGGTTCCCACAAGTAAGGATGACGCCGTGGACCGGACACACCTATGTTGGAGAAAACAGAATTTATGTTTACCTGATAAATTTCTTTCTCCAACGGTGTGTCCGGTCCACGGCCCGCCCTGGTTTTTTAATCAGGTCTGATAATTTATTTTCTTTAACTACAGTCACCACGGTACCATATGGTTTCTCCTATGCAAATATTCCTCCTTAACGTCGGTCGAATGACTGGGGTAGGCGGAGCCTAGGAGGGATCATGTGACCAGCTTTGCTGGGCTCTTTGCCATTTCCTGTTGGGGAAGAGAATATCCCACAAGTAAGGATGACGCCGTGGACCGGACACACCGTTGGAGAAAGAAATTTATCAGGTAAACATAAATTCTGTTTTCTTTATTAAAAAAAAAAAAAAAGAAACATTTTCTTTTCTTGTAGTGGAGATGCCCCCCTACATTTACCCCACCTCCCCCTTCCAAGATCTTTTCCCCCTACCCTCTATTCCCCCTCTCCACTCTAGGATCTCCCTCTTTTGTTGTGATGGGTCACAACAGTGGTGAGAACATGGGAGAAAGAGGCCCAGGACAGCAATGCCGGTCATTAAGGGTATAAAGCACATCTTTTTTTTTCCTGCTCATACTTTTTGGCTCTTACTCCTTCTAGCTGGACTAGCAGACTCCCCTTTTTATTACACGCTCCACTGTGTGTGTTTTCTTTTGGAATGTTTTAATTACATTTGTAATTTTATTTTACATACATAAAGCATTTATATTTTTTAAGATGGTGCTTCGCTCTACTTGTTGATTCTCTTACTCCTTCTTACACCTCACTGCTTGGCTACACGTTAAACTGAGGTATGTGAGAGGGGTTTTATAGGCTTTTTGGGGTTTGCCTCCTCCTGGTAGGAATATATATCCCATATGTAACAGATTGTGGACTCTTGCCACCATAAAATAAATACATTTATCATGTGAGATATAAATTATGTTTTTACTTTCAACTCGTAATACGAGTGGGAGCGTCAATTAGTGCTCCACTTGTAATCTGGCCCAGAATGTGTACATTAGCAGGTACATCTCTCTGTCAGAAATCTAACACATAAAAAGGAAAGGTAAAATAGACAAAGAGAAAAACTAATGTATGAGAGCCACAACACTATTATTTCTGTATAAACATAAGAAAGTACATAAAAGTTCATCATCTTTTTTCCCCCTGAAATAGATATTACTTATAGAAAGCAATTATGTTAATTTAATTAATTACTGTATATATTTCTTTCATGTAATTAGTACAGCTACTTATACCCAGGGCGATACACTTAAGAAATTGCTTAGGGTTTTAATCAAATTCAAAGCTGTTTATCACTTGTGAGTATGCGGTACCTTATCCGTTAATGCTCCATCCGTTGCCCGGTCATTGCTCCATCTTTCACAAGGCACTTAGTGGTAAATCCACGCCTTAAATTAAATTACAACAATATAGCAATTTACTGGATCGTCTGTTTCACTTTATGCTGCCTTAGCCTTATTAAAAAAAAAAATTATGATCCCTTAGTGCTGGTTTAAGAGTCACTTTATTCCTCTTTTTCTTTGATATATATATATATATATATATATATATATATATATATATATACATATATATATACAGCCACCAATCAACAGCTACAACCTAGGTTATCTGCTGCTCCTGAGCTTGCCTAGATAAACCTTTCAGCAAAGGATAACAAGATAAGGAAACAAATTAAATAGTAGAAGTAAATTGGAAAGTTGTTTAAAATTGTATTCTCTATCTGAATCATGAAAGAAACAATTTGGGTTTCATGTCCCTTTAAGGTATCTGATGGTCTTGGGAATATTTAGGTAACTGATGGTATTGGGGGGTATTGAGCAGCAGAGGTCCCATTGAGAGTTTAGCCTCAGCCCACTGGCCCCCACAGAAAACCTGAATTGTTTGTATGATGCCTCAATTATCCATGGCAGTCCAAAATGAAACCAGGGATGACCAGACACTTGCAGGATATATTGAGAAGTGGCACAATACTCTTTATTCAACAAAGAACTATTAAGACTGAAGCAGAGCTTGAAGATTACCTTACTCCAAACAGGAGAAAGTAGAACTTATGACATTAGTAAAGAAAGAGGTTTAAGTAGAGGGGCACCTGGAAACACAAAATATCTACCTACTCCAAGCAGAAAAAAAGATAACATAATTTATGTAAGAACTTACCTGATAAATTAATTTCTTTCATATTAGCAAGAGTCCATGAGCTAGTGATGTATGGGATATACATTCCTACCAGGAGGGGCAAAGTTTCCCAAACCTTAAAATGCCTATAAATACACCTCTCACCACACCCACAATTCAGTTTTACAAACTTTGCCTCCCGTGGAGGTGGTGAAGTAAGTTTGTGCTTAAGATTCTTCGTTGATATGCGCTTCGCAACAGGTTGAAGCCCGGTTTTCCTCTCAGAGTGCAGCGAATGTCGGAGAGATGTGAAGAGAGTATTGCCTATTTGAATACAATGGTCTACCTCTAGGGGATCTATTTCATAGGTTCTCTGTTATCGGTCATAGAGATTTCTTCTCCTACCTACCTTTTCAGATCGACAATATACTCTTATATACCATTACCTCTACTGATTCTCGTTTCAGTACTGGTTTGGCTATCTGCTATATGTAGAGGAGTGTCCTGGGGTAAGTAAGTCTTATTTTTTGTGACACTCTACGCTATGGTTGGGCACTTTATATGTAAAGTTCTAAATATATGTCTATAAACTTATATTTGCCTTGATTCAGGATAATCAGTATTCCTTTTCAAATACAGACTGTCAGTTTCATTATTGGGATAATGCATTTAATTATTTTTTCTTACCTTGAAAAATTTCATTTGGCCATTTTTTCCTGCATGCTGTTAGGCTCGCAGGGGCAGAAAATGTTTCTTTTTATTACGTCTTTTTTTGGCGCAAACTTTTTTGGCGCTAAAAATTGTCATTTCCGGTAACGTAATTTACGCCGGAAGTTGTATTCTGTTACGCATGCGTATTCAGACATTTTTTTGCGCCAAAAAAATTTGGGCGTCTTTTTTACTCACATTATTTAAACATTTCTTTTTCTTTGCTTCTGGTTCTAGAAGCTTATTTTTTGCATTCTTTCCCATTCCTGAAACTGTCATTTAAGGAATTTGATAATTTTGCTTTATATGTTGTTTTTTCTATTACATATTGCAAGATGTCTCACCCTGACCCTGGATCTAAATCCACTAATGGACATACGCTGCCTGATGCTGGTTCTACCAAAGTTAAGTGTATATGTTGTAAACTTGTGGTAACTGTTCCTCCAGCTGTAGTTTGTGAAAGCTGTCATGATAAACTTTCCAATGCAGATTGTGTTTCCATTAGTAATAATCCTTTACCTGTTGTTGTTCCTTCAACATCTATTGTTCAGGATGTTCCTGTTAATGTTAAAGAATTTGTTTCTAATTCTATTAGGAAGGCTCTGTCTGTTATTCCTCCTTCCAGTAAACGTAAAAGGTCTTTCAAAACTTCTCACACTTCAGATGAATTTTTAGGGGACCGCCATCATTCTGACTTATCTGTTTCTGATGAGGTTTTTTCCGGTTCAGAAGATTCTACTTCAGATATTGATACTGATAAATCTTCATATTTATTTAAGATGGAGTTTATTCGTTCATTACTTAAAGAGGTTTTGATTGCTTTAGATATGGAGGAGTCTAGTCCTCTTGATACTAAAACTGCTAAACGTTTAAATTCGGTTTATAAACCTCATGTGTTAATTCCGGAAGTTTTTCCAGTTCCTGATACTATCTCAGATGTGATTGCTAGGGAATGGGATAGTCTGGGTACTTAATTTACTCCTTCTCCAAGGTTTAAGAAATTGTACCCTGTGCCATCTGATAGATTGGAGTTTTGGGATAAAATCCCTAAAGTCGATGGGGCTATCTCTACTCTTGCCAAACGTACTGCTATTCCTACGGCAGATAGCACTTCGTTTAAAGATCCTTTAGATAGGAAAATTGAATCTTTTTTAAGAAAAGCTTATTTATGTTCAGGTAATCTACTAAGACCTGCTATCTCTTTGGCTGATGTTGCAGCAGCTTCAACTTTCTGGTTGGAGGCTTTAGCGCAACAAGTGAAATATCATAATACATATAGCATTGTTAAACTTCTTCAACACGCTAATAACTTTGTCTGTGATGCCATTTTTTATATCATTAGAGTTGATGTCCGGTATATGTCTTTAGCTATTTTAGCTAGACGAGCTTTATGGCTTAAATCCTGGAATGTAGATATGTCTTCTAAGTCAACTTTGCTTTCTCTCTCTTTCCAAGGTAATAAGTTGTTTGGTTCTCAGTTGGATTCTATAATTTCAACTGTTACTGGAGGGAAGGGTGCCTTTTTGCCTCAGGGTAAAAAATCTAAAGGTAATTACAGGGCTGCTAATCGTTTTCGTTCCTTTCGTCAGATTAAGGAGCAGAAGTCCGATCCTTCCCCTAAAGGAACAGTTTCCGGTTGGAAACCTAATCCAGTCTGGAATAAATCCAAGCCTTCTAGAAAGTCAAAACCAGCTCCTAAATCCGCATGAAGGTGCGGCCCTCATTCCAGCGCATCTGGTAGGGGGCAGGTTACGATTTTTCAAAGAGGTTTGGATCAATTCGGTTCACAATTTTGGATTCAGAACATTGTTTCGCAAGGGTACAGAATAGGTTTCAAAGTAAGACCGCCTGGGAGAAGATTCTTTCTCACACGCATTCCAGTCAATCCAGTGAAGGCTCAGGCGTTTCTGAAATGTGTTTCAGACCTAGAGTTAGCTGGGGTAATTATACCAGTTCCAGTTCTGGAACAAGGTCTGGGGTTTTATTCGAATCTATTCATCGTACCAAAGAAAGAGAATTCTTTCAGACCAGTTCTGGACCTAAAGATATTGAATCATTATGTAAGGATACCAACATTCAAAATGGTGACTATAAGAACTATTCTGCCTTTTGTTCAGCAAGGGCATTATATGTCTACAATAGACTTACAGGATGCATACCTGCATATTCCAATTCATCCAGATCATTATCAGTTTCTGAGATTCTCTTTTCTAGACAAGCATTACCAGTTTATTGCTCTTACATTTGGTCTAGCAACAGCACCAAGGATCTTTTCGAAGGTTCTCGGTGCCCTTCTCTCTGTAATCAGAGAACAGGGTATTGCGGTATTTCCTTATTTGGACGATATCTTGGTACTTGCTCAGTCTTCACATTCTGCAGAATCTCATACGAATCAACTTGTGTTGTTTCTTCAAGGTCATGGTTGGAGGATCAATTTGCCAAAGAGTTCATTGATTCCTCAGACAAGGGTAACCTTTTTAGGTTTCCAAATAGATTCAGTGTCCATGACTTTGTCTCTGACAGAAAAGAGACGTCTGAAATTGGTTTCAGCCTGTCGAAGCCTTCAGTCTCAATCGTTCGGTAGCATTATACATGGAGATTTTAGGTCTCATGACTGCTGCATCGGACGCGATCCCTTTTGCTCGTTTTCACACGAGACCACTCCAGCTTCGTATGCTGAACCAGTGGTGCAGGGATTATACAAGGATATCCTTAAATCCCAATGTTCGATCATCTCTAACTTGGTGGATGGATCACCATTGTTTAATTCAAGGGGCCTCTTTTGTTCGTCCAACCTGGACTGTGATCTCAACAGATGCAAGTCTTTCAGGTTGGGGAGCTGTATGGGGATCTCTGACAGCGCAAGGGGTTTGGGAATCTCAGGAGGCGAGATTACCAATCAACATTTTGGAACTCCGTGCGATTTTCAGAGCTCTTCAATTTTGGCCTCTTCTGAAGAGAGAATCGTTTATTTGTTTTCAAACAGACAATGTCACGACCGTGGCATATGTCAATCATCAAGGTGGGACTCACAGTCCTCAAGCTATGAAAGAAGTATCTCGGATACTTGTATGGGCGGAATCCAGCTCCTGTCTAATTTCTGCGGTTCACACCCCAGGTGTAGACAATTGGGAAGCAGATTATCTCAGTCGCCAGATGTTACATCCGGGCGAATGGTCTCTTCATCCAGAGGTTTTTCCTTAGATTGTTCGAATCTGGGGTCTTCCAGAAATAGATCTGATGGCCTCTCATCTGAACAAGAAACTTCCCAGGTATCTGTCCAGATCCCGGGATCCTCAGGCGGAAGCAGTGGATGCGTTGTCAATTCCTTGGAATTATCATCCTGCTTATATCTTTCCGCCTTCCAAAAGTAATCTCCAAAATTCTAATGGAGCGTTCATTTGTACTGCTGGTGGCTCCAGCATGGCCACTCAGGTTTTGGTTTTCGGATCTCGTTCGGATGGCCAGTTGCCAACCTTGGACACTTCCATTAAGACCAGACCTTCTATCTCAAGGCCCATTTTTCCATCAGGATCTCAAATCATTAAATTTGAAGGTATGGAGATTGAACGCTTGATCCTCAGTCATAGAGGTTTCTCTGACTCAGTGATTAATACTATGTTACAGGCTCGTAAAACCGTCTCTAGAAAGATTTATTATCGAGTTTGGAAGACTTACATCTCTTGGTGTTCTTCTCATAAATTCTCCTGGCATTCTTTCAGAATTCCTAGAATTTTACAATTTCTTCAGGATGGTTTGGATAAAGGTTTGTCTGCAAGTTCTTTGAAGGGACAAATCTCTGCTCTTTCTGTTCTTTTTCACAGAAAGATTGCTAATCTTCCGGATATTCATTGTTTTGTACAGGCTTTGTCTCGTATCAAACCTGTCATTAAGTCGATCTCTCCTCCTTGGAGTCTTAATTTGGTTTTGAAAGCTTTGCAGGCTCCTCCGTTTGAGCCTATGCATTCTCTGGACATTAAATTACTTTCCTGGAAAGTATTGTTCCTTTTGGCTATCTCTTCTGCTAGAAGAGTTTCTGAGTTATCTGCTCTTTCTTGTGAATCTCCTTTTCTGATTTTTCATCAGGATAAGGCGGTGTTACGGACTTCTTTTCAATTTTTACCTAAGGTTGTGAATTCTAACAACATTAGTAGAGAAATTGTTGTTCCTTCATTGTGTCCTAATCCTAAGAATTCTAAGGAAAGATACTTACATTCTTTGGATGTAGTTAGAGCTTTAAAATACTATGTTGAAGCTACTAAAGATTTTAGGAAGACTTCCAGTCTATTTGTTATCTTTTCTGGTTCCAGGAAAGGTCAGAAGGCATCCGCCATTTCTTTGGCGTCTTGGTTAAAGTCTTTGATTTATCATGCTTATGTGGAGTCGGGTAAGTCCCCGCCTCAAAGGATTACGGCTCATTCTACTAGGTCAGTTTCTACTTCCTGGGCTTTTAAGAATGAAGCTTCTGTTGATCAGATTTGCAAAGCAGCAACTTGGTCTTCTTTGCATACTTTTACTAAATTCTACCATTTTGATGTGTTTTCTTCTTCTGAAGCAGTTTTGGGTAGAAAAGTACTTCAGGCAGCTGTTTCTGTTTGATTAGTCTGCTTATAATTTCAGTTTTCTTCTGTTATGTGTGATCAGTCCACGGGTCATCATTACTTCTGGGATATAACTCCTCCCCAACAGGAAATGCAAGAGGATTCACCCAGCAGAGCTGCATATAGCTCCTCCCCTCTACGTCACTCCCAGTCATTCTCTTGCACCCAACGACTAGATAGGATGTGTGAGAGGACTATGGTGATTATACTTAGTTTTTATAACTTCAATCAAAAGTTTGTTATTTTACAATAGCACCGGAGCGTGTTATTGCCTCTCTGGCAGAGTTTGAAGAAGAATCTACCAGAGTTTTTTTACTATGATTTTAACCGGAGTAGTTAAGATCATATTGCTGTTTCTCGGCCATCTGAGGGAGGTAAAAGCTTCAGATCAGGGGACAGCGGGCAGATGAATCTGCATTGAGGTATGTAGCAGTTTTTATTTTCTGAATGGAATTGATGAGAAAATCCTGCCATACCGTTATAATGACATGTATGTATACTCTACACTTCAGTATTCTGGGGATGGTACTTCACTGGAATTACTCTGTAAAAAGTACATTAAACCTTTTAATAGGTATTTATTATGTTAAACGTTTTTGCTGGAATGTAGAATCGTTTGCATTTTCTGAGGTACTGAGTGAATAAATGTTTGGGCATTATTTTTCCACTTGGCAGTTGCTTGTTTTAATTGTGATGTGAGGGGGAGGGGCCGTTTTTGACGCTCTTTGCTACGCATCAAAAATTTCCAGTCAGTTACTCTTGTATTTCCTGCATGATCCGGTTCATCTCTAACAGAACTCAGTGGTCTTCAAACTTCTTTGAAGGGAGGTAGATTCTCTCAGCAGAGCTGTGAGACTTATATATTGACTGTGATTAAAAACGTTGCTCTCTTATTTTTACGTTTTCAATTTAATTATTGTTACTTTACTAATGGGAACAAACCTTTGCTAAAAGTTGTGTTGTTTTCAAGGATTGATGCTATAACAGTTTTTCAGTTCATTATTTCAACTGTCATTTAATCGTTTAGTGCTTCTTTGAGGCACAGTACGTTTTTATTAAATAAGATTGTAACCAAGTTGCAAGTTTATTTGCTAGTGTGTTAAACATGTCTGATTCAGAGGAAGATACCTGTGTCATTTGTTCCAATGCCAAGGTGGAGCCCAATAGAAATTTATGTACTAACTGTATTGATGCTACTTTAAATAAAAGCCAATCTGTACAAATTGAACAAATTTCACCAAACAGCGAGGGGAGAGTTATGCCGACTAACTCGCCTCACGTGTCAGTACCTGCATCTCCCGCCCGGGAGGTCCGTGATATTGTGACGCCTAGTACATCTGGGCGGCCATTACAGATAACATTACAAGATATGGCTACTGTTATGACTGAAGTTTTGGCTAAATTACCAGAACTAAGGGGCAAGCGTGATCACTCTGGGGTGAGAACAGAGTGCGCTGATAATACTAGAGCCATGTCTGATACTGCGTCACAGCTTGCAGAGCATGAGGACGGAGAGCTTCATTCTGTGGGTGACGGTTCTGATCCAAACAGATTGGATTCAGATATTTCAAATTTTAAATTTAAATTAGAGAACCTCCGTGTATTACTAGGGGAGGTTTTAGCGGCTCTTAATGATTGTAACACTGTTGCAATACCAGAGAAATTGTGTAGGTTGGATAAATACTTTGCGGTACCGGCGAGTACTGACGTTTTTCCTATACCTAAGAGACTAACTGAAATTGTTACTAAGGAGTGGGATAGACCCGGTGTGCCGTTCTCACCCCCTCCAATATTTAGAAAGATGTTTCCAATAGACGCCACCACACGGGACTTATGGCAAACGGTCCCTAAGGTGGAGGGAGCAGTTTCTACTTTAGCTAAGCGTACCACTATCCCGGTGGAGGATAGCTGTGCTTTTTCAGATCCAATGGATAAAAAATTAGAGGGTTACCTTAAGAAAATGTTTGTTCAACAAGGTTTTATATTGCAACCCCTTGCATGCATCGCGCCGATTACGGCTGCGGCAGCATTTTGGATGGAGTCTCTGGAAGAGAACCTTAGTTCAGCTACGCTGGACGACATTACGGACAGGCTTAGAGTCCTTAAACTAGCTAATTCATTCATTTCGGAGGCCGTAGTACATTTAACCAAACTTACGGCTAAGAACTCAGGATTCGCCATTCAGGCACGTAGGGCGCTGTGGCTAAAATCCTGGTCAGCTGATGTAACTTCTAAGTCCAAATTACTTAATATACCTTTCAAAGGGCAAACTTTATTTGGGCCCGGTTTGAAAGAAATTATCGCTGACATTACAGGAGGTAAGGGCCACGCCCTGCCTCAAGACAAAGCCAAAGCTAAGGCTAGACAGTCTAATTTTCGTCCCTTTCGGAATTTCAAAGCAGGAGCAGCACCAACTTCCACTGCACCAAAACAGGAAGGAGCCGTTGCTCGTTACAGACAAGGCTGGAAACCTAACCAGTCCTGGAACAAGGGCAAGCAGGCCAGGAAACCTGCTGCTGCCCCTAAGACAGCATGAATCGAGGGCCCCCGATCCGGGACCGGATCTAGTGGGGGGCAGACTCTCTCTCTTCGCCCAGGCTTGGGCAAGAGATGTTCAGGATCCCTGGGCGCTAGAGATCATATCTCAGGGATACCTTCTAGACTTCAAATTCTCTCCCCCAAGAGGGAGATTTCATCTGTCAAGGTTGTCAACAAACCAGATAAAGAAAGAAGCGTTTCTACGCTGTGTACAAGATCTGTTATTAATGGGAGTGATCCATCCGGTTCCGCGGTCGGAACAGGGACAAGGGTTTTACTCAAACCTGTTTGTGGTTCCCAAAAAAGAGGGAACTTTCAGGCCAATCTTGGATTTAAAGATCCTAAACAAATTCCTAAGAGTTCCATCGTTCAAAATGGAAACTATTCGGACAATCTTACCCATGATCCAAAAGGGTCAGTACATGACCACAGTGGATTTAAAGGATGCTTACCTTCACATACCGATTCACAAAGATCATTACCGGTATCTAAGGTTTGCCTTCTTAGACAGGCATTACCAGTTTGTAGCTCTTCCATTCGGATTGGCTACGGCTCCAAGAATCTTCACAAAGGTTCTGGGTGCCCTTCTGGCGGTACTAAGACCGCGAGGAATTTCGGTAGCTCCGTACCTAGACGACATTCTGATACAAGCTTCAAGCTTTCAAACTGCCAAGTCTCATACAGAGTTAGTTCTGGCATTTCTAAGGTCGCATGGATGGAAAGTGAACGAAAAGAAGAGTTCTCTCTTTCCTCTCACAAGAGTTCCATTCTTGGGGACTCTTATAGATTCTGTAGAAATGAAAATTTATCTGACAGAAGACAGATTAACAAAGCTTCTAAATGCATGCCGTGTCCTTCATTCCATTCAACTCCCGTCAGTAGCTCAATGCATGGAGGTGATCGGCTTAATGGTAGCAGCAATGGACATAGTACCCTTTGCACGTCTACATCTCAGACCGCTGCAATTGTGCATGCTGAGTCAGTGGAATGGGGATTACTCAGACTTGTCCCCTACTTTGAATCTGGATCAAGAGACCAGAAACTCTCTTCTATGGTGGCTTTCTCGGCCACATCTGTCCAGGGGGATGCCATTCAGCAGGCCGGACTGGACAATTGTAACAACAGACGCCAGCCTACTAGGTTGGGGCGCTGTCTGGAATTCTCTGAAGGCTCAGGGACAATGGAATCAGGAGGAAAGTCTCCTACCAATAAACATTCTGGAATTGAGAGCAGTTCTCAATGCCCTTCTGGCTTGGCCCCAGTTAAAAACTCGGGGGTTCATCAGGTTTCAGTCGGACAACATCACGACTGTAGCTTACATCAACCATCAAGGAGGGACAAGAAGCTCCCTAGCAATGATGGAAGTATCAAAGATAATTCGCTGGGCAGAGTCTCACTCTTGCCACCTGTCAGCAATCCACATCCCGGGAGTGGAGAACTGGGAGGCGGATTTCTTGAGTCGCCAGACTTTTCATCCGGGGGAGTGGGAACTTCATCCGGAGGTCTTTGCCCAAATACTTCGACGTTGGGGCAAACCAGAGATAGATCTCATGGCGTCTCGCCAGAACGCCAAACTTCCTCGCTACGGGTCCAGATCCAGGGACCCGGGAGCGGTTCTGATAGATGCTTTGACAGCACCTTGGAACTTCGGGATGGCTTATGTGTTTCCACCCTTCCCGCTGCTTCCTCGATTGATTGCCAAAATCAAACAGGAGAGAGCATCAGTGATTCTAATAGCGCCTGCATGGCCACGCAGGACTTGGTATGCAGATCTAGTGGACATGTCATCCTGTCCGCCTTGGTCTCTACCTCTAAGACAGGACCTTCTGATACAGGGTCCATTCAAACATCAAAATCTAACTTCTCTGAAGCTGACTGCTTGGAAATTGAACGCTTGATTTTATCAAAACGTGGTTTTTCTGAGTCGGTTATTGATACCCTGATACAGGCTAGGAAGCCTGTTACCAGAAGGATTTACCATAAGATATGGCGTAAATACCTATACTGGTGCGAATCCAAAGGTTACTCCTGGAGTAAGGTTAGGATTCCTAGGATATTGTCCTTTCTACAAGAAGGTTTAGAAAAGGGTTTATCGGCTAGTTCATTAAAGGGACAGATCTCAGCTCTGTCCATCTTGTTGCACAGGCGTCTGTCAGAAAATCCAGACGTCCAGGCTTTTTGTCAGGCTTTAGCTAGAATCAAGCCTGTGTTTAAAACTGTTGCTCCGCCATGGAGTTTAAACCTTGTTCTTAACGTTCTACAAGGAGTTCCGTTTGAACCCCTTCATTCCATTGATATAAAGTTGTTATCTTGGAAAGTGTTATTTTTAATGGCTATTTCTTCGGCTCGGAGAGTCTCTGAGTTATCAGCTTTACATTGTGATTCTCCTTATTTGATTTTTCATTCAGATAAGGTAGTTCTGCGTACTAAACCTGGGTTCTTACCTAAGGTAGTCACTAACAGGAACATCAATCAAGAGATCGTGGTTCCTTCCCTGTGCCCGAATCCTTCTTCAAAGAAGGAACGTCTTCTACACAATCTGGATGTAGTTCGTGCCCTCAAGTTCTACTTGCAGGCAACTAAGGATTTTCGACAAACGTCTTCCCTGTTTGTCGTGTACTCTGGTCAGAGGAGAGGTCTTAAGGCTTCGGCTACCTCTCTCTCCTTCTGGCTTCGTAGCATAATTCGTTTAGACTATGAGACTGCTGGACAGCAGCCTCCTGAAAGAATTACAGCTCATTCTACTAGAGCTGTGGCTTCCACTTGGGCCTTTAAGAATGAGGCCTCTGTTGAACAGATTTGCAAGGCTGCAACTTGGTCTTCGCTTCATACTTTTTCCAAATTTTACAAATTTGACACTTTTGCTTCTTCGGAGGCTATTTTTGGGAGAAAGGTTCTTCAGGCAGTGGTTCCTTCTGTATAATGAGCCTGCCTATCCCTCCCGTCATCCGTGTACTTTTGCTTTGGTATTGGTATCCCAGAAGTAATGATGACCCGTGGACTGATCACACATAACAGAAGAAAACATAATTTATGCTTACCTGATAAATTCCTTTCTTCTGTTGTGTGATCAGTCCACGGCCCGCCCTGTTTTTTAAGGCAGGTAAATATTTTTTAAATTATACTCCAGTCACCACTTCACCCTTGGTTTCTCCTTTCTCGTTGATTCTTGGTCGAATGACTGGGAGTGACGTAGAGGGGAGGAGCTATATGCAGCTCTGCTGGGTGAATCCTCTTGCATTTCCTGTTGGGGAGGAGTTATATCCCAGAAGTAATGATGACCCGTGGACTGATCACACAACAGAAGAAAGGAATTTATCAGGTAAGCATAAATTATGTTTTTTTCATTATAAAGATTAAAACTTTTGATTTGGGTTGTCGATTATTTTTTCAGCGGAATTGGCTGTCTTTATTTTATCCCTCCCTCTCTAGTGACTCTTGCGTGGAAGTTCCACATCTTGGGTATCTGCTATCCCATACGTCACTAGCTCATGGACTCTTGCTAATTACATGAAAGAAAACATAATTTATGTAAGAACTTACCTGATAAATTCATTTCTTTCATATTAGCAAGAGTCCATGAGACACACCCTTTTTTTGTGGTGGTTATGATTTTTTTGTATAAAGCACAATTATTCCAATTCCTTATTTTTTATGCTTTCGCTCCTTTCTTATCACCCCACTTCTTGGCTATTCGTTAAACTGAATTGTGGGTGTGGTCAGGGGTGTATTTATAGGCATTTTAAGGTTTGGGAAACTTTGCCCCTCCTGGTAGGAATGTATATCCCATACGTCACTAGCTCATGGACTCTTGCTAATATGAAAGAAATGAATTTATCAGGTAAGTTCTTACATAAATTATGTTTTTTTTACTGTAAATTGCTAAATAACAATATTATGCCAATTTAAATTTAAAGGGGAGTTTCCATTCAGCACCTGCAGTGCTCTTGGCCGAGCAGAACTTTAACTATGTGTTTAACCCCTTTGTGCAGATTGAACACATAGGGCCAGATTACAAGTGGAGCGCTAAATATCGATTGCAAGCAAGCTATATTAGCGCTCTACTTTATAATGCCATCGTTTATTGTGCGCTGGTATTACAAGTTAATCATAGAAAAACTGATGGTCTACCTTGCGCAACAAAAATAATATTTAGTTGCTGAATCCACAAAATTAAGTCCGTAAAAAGATTGTGTATCAACAGTAAAGAAATAAATGATTATTCATACATAAAACCCTATATTTAATTACACTGTTAAAACTGCTATAAACAAATTGTTCTGAACATCGATGTAGTATCAATATAAAAAAATGCATTAGGTTCACACTTATAAAAACATAATTGATATCAAATAAAAGTCCAAACAGTAAAGTTCATTGTATCGCTTCATCAATGTCCGTGACATTGAAGCAGTTAGTGGGCAATCAGCAGGAGCTGTAAGAGACAAGTTAATCGCAATGCGAATGTAAGCTCGCATTGCTGGGAAACATTGCGCTCACAAGAGCATTCTTCCATAGGCTCCTATGGGAGCCTCATTCTGATGCTGTCACAGTTGGCATCAGAACCTCGCACAGGTTATATCTTTTCATGTGAAAACATTGAAGAAATGACACTGTACAGTGAGTGTACAGCCTGTATAACAGTGTAAATTTGCTGTCCCCTCAAAATAACTCAACACACATCCATTAATGTCTAAACCGTTGGCAATAAAAGTGAGTACACCCCTAAGTGGAAATGTCCAAATGATAACCAATTAGCCATTTTCCCTCCCCGGTGTCATGTGACTCGTTAGTGTTCCAAGGTCTCTGTTGTGAATGGGGAGCAGGTGTGTTAAATTTGGTGTTATCGCTCTATCACTCTCTTATACTGGTCACTGGAAATTCAACATGGCACCTCATGGCAAAGAACTCTCTGAGGATCTGAAAAAAAGAATTGTTGCTCTACATAAAGATGGCCTAGGCTATAAGAAGATTGCCAAGACCCTGAAACTGAGATGCAGCATAGTGGGCAAGACTATATAGTGGTTTTACAGGTCAGCTTCCACTCAGAAGAGACCTCGCTATGGTCGACCAAAGAAGTTGAGTGCACATGCTCAGCGTCATATTCAGAGGTTGTCTTTGGGAAATATACGTATGAGTGCTGCCAGCATTGCTGCAGAGGTTGAAAGGGTGGGGGGTCAGCCTGTCAGTGCTCAGACCATAAGCCGTACACTGCATCCAATTGGTCTGCATGGCTGTCCCAGAAGGAGGCCTCTTCTAAGGATGATGCACAAGAAAGCCCACAAACAGTTTGCTGAAGACAAGAAGATCAAGGACATGGATTACTGGAACCATGTCCTGTGGTCTGATGAGACCAAGATAAACTTATTTGGTTCAGATGGTGTCAAGCAGGTGTGGCGGGAACCAGGTGAGGAGAACAAAGACAAGTGTGTCTTGCTTACAGTCAAGCATGGTGGTGGGAGTGTCATGGTCTGGGCCTGCATGAGTGTTGCCGGCACTAAGAAGTTACAACTCATTGAGGGAACCATGAATGCCAACATTTACTGTGACATATTGAAGCAGAGCATGATACCCTCCCTTCGGAGACTGGGCCACAGGGCAGTATTCCAAGATGATAACGACCCCAAACACACTTCCAAGACGACCACTGCCTTGCTAAAGAAGCTGAGGGTAAAGGTGATGGACTGGTCAAGCATGTCTCCAGACCTAAACCCTATTCTGTGGCGCATCCTCAAATGGAAGGTGGGGGAGCGCAATGTCTCTAACATCCACCAGCTCTGTGATGTAATAATGGAGGAGTGGAAGAGGACTCCTGTGGCAACCTGTGAAGCTCTGGTGAACTCTATGCCCAAGAGGGTTAAGGCAGTGCTGGAAAATAATGGTGGCCACACAAAATATAAATAAATAAATATTCACACTGTGGGCCCAATTTAGATATTTCCACTTAGGGGTGTACTCACTTTTGTTGCCAAGGGTTTAGATATTAATGGCTGTGTGTTGAGATATTTTGAGGGGACAGCAAATGTACACTGTTATACAGGCTGTACACTCACTACTTTACATTGTAGCAAAGTGTAATTTCTTCAGTGTTGTCACATGAAAAGATATAATAAAATATTCACAAAAATGTGAGGAGTGTACTCACTTATGTGGGATACTATATATTTACATTGCGGTCTATGGGAACACAGTTGCCAATGTAAATGCTTTTTTCAGTGCAGTTTTTTTTTCTTACACCCCACTCCCACTCCAAAAACTGCCTAGTGCAGTTGTTTTTAGTAAAAAAAAATGCTAATTTTTTTCATTAAAAACTACAATGCTTTTAGGGCTCATGGACTCTCGCCACCATGAAAGAAATTAATTTATCAGGTAAGCATAAATTATGTTTCTTTCCTAAGATATGGTGAGTCCACTGAATCATCAAATACTAGTGGGAATATCACTCTTGGCCAGCAGGAGGAGGCAAAGAGCACCACAGCAAAGCTGCTATATATGTCACTTCCCTTACCCATAATCCCCAGTCATTCTCTTTGCCTGCGGTGCAAGGAGGAGGTGAAGTTTTAGGTGTCTGATCTACAATCAAGATTTTATTATTTTTAAGCAGAGTAGGTTTGCTCTGATCTTTTCTGGGGTTTAGCCTTAGCCCACGTTAGTCTCTTCAGTAGGGCAGTGGTGGCTTTTAAGCAATTGGGAACTTGTAGGGTACAATCCCTTCTGCGTTTTCCAAAACATTTTTGCTGCCCTATTCAGATAGCCTGAGTAAGCTTACTCAGTCTCATCTTTCGTCCACAGGTCCATGTGAGGGATAGCTCCTCTAAAACCAGGTGAGCTGTCCTGCTGCCGGACAGTTGAATTTTAAGATAAGTGCCAATTATATTTTTCGTATGTAAGAAGAATCTGGCACTTATTCAGCTTAAAAACTGCTGGGACATATATTTTACTTTGTCGGTATATTTATAAGAATCTCAGTAGTGCTCTCCAAATAATATGTCAGTCTATGGCACGATTATAATACAATATATTTAATAATTATCCTTTGAAAAAATAAATCCTCAAGCAATATGCATCTACTAGAAATCATAAAATTAATATAAATACCTGAATTATTTTTATTAGTTAATATCTATAAACACATTGGAATATATTTGTAATACCAGAATATGAAACAATATTATATGCTTTTAAAAACTATTTAAAATATGCTATGCAGAGTTCATACAAGTTCACCTTTTTCACAGTAGAATTTTATTCAGTTAACACAATGAGATTCCAAGATCTTTAATTGCTAAACATCCAAGCAATACAATTCTAACAATGCTTATTTAAACAATAGGACAGTCTATATACTCTAATTTAAACATCATAAATTGTATATATTATTTGTGCCAACAATCAAACTCTGAGTTATAACTCTATCTTTGCACAGATAAAACAATTTAGCATCAAGGATTTGTTTGACCCTATACAGGGCTATGGATACCAGTTTTAAAATACAATTTATTTCTTTAAGTCTGCTACATACAGAAACAATGAATGTTTGCTTTAAATGTTTTGCATACAAAAGGCAAGCTAAGAGCTATTCAAGACTATGAAATACAGTTTAAAACACAAATTGCTCTCTTCAATCTATCAACAATCTTTTAATACTTTACCAGGATGAACACCAATCAATATCCAATATCTGTCAGCAGGTTTAATCTCACCTCAGAAATACCAATAAGTATATTTTGCAATCAATGAGAAAAGGTAGACCAGCTTTGCTAGAGTAAAGGTACTTTACGCCCAACAAACCAGTTACAAGTCAGCTCAGCAGAATCTGTCCTTCTCCTATCTTGCCTTAAGCTTATATGTGTTTCCATCAGGGGTGAGAATATGGGAGGCCCTTTTCGGAAAACATGCTTTGTTATTGGCTCTTACAAAGCTGATCATCCCATTGGTTACCTGAGAATTTCCTTTTTAACAGCCAAAAAGACTTCTGGCTGTTATTCTCGCATCATAACACCGGGGGCAGCATGACAAAACACAGCAATACATTTACTATCCAACATTTTTAACCATTCATATTTCTATGAAGTGGTTATTCATTAGAACATAACTTCCTGCATCAATCACTCACAATATTAATTATAGATGGGGCAGCATCATATCATGTCTCTGATTATTTCAATATGAAACATCATGTGTCCCCAACATCATACTATATTAAAGCAAATTAATACTGCTAATTATTTTGAAATTAATGGCATTTATACATCTGTTATATATGTATTCACACAAATACAGCATGTTCTACATCTCCAACAAATTCTGCATGCATGAATCTTGTCTAGGGTCCATCTGAAATAAAAAATGTTATCCTTATTTATTTTTTTAAACATGGGATTATTACAATTTCCATTCAATCTATTACAGATTTGAATTTATTTTTCATATATAAATATTCAATACAGCAGTTACCCCTTTAATATAATATGTCCCGGCTCAATATATATACATATATGGGTTATTTGAATTATTTCAAACACACACATGAAATTTTTTTATCATTCCTTTTTCAAGAATATATTTTTATTTATGCTATACAGGGATAGCAAATGTTAATTTGTCTGTTTCCTGCACATGGAGACTTCACAGGAGATAATTTACACATGGCTGTTAATAGTCATTTCTTCAACCAACACTGCTCCTCCCCCCAAATCTCATCCTACCTTAAAGAAAATTCCCAGACACTTCATCTTTACTCACTGCATGGGGTACAGAGTGCTCTGAAATTTGCACTTCCTAATTAAGGAGCAAATGTTGCCTTTTGAAATTTCTTTAGACATCCTGTCTGTATTTAAGTCTTGAGATGTGTATTCAAATCATGGGGTTTTTTAATCAAATCCTGACATCAGAATTGCAATCCCATTTTAATAATACCTGATAAAAACACATTACCCTGTCCTATATATATATATATATATATATATATATATATATATATATATATATATATATATATATATATATATATATAAATATATATATAATGTCATTTACCTGTACCCTGACAACTTTCTAGGAAGTTTATTTGTGGCAGCTAGCACTAGCAGGCTCTGTTTATGAGGAGAGTTTTTAATTTATTGGTGGCTCTGTTCTGTTTGGGGGTATATGTTTTTTCTGCAATATAAACTATACCAACACTCTCAGTCCTTAAAAAAGTGAGGACATTTGAATCGGACTCTCTGTGGACAGTGGGCATTTATTGTTTAGCAATCAGTATATACTTTGGCGATATATTATGCAATAGACCTACATTTTTGGATCTAAACATTGGTAACTATTAGCATATCGCTACATATTATTTTCTCTGGCTAACATTTATCCGACAACCACTTGCTGCTATACGTGCTTTGCAAGGTATCCTCTACCAATAAGCACAGATTTGTTTTATTTTTTTGATACGTTTATATATTTAAGATTATAGAATAATTTTAAAGGATATCCTAATTTAGTATTTTATATTGCAACCGGTCACAATATATTCTATATTAATATATTTATTGGTTAATATATTCTATAGAAATATATTGTTGTTTTTAATGTGCCTATTTTTCTGCTTTATATCTTCTGATGGTATAGATTCTAGACAGAAGTTACAATAAATATTGTTTTTATATTACTGCCACCTAATATTATATTAAAAATTATTATGTTCTAATTTATCTAGAGAAGAACTTGTTTCCTCTTCTATTTGTAAAAATATTTAGGTTTCAAGTGTAAATCAGATCAGAGCAGCTATATGAGAGATCAAAAGTGATTACTGAAAAAACTTACGTACCTCAAGTGACTTAAAATAACATGTATATATTAAATGTTTAATATTAAAAGTATTACATGAAAACCACCGGTGGTGAACAATATATAAAAAACATTGGTAAACAATAAATTTTAATTATTAAAATTATCTTTCGAAAAAAGATATGGCTGTTTGGGGATATGACTCTCTGAATCCAATCTGCTTCCAACAACCCAGTAATCCGCTTCTTCTATTGGTTCATCAAAAACTTGTGACCTGAACACGTGACCCGGAAATAGCTACCCACAGTAAAGAACGGTAAAGAACGGTAGAGCCTCGAAAGGTAACACACTGGATCGAAGGGTAAGCCAAGTCACACCATACATAAGCGGAGAAATCGATAAGGATTTCGGATTCTGAGAAAGAGCGAGTTATGGACTTAGCAGACACAAGTAATGTGAAGTAATGAAGCATAGTGTACAAACATACATTGCAATCAATTACAGCTGAGCTTTTACCCTATATGACTATATTTCAGGATGGCTAGTAAAGTGGATATTTGTGTTATTGCGAGGGTGAGCAGAATGTGAGGGAGAGATTGCTGATAAGATAAGGTAGTGAAAGGTTATTTGTGTGTGTAAAAAATGGAGCTGCGACTGGGAGGTGCAAATTGTTTTAGGTGGGAAAATGAGGAAGTGTTTGTGTGTGAGGGACAGGGAGACGGGAATAAAAATGTAAACAGGTGTTTATGGAACTGAGAGTTGGATTAGAGAGTGCAGAGTATAAATTAACATTTTACCTCTTACTCTAGTGTAAGGGTGATATCACTAGTGATGCCATTGATGAGGTCATAGGTGATGTCCCTGATAATGTCATCAACAATGTCATATGTGATGTCATTGAGGATGTCATGCAAAGCTCCCAAGGGGGGGTGGGGGAGTAGGGGCAGTTTAAGTTTGGAATTTTTTGTATGTAAGTTTTTTTTTGCCATCTAATATATATGCCCTAATATCAAATAAAAATAAGAACAAAGCTATTAAACCCCTTTACAACCGCAAAGTAAACTCTTAGCACACCTTGAGCCATGCTTTCCAATCTCTAGATGTTAACACTCCTGACGCTTTCACTTAAACGCCACATTTTTGCTTTCAACTTATAAAATGAGCACAAGAATAACAGCGCCATTGATTTAACTGGAAGTGATGTTAGCACTCAACAGTGATAATATTTAGGAGCTCCACTTGTAATCTAAGCCAAAGACATGTCCATGCTCCTAAACTCCTAAAAGCCTGTTTAGTTACTCTTGAACAAAAGATACCAAGAGAATGATGCAAACTTTAGGGAAAAAATGCAAGAATTCAATTTAGCTCCTTGTTTAACAATATTTAAATGTTACATTTCTCTCTAATAATATTTTTCCTTGAACTAAATGTTAAATTCCAGTAGAGGTGTGCATTATTTTTGTTACAAATGCAAAAATTACCAAATTTGTAATTATCCATTTATTTCGGGCAAATATGAAAACTCATTTGTGATTCTTCTTCAGAATGAACTAATATATTAATCAAATAAGAACAAACTAGAACAAGCATTTAATTGATGTTTTCAGCAGCCAGTCAGTGTAAGTCTGTAACATTTTCTAACTAATCAGGAGGTAAAGGGAATTTCTAAGTTATTGCCCGAGTTTCTCAGACTCATGTCTGTTTATCAGTGATACACAATGTAGGTTCTCACCAGCTTCTGCAGATAATGATGTGCAAGCTGTCATAGCTACTGCCAGAGTGTCTTCACATCTATTATTTGACTTATGTTGCGTAATCCTGTCCCTCACCCTCTGGGTGGTCTCGCCAATATAGGAACATCTCCTCTCTTTAATTAAATCATTGCCCTAAAGTCAAATGATGCGAGTAAATCGTATTGTTTCAGATAAAAAGCTAAAAGAGCAGTGTTGGGAAGAAATGGGCTTAAAGTTCAAGAAAAGAGGTTATCCAGACGATTTAATTAGTAAAGAAATTGCAACTGTTAAGACAAAAATGGATGTGGTTGGAAAACCGGTTCAACATGAGAATGGATTACAAAGAGTTATTTTTGTCTCTGAATATAATAATTTAAGTGATAAGATACTAAAAATACTACGTAAGTATTGGTTCATATTAAGTGAATGTCATCCAGAAATCCCAGTGTTTAAAAAAAACAAAAAAAACATGCCCGCTTATAGGAGAGGTAAAAGCATTAAAGATGTATTAATGCGGGCAGATATTGGTAGAGAAAAAACTCAAATATATATCTAAGAAAAGTAATGGTTGTTACCCTTGCCTGGGATGCATTAATTGCAATAATATGATAAAGGGTTCTGTGTTTTTACACCCTCTGACAGGCAGAAGTTCAATATTAAGAGGTTTTTACACTGTAACACAAGTTACGTTATCTATCTTATTAAGTGTCCTTGTGGGTGGGCCTATATTGGCGAGACCACCCAGAGGGTGAGGGACAGGATTACGAAACATAAGTGAAATATTAGATATGAAGACACTCTTTCCCCAGTATCAAACCATTTCTTAACTTTTGTTCAAAGTAGTAATATAGCCGCACCACCAACTGTATTTAAAACATTATTGCTTTATTGTGCCAATTAAAACAGACAACGTTTCGGACCTATGTCCTTATACATGTCTAACATAAAACATTAAAATCAAACCTTAAATAGGCTGAAGCTCCGCCTACCACACCTGTTTTCACCTGTGTTAACCTTTCCTGAACTCAATGCCATCTAGTGGCCAATTTTTGAATTTTTCAAAATACATTCAAGGTGAAATGGCCCCTTCTAAGGTAAAAGGCCCCCAAAAGAGTAATGGGATGAGCATGGGGACCCTGGATCAATGGGTGATTAATAAACCAGGGACTTTCAAATGTGGACAAGCTAATTGTTGCATGTGCACTCACAGCTTGAATCGTGATTTTATCATGAATTGGAATGGCACCAAAAAGGTACCCATTAAATCCAGAGGCAATTGCCACTCCACTTTTGTAGTTTATGGTTTAACCTGCAAATGTGGGAAAATCTATGTTGGAAGAACAAAAAGGAAAATAAAAAGAAGATGTTATGAACACATTAACAACATAGAGATTGGCTTAAAAACACATAGTGTTTCAGAACACTTTAGACTATATCACCAACAGGACCCACGTAGTCTTCGGATTAGTATTTTGGAAACTGTTCCAATTGGTAATAAACCACATCAGAGACTGACTGTTCTTAGACAAAAAGAAACTAAATGGATACAAGCATTTAAGGTATTAAATATAGATCTAGATCTACAAGCATTTATGATCTAGGAGGGGGGGATCCCATAAATAACAGTTTTACCAGTTTAATATCTGTTGATGAGGCTTTCAATATGGAAATTTAATATACATGATTTTTTAATATGAATTTTATTAAATCATTATTTATTTATTTTTTAAATGTGTGTGTTTTTTAAATTATGTAAGTATATTAATTTTTTCTAATGTAGTTTTTTCTAATGAAGTATTTTTAATTCGTAGTTATTATAAGCTTTGAATGAAGAAAATTTAATATGAATTATGTATAGCACCCATCCTCCAAGAATTAATTATATGTATTATTATGACTGATAATCATGCCATTGTTTTTTCCCTGTTTATATGTACTGCGTAAATATAATGCATTTTGTAATATTGTGTAGAATAATAAATTCTGTGCTAGTATCGTTACAGGCAGTGGTGATGAGTATAATATTACATTTGAGTAGTTGTGGTATAAAGGCTGTCAGTACGAAAGTAATGAACTGATGTATCTATCCTACACATGTCAGCCAGGGGCGTGTGTAAACAAATAGCCGCGTCATCATGCATTACATAGGAGGAGCGGCAGGGGTGTACACATAAGAGAGGGCTATACCGGACACTATCAGCCGCGCTCTGTGTCTTGAAAAAGTCCTAACGAGGAGGACGAAACGCGTAGACAGAGGAGCAGTGTGAGGAACTTAAAGACATTTGTTACCGTTACCGTTACTAGCAGTCACATTGGAATATAAAGAAGCACGAAGGAAAAGGAATCAAGTGAGGAAATCATTGATGCAGCAGATGGACATAATTTCCAGCTGATACCCGTAGAAATTGATTTTCCTGAGCTGACTTTTCTGACTGTTTTTTTAACAAGGCTTTACTTTAACTTCTTGTAAGTGCAACGATTTATGTTCTCTTAATTGTATGTGATTCACCTTGAGTCGTGGATGCGCTTTGTGCTTTATCGTTTCAGCATTCAAGGTGACCTTCAACAAAAGATATATAAAGAAGCTAGTCAAATAAATTTCTCTATATCTTTGCATTTTTAACATCAAGTTCTTGAACAAAAGACATTTTGTTGTTAGATGTATAGTTATTAATATTAACTGGCATATACTCAAATTTTCAAAATACATTCAAGGTGACCTTCAACAAAGGATATATAGAGAGGTTAGTCAAATACATTTCTTTGCATTTTTGACATCCAACCATTTGTCACCTTGAATGTATTTTGAAAATTTGAGTATATGCCAGTTAATATTAATAACTATACACCTAACAACAAAATGTCTTTTGTTCAAGAACTTGATGTTAAAAATGCAAAGATATAGAGAAATGTATTTGACTAACTTCTTTATATATCCTTTGTTGAAGGTCACCTTGAAAGTATTTTGAAAAATTCAGAAATTGGCCACTAGATGGCACTGAGTTCAGGAAAGGTTAACACAGGTGAAAACAAGTGTGGTAGGCGGAGCTTCAGCCTATTTAAGGTTTGATTTTAATGTTTTATGTTAGACATGAATAAGGACATGGGTCAGAAACATTGTCTGTTTTAATTGGCACAATAAAGCAATAATGTTTTAAATACAGTTGGTGGTGCGGCTATATTACTACTTTGAACTATATATCTTGGACCATGGTGCAGGTCTAATAGCTGGCACACCTGCAAACGATTTGTTGCATACCCACAGGTGGGGATTACCTTGGTGCTTGTGCATTCTTTTGATTCACAATTTCTTAACTTTTGGCCGCTCTATGTCCCAGTTAAAATTTCAGGTAATAGACCATATTCCTATCCCAAGGAGAGGGGGCGATAGAGAGTTATTACTTAGTAAAGGAAAACAATGTGAATTTTTAAATTGGATACTATTTACCCAAATGGTATGAACTGAGAAATAGACTTGAATCTCTTTTTGTGAGGTATATGATATGATTAATTAAATGAACTCCGTATGTGCTATTGTTACTACAGTATCTCACAAAAGTGAGTACACCCCTCACATTTTTGTAAATATTTTATTATATCTTTTTAAGTGACAACTCTAAAGAAATGAAACTTTGCTACAATGTAAAGTAGTGACTGTACCGCCTGTATAACAGTGTACATTTGCTGCCCCCTCAAAATAACTCAACACACAGCCATTAATGTCTAAACAGTTGGCAACAAAAGTGAGTACACCCCTAAGTGGAAATGTACAAATTGGGCCCAAAGTGTCAATATTTTGTGTGGCCACTATTATTTTCCAGCACTGCCTTAACCCTCTTGGGCATGGAGTTCACTAGATCTTCACAGGTTGCCACTGGAGTCTTCTTCCACTCCTCTATAACGAGATCATGGAGCTGGTGGATGTTAGAGACCTTGTGCTCCCCACCTTCCATTTGAGGATGCCCCGCAGATGCTCAATAGAGTTTAGAACTGGAGACATGCTTGGCCGGTCCATCACCTTTACCCTCAGCTTCTTTAGCAAGGCAGTGGTCATCTTGGAGGTGTGTTTGGGGATGTTATCATGTTGGAATACTGCCCTGTGGCCCAGTCTCCGAAGGGAGGGGATCATGCTTTTAGCGCTGCGGAATCTGTTGGTGCTCTACAAATAACCGAAAATAATAATAATAATAAAATGCTCTGCTTCAGTATGTCACAGTACATGTTGGCATTCATGGTTCCCTCAATGAACTGTTGCTCCCCAGTGCCGGCAGCACTCATGCAGGCCCAGATCATGACATTCCCACCACCATGCTTG
The DNA here is from genome assembly GCF_027579735.1 of Bombina bombina. Taxonomy (NCBI): domain Eukaryota; kingdom Metazoa; phylum Chordata; class Amphibia; order Anura; family Bombinatoridae; genus Bombina; species Bombina bombina. Next base: position 621,153,233 of record NC_069504.1, read on the forward strand.
ACTGTAGGCAAGACACACTTATCTTTGTACTCCGCACCTGGTTGCCGCCAGTTTATCTTGGTCTCATCGGACCACAGGACATGGTTCCAGTAATCCATGTCCTTAATCTGCTTGTCTTCAGCAAACTGTTTGTGGGCTTTCTTGGGCATCATCTTTAGAAGAGGCTTCCTTCTGGGACGACAGCCATGCAGACCAATTTGATGCAGTGTGCAGCGTATGGTCTGAGCACTGACATGCTGACTCCCCACCGCTTCAACCTCTGCAGCAATGCTGGCAGCACTCATACGTCTATTTCCCAAAGACAACCTCTGGATATGACGCTGAGCATTTGCACTCAACTTCTTTGGTCGACCATGGCGAGGCCTGTTTTGCGTGGAACCTGTCCTGTGAAACTGCTGTATGGTCTTGCGCACAGTGCTGCAGCTCAGTTTCAGGGTTTTGGCAATATTATTATAGCCTAGGCCATCTTTATGTAGAGCAACAATTCTTTTTTTCAAATCCTCAGAGAGTTTTTTGCCATGAGATGCCATGTTGAACTTCCAGTGACCAGTATGGGAGAGTGTGAGAGTGATAACATAAAATGTAACACACCTGCTCCCCATTCAAACCTGAGACCTTGTAACACTAATGAGTCACATGACACCGGGGAGAGAAAATGGCTACGTGAATTTGGACATTTCCACTTAGGGGTGTACTCACTTTTGTTGCCAACGGTTTAGACATTAATGGCTGCGTGTTGAGTTATTTTGAGGGGACAGCAAATTAACACTGTTATACAGGCTGTACACTCACGACTTTACATTGTAAAGTGTAATTTCTTCAGTGTTGTCACATGAAAAGATATAATAAAATATTTACAAAAATATGAGGGGTGTACTCACTTTTGTGAGATACTGTATGTACAAAATTGTAAATAACAGTTTGTTTGGATGATTCTAGTATACCTCTTTATTGAATTGATTGGTTTTATAATTATGTAGGCTTATTACACTTTTAGTCCACTAGGTGTCACTTTGCATTACAAATACTAATATGTGTATGTAGGCTTGATTAATAATGACTAATGATATGATTGTGTTTATAAGATGTGTTTTGGAGATGTTATACAAGCATATGATTAAGGGCTTGCAGGCCCGAAACATCATGTTTGCTGTCTTCTGGGAACAATAAAAGTCTCATAAGATATTACTATTGATGGTGCTGCTGATTTTTTTCAATATTGGATGCTTTTGATCAGTGAGCTAGCATTTGATTTCCCTGGCGTTCAACTGTGACCCCTCACTGAGGCCCTAAAATTCAAAACCTCTCGCTCATACTTTGTATATATATCTGTATATTTTATAAATTAAATTGTACTTTGCATGTCTTTTATTTAAATTAAAACTGAAAAACTGTCAGCTTCAGTTTCCCAGAGAGTGTCATTATTTGCTATGGGCCAGATAAACATTCTCTAGTTTGGAGAGAGAATATATTGCTTACTTCACAGGGGCAGAGCTCACTGAATTTTCTAAGAATAGGGGAGGAATCTGGAAATGCCAGAGAGATGAGAGATGCCTTACATAGAAAGCAATGAAGAACATTATTTCACATGGGAGAGAAAAGGTAACTGGAGAACCCCTGGGGCTGATATAAAGGCCTTGTTTTGATCAATTCCAAATAAAACTGAAATGTTTTCACTACAATTTAGTTTGCTTTTGTCTATATTTTAGTATATATTACTTTTCTGTTAGTTAAAATAAGTGTATTGTGAATTTTGAGCAAACTTCACCTGCATACAGCTGGTTAGACACTCTTTGCTCCACCTACCTACCTCCTCAGCCCCTTCTCCACCCTATTGCCCCTCCCATCTCATGTGCCCCTCCCACCTCACATGCCCCTCCCCCACCATGTTTTTAATTGCCTTATAAAGAGACAATGTTTTTCCTTAAATATTTTTAATTAGAACTAAATATTGCAAATTAACAAGTGCTTATGCCAAAAAAAAATCCCCATGCCTATATGTACTACAATATGGAGCAGAAAGTAATGAGGGGCAGACAAGGGGGTAAAATCATTTGTTACTGACAGCTAAAGAGGTAAAATCAGGCATTTGTATTTGTATATTTCCTTTAAATAAGAGATGCATGATCCTATAAGTATGGGTCTATACTAAATAAAGATACAACTATCTTCATTTTAACTGAAACCAGGGAATGTTTCGAGAAATCAATTTTAAAGGGAGAGTAGAGTCCAAATTCAACTTTAAAGGAACATGAAAACATGAAACCCCAAAAAAATATTTCATGATTTAGGCGGAGAGTTCAAAGAAAGACGATCCCAGCTGCATAAAAGTATATTCCTTTATTTTGTTCAAATTAAAACATAGAGAAACACAGCAAACGATGTGGAAGGTGCTGAGGGCGCAGCACTGTCTGGCTTACATGTTTCGGAAATGATCCGTAGTCATAGGCTATGACTACGGATCATTTCCGAAACATGTAAGCCAGACAGTGCTGCGCCCTCAGCACCTTCCACATCGTTTGCTGTGTTTCTCTATGTTTTAATTTGAACAAAATAAAGGAATATACTTTTATGCAGCTGGGATCGTCTTTCTTTGAACTCTCTGCTTTCCAGTAAACCGGCTGCATATTCTGCTGATTATGGGACACAAAGATACAAAGGAGCAAGTGTGATGGACGCTTGTATTTAGCCTCTGCAATTTACGGCCACAGCACCCTCAAGTCTCACTGTGTTACGGAGCGGAGCAGGGGGGAGGAGCCACACGAGGATGCAGGAGGATTGCAGCTGGGATAAGTTGAGGCGGTTGAGGTTCACCGCTTCGTCCTGGCGTGCTTCCGGTTTGCTTGTTTTCCCCAGAGTGGAGCTTTTCCTGCACAGAGCCTAGTAAGAGGACAGGGGCATTGATATTGCCTGAAGCACCCCCACTCCGGCGAACACGGGTGAGTGAAGTACTTGGTTGGATAAGGTGTGCTCTAAACAGCCGTTTATACATTCGATACATTTCTATTTTGCCTGCTTGTGTGCAAATATTTGTGGCTGCTTGCGGCCAATTGATTTTTCAACATTTAACTGTTTGCATTGGTAATACTTACGGCTCCCATACTTTTGGATATTATACTTTTGGACTGCTGACACAGTAATAAGAGTTTCTCTTTGACTATTTGTTTATGATTTAGGCGGAACATAAAATTTTAAACAACTTTCCAATTTACTTATTTTATCAAATTTGCTTCATTCCCTTGGTATCATTTGTTGATGGAGCAGCAATGCACTACTGGTTTCTAACTGAACACATGGGTGAGCCAATGACAATCGGTATATACTGTATATACAGCCACCAATAAGCAGCTAGAACCTACTTTAGGTTCTTTGCTGTTCCTGAGGTTTCCTAGATAAACCTTTCAGCAAAGGATAACAAGAGAAGGAAGCAAATTAAATAATAGAAGTACATTGGAAAGTTGCTTAAAATGTTATGCTCTGTCTAAATGCAGATGCTGAGTACATGTATACTGATACAGAGCACACTTAGCAGATGCTGAGTACATGTATACCGATACAGAGCACACTGTGCAGATGCTGAGTACATGTATACTGATACAGAGCACACTGTGCAGATGCTGAGTACATGTATACTGATACAGAGCACACTGTGCAGATGCTCAGTACATGTATACTGATATAGAGCACAATGTGCAGATGCTGAGTACATGTATACTGATAATGAGCACACTGTGCAGATGCTGAGTACATGTATACTGATACAGAGCACACTGTGCAGATGCTGAGTACATGTATACTGATACAGAGCACACTGAGCAGATGCTGAGTACATGTATACTGATACAGAGCACACTGTGCAGATGCTGAGTACATGTATACTGATACAGAGCACACTGAGCAGATGCTGAGTACATGTATACTGATAGAGAGCACACTGTGCAGATACTGAGTACATGTATACTGATACAGAGCACACTGTGCAGATGCTGAGTACATGTATACTGATACAGAGCACACTGTGCAGATGCTGAGTACATGTATACTGATAATGAGCACACTGTGCTGATGCTGAGTATATGTATACTGATACAGAGCACACTGTGCTGATGCTGAGTATATGTATACTGATACAGAGCACACTGTGCAGATGCTGAGTACATGTATACTGATACAGAGCACACTGTGCAGATGCTGAGTACATGTATACTGATAATAAGCCCACTGTGCAGATGCTGAATACATGTATACTGATAATGAGCACAATGTTCAGATGCTGAGTACATGTATACTGATAATGAGCACACTGTGCAGATGCTGAGCACATGTATACTGATACAGAGAACACTGTGCAGATGCTGAATACATGTATGCTGATAATGAGCACGCTGTGCAGATGCTGAGTACATGTATACTGATACAGAGCACACTGTGCAGATGCTGAGTACATGTATACTGATACAGAGCACACTGAGCAGATGCTGAGTACATGTATACTGATACAGAGCACACTGTGCAGATGCTGAGTACATGTATACTGATACAGAGCATACTGAGCAGATGCTGAGTACATGTATACTGATAGAGAGCACACTGTGCAGATGCTGAGTACATGTATACTGATACAGAGCACACTGTGCAGATGCTGAGTACATGTATACTGATAATGAGCACACTGTGCTGATGCTGAGTATATGTATACTGATACAGAGCACACTGTGCAGATGCTGAGTACAAGTATACTGATACAGAGCACACTGTGCAGATGCTGAGTACAAGTATACTGATACAGAGCACACTGTGCAGATGCTGAGTACATGTATACTGATACAGAGCACACTGTGTAGATGCTGAGTACATGTATACTGATAATGAGCACACTGTGCTGATGCTGAGTATATGTATACTGATACAGAGCACACTGTGCAGATGCTGAGTACAAGTATACTGATACAGAGCACACTGTGCAGATGCTGAGTACAAGTATACTGATACAGAGCACACTGTGCAGATGCTGAGTACATGTATACTGATACAGAGCACACTGTGCAGATGCTGAGTACAAGTATACTGATACAGAGCACACTGAGCAGATGCTGAGTACATGTATACTGATACAGAGCACACTGTGCAGATGCTGAGTACATGTATACTGATAATGAGCCCACTGTGCAGATGCTGAGTACATGTATACTGATACAGAGCACACTGTGCAGATGCTGAGTACATGTATACTGATAATGAGCCCACTGTGCAGATGCTGAGTACATGTATACTGATACAGAGCACACTGTGCAGATGCTGAGTACATGTATACTGATACAGAGCACACTGTGCAGATGCTGAGTACATGTATACTGATAATGAGCACACTGTGCTGATGCTGAGTATATGTATACTGATACAGAGCACACTGTGCTGATGCTGAGTATATGTATACTGATACAGAGCACACTGTGCAGATGCTGAGTACATGTATACTGATACAGAGCACACTGTGCAGATGCTGAGTACATGTATACTGATACAGAGCACACTGTGCAGATGCTGAGTACATGTATACTGATAATAAGCCCACTGTGCAGATGCTGAATACATGTATACTGATAATGAGCACAATGTTCAGATGCTGAGTACATGTATACTGATAATGAGCACACTGTGCAGATGCTGAGCACATGTATACTGATACAGAGAACACTGTGCAGATGCTGAATACATGTATGCTGATAATGAGCACGCTGTGCAGATGCTGAGTACATGTATACTGATACAGAGCACACTGTGCAGATGCTGAGTACATGTATACTGATACAGAGCACACTGAGCAGATGCTGAGTACATGTATACTGATACAGAGCACACTGTGCAGATGCTGAGTACATGTATACTGATACAGAGCATACTGAGCAGATGCTGAGTACATGTATACTGATAGAGAGCACACTGTGCAGATGCTGAGTACATGTATACTGATACAGAGCACACTGTGCAGATGCTGAGTACATGTATACTGATAATGAGCACACTGTGCTGATGCTGAGTATATGTATACTGATACAGAGCACACTGTGCAGATGCTGAGTACATGTATACTGATACAGAGCACACTGTGCAGATGCTGAGTACAAGTATACTGATACAGAGCACACTGTGCAGATGCTGAGTACATGTATACTGATACAGAGCACACTGTGTAGATGCTGAGTACATGTATACTGATAATGAGCACACTGTGCTGATGCTGAGTATATGTATACTGATACAGAGCACACTGTGCAGATGCTGAGTACAAGTATACTGATACAGAGCACACTGTGCAGATGCTGAGTACAAGTATACTGATACAGAGCACACTGTGCAGATGCTGAGTACATGTATACTGATACAGAGCACACTGTGCAGATGCTGAGTACAAGTATACTGATACAGAGCACACTGAGCAGATGCTGAGTACATGTATACTGATACAGAGCACACTGTGCAGATGCTGAGTACATGTATACTGATAATGAGCCCACTGTGCAGATGCTGAGTACATGTATACTGATACAGAGCACACTGTGCAGATGCTGAGTACATGTATACTGATAATGAGAACACTGTGCAGATGCTGAGTACATGTATACTGATAATGAGCACAATGTGCAGATGCTGAGTACATGTATACTGATACAGAGCACACTGTGTAGATGCTGAGTACATGTATACTGATAGAGAGCACACTGTGCTGATGCTGAGTATATGTATACTGATACAGAGCACACTGTGCAGATGCTGAGTACATGTATACTGATAATGAGCACAATGTGCAGATGCTGAGTACATGTATACTGATAATGAGCACACTGTGCAGATGCTGAGCACATGTATACTGATAATGAGCACACTGTGCAGATGCTGAGCACATGTATACTGATATAGAGAACACTTTGCAGATGCTGAATACATGTATGCTGATATTGAGGACACTGTGCAGATGCTGAGTACATGTATACTGATACAGAGCACACTGAGCAGATGCTGAGTACATGTATACTGATAGAGAGCACACTGTGCAATACGCTCTCTGTATTCAGCATTGCACCAGCAGCTCACAAGAGCTGCTGGTGCAACGCCGCCCCCTGCGGACTCACAGCCAATCAGCCGCCAGCAGGGGAGTTGTCAATCAACCCGATCATACTCGATTGGGTTGTATTGTGGCGATTCCTGTCCACCTACTCATAGCAGGCGGACAGGGTTATGGAGCAGCGGTCTTTAGACTTGCCAGAAACACGGCCCTTCAAGCTCCATTCGGAGCTTGACAAATGGGCCCCTGAGTGAGCAGCATAGGGTTTTTTAATTTTGTAGTACTACTGTTTTGTTTTCTAGGAATTTAACATCTCCCGACCCCTGGTGACATCACCGGTGATACACGTTTAGGGGAATCATGTTGGTATGACCAGGAAGTGCAGACAGGCAGGATTTTTGGCGTGGATCTTGCTTTCTTGCAGGATAGCATTTTGGCTGTAATCTTTTTGCATTATGATAGCGTAGCCTCTTAAACAGCTTTAGCAGGTATTTGTTTATTTTTTACTTATTTCTTTCAATGTTGCATTTATGCCTTATTAGTATCCAGTTCTGTTCCTTAATTAGACACATATAACACATATTACACTGCAGATATTAAATTGTGTGATGTATATGCTTTTCACTATTTTATGAAATTGGTAATTATGCTTGATGTTTGGCATTATTTAGAATCTGAGATTTAGATGAATGATTTATTTGTTCATGTTGTGTATGGGTTGCCATGACAACATAATGGTGCATTTTTCACTAGGGGGTGGTTTTATGGTCTATTTAAACTGTGTAAATCACTTGTTGTTTGACTGAGGAAGGGTGGAGTATCCATTACGCACATAAAAGCTACTACTTTAAATGGACCGGTAATCACCACGCCCCCTTGGCCACGCCCCTGGTCACACCCCCACTGGTACCGTGCCAGGTGGTGCCAGTTTCACCTCTAAAAATTATGGTAAACCTACTCATGCTGAGGTTATCTAATAGGTTAATCATCATATGCCTAGAAATTCATGTTCTTTTTTTAACTGTAGAAATGTTTATGTTTCTTTAGCTATATGATGTCCTGTTTAGCACAATGATTGTTAATGGCTACTATATATATATATTACACACTCCTGAGCTCTCTAACAGCTAATGGGTTAAACAGTATGACATACTGAGATCACTAGTATGCAAGTTTCAGGTAAGCCTAAGCATCAGTTAAGCTGCAATAAAATAAAAATTTCTCCCCTAGTTTTAAATAAATAATTAAATAAATAAAAAAAATGTTCCACAAACACTAATGGAATGTAAGCAAAATGTATGCTCAACAGTAGCACAACAAATTTAAAGATTCCTTAATAAAATATGGAGGTATGAGATCTTCTGTAATTATATTATATAATAGGCACTATTAACAGTTATTTCCCATTTTATAGCACACACACACGCATCATCTTCATTTGAGCTGTAATGTAAACACTTACCCTGTAAGTTAAAAATACTTCTTAGATCTTTCATGGTGTGGAGAAGCTCTGGGAGAGGAGGGATGACCTAACTTTTGCCCTACTTTGCTGTAAGATATCTGTGAAAGCAGGCAGGGTAAAGTTGTTGCTCCTAGATCAGATCAGTGCCGTGAGGCACAGATCATAGTTGAAAGTGAAACCAAAGCTGATCGGCTCTATGAGCTGCACTAGTCTGTAAAAAATATTGTTGCTGGCACTTTCTAACCTACTTGAACTGTGAGCAGCGTCTTAGTTTTACAGTGGTGCAGTGACATTAACTAGATGGGAGAGTTATGCAGCTACAGTAGTGTGACAGTGCCGCTCCTGTCTCAGTCCCATCAGTAGACATTATATACTACATTATATACTTTTACCTGCCTGCAGTGCCTGGGATCCCTGTTTCCTCCGGCTCCTTCAGCAGTCAGTTGCTGCTTCGCCACACGTGGCCACACACGCTACTGCTGCAGTGCCGCCAACTGCGCATTTAAAATTGTATGCGCACAGCTGGTGGTAAGTGGAGGTAGGAGACAGAGCCACAGGGTATTGGGTAAAACTATATCACACTCACCGGCGGCAGCTCCTTCGTTCTTAGACTCCAAGTCTCCTCGCTCCAGCATACCCCCCCCTTCCACTGGCTTTTTTATTTTATTAGGGGGCTTAGATTAGGTGTAATTAGTTTAAACTTCTTGTAATTTTTTTTATTTTCTGTAATTTAGTGTTTGTTTTTTTTGTATTATAGATTAGTTTATTTAATTTTATTTTAGTTTAGCTTATTGTAGGTAATTTATTTAATTAATTTATTGATAGTGTAGTGTTAGGTGTATTTGTAACTTAGGTTAGTATTTATTTTACAGGTAATTTTGTAATTATTTTAACTAGGTAGCTATTAAATAGTTATTAACTATTTAATAGCTATTGTACCTAGTTAAAATAAATACAAAGTTGTCTGTAAAATAAATACAAATCCTAAAATACCTACAATGTAACTATTAGTTATATTGTAGCTATATTAGGGTTTATTTTATAGGTAAGTATTTAGTTTTAAATTGGAATATTTTTTTTAATTTTAATACATTTATTTAGATTAATTTAAATTATATTTGTTAGGGGGGTGTTAGGGTTAGGGTTAGACTTAGGTTTAGAGGTTTAAAAATGTATTATAGTAGCGGCGATGTTGGGGGCGACAGATTAGGGGTTAATATCTGTAGGTAGGTGGTGGCAATGTTAGGGCGGGCAGATTATGGGTTAATACTATTTATTATAGTGTTTGCGAGGCGGGAGTGCAGCGGTTTAGGGGTTAATAGATTTATTATAGTGGCGGCGAGGTCCGGTCGGCAGATTAGCGGTTAATAAGTGTAGGTAGGTGGCAGCGACATTGGGGGGGCAGATTAGGGGGTAATAAATATAATATAGGTGTTGGCAATGTTAGGGGCAGTAGATTAGGGGTGTATAGCTATAATGTAGGTTGCGGCGGTGTCCGGAGCGGCAGATTAGGGGTTAATAATAAAATGCAGGTGTCAGCGATAGCGGGGGCGGCAGATTAGGGGTTAATAAGTGTAAGGTTAGGGGTGTTTAGACTCGGGGTTCATGTTAGGGTGTTAGGTGTAGACTTAGAGAGTGTTTCCCCATAGGAAACAATGGGGCTGCGTTAGGAGCTGAACGCTGCTTTTTTCCAGGTGTTAGTTTTTTTTTCAGCCAGCTCAGCCCCATTGTTTCCTATGGGGATATCGTGCACGAGCACGTTTTTCCAGCTTACCGCTACCATAGGCAACGCTGGTATTGAGGGTTGAAGTGGAGCTAAATTATGCTCAACGCTCCCTTTTCTGAGGCTAACGCAGTCATTCAGACAACTCTAAAAACCAGCGTTGTCTTAAGGGTGTGCTGGAAAAAAGCAGCATTAGCACCGCGGGTCTTTACCGACAAAACTCTAAATCTAGCCGCTAGTTAATAAAATAAACTTTCAAAGCATAATCAGAATGTGTAAAATCACTGCTATATCAAAATCTAAATGTATTAAATTATAAATGAGAACATGCAAAGCTTAAGTGCAATAATACTGAAAGGACCCAATCTGAAATGTATCCTATATTATAAAAGACAAGAGTTTTTCTGAAGCCGTCATGCGCAGTTCAGACAAACTCTTGCAGCTGATCGCATGAGCACCCACCCGACAGCAGCGCGAGGACCCGGCAGCACAGCTGATCGCAAAAACAAAGGAGAGAGAGAGAGAGAGAAAAAAAAAAAAAAAAAAAATATATATATATTTAAAATAAATGAATAACACAACACGGCCCGTATGTGATATACAATCCTACCAGGAGGGGCAAAGTTTCCCAAACCTCAAAATGCCTATAAATACACCCCTCACCTCACCATTGTTTGGAATAACTGCTTTAAAACATCAGGTATGATGTATCGATCAGGTAGTGTAAGGGTTACGGCCGCTTCACAGTGACAGACCAAACTCCCACAGCGGGTACAACATCATCATCATCACACTGTACGTCCATGTGTGTAAAGCTGCCTGACTGAGACATATCCCTGTTATCTACATCCTCTGGCAATAATGGTTGCGCATCACTCATTTCTTCCAACTGATGTGTAAATAACTCCTCTGATAGATCAAGTGAAGCGGCTGAGGTGCTAATGTTGGTGGTGGCGGCGGCAGGCGGGCGAGTGGTAACTTGAGAGGTGCTGCCCGAAGATAAGCTGGAGGAGGATGGTGCATCAAGGTTCGGAGCGGAAGCTATAGAAGATTGGGTGTTCTGTGTTAAAAAGTCAACTATGTCCTCAGAACTTTTCGAGTTCATGGTACGTGGCCTCTGAACACTGGGCATTATTCTAGGGCCAAAGGGAATCACAGCACCATGACCACGACGGCAACTGCGGGGTGGCCTGCCTCTGCCTGTCATTTTTTTTTAAATGTACACTTACCCTACTATTAAACACGATATGAGTGGTGCCACTGGGCAAGTGGGCACAGTATATGCTGTGAGCCTGACACAAAAAAGCAGACTGATGTTTCACAGTCCAAAAAGTTTTTATTTTTTTAAATGTACACTTACCCTACTATTAAACAAGATATGAGTGGAGGCACTGGGCAAGTGGGCACAGTATTCGCTGTGAGCCTGACACAAAAAAGCAGACTGATGTTTCACAGTCCAAAAAGTTTTTATTTTTTTAAATGTACACTTACACTACTATTAAACAAGATATGAGTGGTGGCACTGGGCAAGTGGGCACAGTATACACTGTGAGCCTGATACAAAAAAGCAAACTGATGTTTCACATTCCAAAAAGTTTTTTTTTTTTTTTTTTAAATGTACACTTACACTACTATTAAACAAGATATGAGTGGTGGGCACAGTATACGCTGTGAGCCTGACACAAAAAAGCAGACTGATGTTTCACAGTCCAAAAAGTTTTTTTTTTTTTTTTAAATGTACACTTACACTACTATTAAACAAGATATGAGTGGTGCCACTGGGCAAGTGGGCACAGTATACTCTGTGAGCCTGACACAAAAAAGCAGACTGATGTTTCACAGTCCAAAAAGTTTTTTTTTATTTAAATGTACACTTACACTACTATTAAACAGGATATGAGTGGTGGCACTGGGCAAGTGGGCACAGTATACGCTGTGAGCCTGGCACACACGCTGGCAGGCAGGCAACTGCAATTAGATTACACTAGCAGACTGATGTTTCACAGTCAAAAAAGTTTTTTTTTTTAAATTTACACTACTGTTACACCAGATATGAGTGGTGGCACTGGGCAAGTGGGCCTGGCACACACGCTGGCAGGCAGGCAGGCAACTGCAATTAGATTACACAAGCAGACTGATGTTTCACAGTCAAGAAAGTTTTTTTTTTTTTAAATTTACACTACTATTACACCAGATATGAGTGGTGGCACTGGGCAAGTGGGCCTGGCACACACACTGGCAGGCAGGTAGGTAACTGCAATTAGATTACACTAGCAGACTGATGTTTCACAGTCAAAAAAGTTTTTTTTTTTATAATTTACACTACTGTTGCACCAGATATGAGTGGTGGCACTGGGCAAGTGGCTTGGCAGGCAGGCAACTGCAATTAGATTACACAGGAAAAAAAAAAAAACAGACTGATGTTCTAGCCCTAAAAAGGGCTTTTTGGGGTGCTGTCCTTACAGCAGAGATCAGATGAGTCCTTCAGGACTGTAGTGGACACTGAATACACTAGCCTAGCTATCAATTTCCCTATTAAATCACCAGCAGCTACACTGTCCCTCCTCTCACTAAGAATGCAGCTTCCAAATGAATCTAAAATGGATGCTGTCCAGGAGGTGGGAGGGTCTGGGAGGGAGTGTCTGCCGCTGATTGGCTGTAATGTATCTGCTGACTGTGAGGTGGAGGGTCAAAGTTTACTCAATGATGACGAATAGGGGGCGGATCGAACATCGCATATGTTCGCCCGCCGCGGCGAATTACGAACATGCTATGTTCGCCGGGAACTATTCGCCGGCGAACTATTCGCGACATCACTAATTATGGTGCGTTAAGCTCCATACCGCACAAAAGCCAAATCCTGACTTGACGTGATCATGCACATTTTCCCCATAGACATCAATGCAGAAATAGTCTAAAGACCCCTAATCTGCCGCCTCCCGACATTGCCGACACTAAATAAAGTTATTTACCCCTAAACTGCCGCCCCGACATCGTCAACACTAAATAACGTTATTAACCCCTAAACCGCTGCCCCCAACATCGCTGATACTAAATAAAGTTATTAACCCCTAAACCGCTGCCCGACACTAAATAAAGTTATTAACCCCTAAACCAACCTCCTCCAAATTTTACTCTCTGTTTACGTAACTTATCTCACCCTGACCAGACCAGAATTTAACTTTCAAATTGGCCCTTCATTTGTCTTTGATTTATCAATCAAGTAATCAAGTAATTTAGTGTACACAGCTGACTTCCCTGCCTATATATTTAACATTAGCTTGGGCTGTGCATTGTACTGAGCAGTGTGCATTACTACAACAACATATGTTCACATTTTTGAAGTGAACATTTTATGTGAGGCATTAAGAAATAATTATACAAGAATTGAACAAGGATTGGGCAAGGGGCAAATACTTTTGTAATATTACTTTTTATGTACCGCATTGTTTCCTTATGCAATTGCTGCTGTAATACTGTGTCTTATGTGTTTAATTGGTTCCAACTTTTGTAAAAATGCTCAATATATTCATAATCATTTTTGCTACTTATATCTCTATAATAAACTACATTATTCGATTACTCCTTCTCCCTCTCCACCTGCACTGTTCATTGGCCCATCTCTCTTAAACTCACCTTACTTTTGTACTCATGAACTTTACCTGCACCTCGTCTCAAAAAAGTCTCATTACTGCAAATCTGTATCTCATCTCATGTCACTCTCCCTCTTGATTTTACTAACTGCGGGTGAAATCTCCCCTAATCCTGGTCCCCAACAACTGCCTAGCCATGCACATCCCTGTGTACCATCCCATAGACTCAGAAAACAAAACTCTTCCAACCTTACTCACATTCCTCTTGCATCTAAATCCACTACCCCTTTCACTTGTGCACTCTGGAACTCTCACTCTGTTTGCAACAAGCTCACTTCTATACACCTCTTTATCTCCCACTCCCTTAACCTTCTGGCCCTAACAGAAACCTGGATCTCTCCCCTAGACACAGCATCCACTGCTGCTCTGTCACATAGGAGTCTCCACTTCAGCCACACTCCTAGGTCTGGTAATAGACAAGGAGGTGGTGTAGGTATTTTACTTTCCTCTCGTTGCAACTTTCAACAAATACAACCCATCTCTTCCCTCACATATTCCTCATTTGAAACCCACATGATTCGCTTATTCTCTCCCCCTCTCTATATATGTTGCAGTCATATACCGCCCCCCTGGCTGCTCAACTCAATTTCTATATCACTTGGCTGCCTGGCTACCTTATTTTCCTCAGACATCCCTGCCCTCATTCTTGGTGACTTCAACATCCCTATTGACAATCCCACTGCAACTCACTTCCTCTTTTGGTTTGTCACAATGGACTGATTCTTCTACTCTCAAAGATGGTTACTCCCTTTACCTGATCTTTAGTTATCAATGCACTATCTCAAACTTCACAAACTCCCCTTTTCCTCTTTCTGACCACCATCTCCTCACTTGCAACATATCATCCCTCCCTACAACTCTCCCTGAAGCATTATGTCACTAGATCAGCAACAGCTTGCTAATTCCCTCAAACCTCTACTCTCATCCTTCTCCTCCTTTTCTTGCCCTGACCAATCTATCTGCCACTATAACTCCACCCTTACATCAGTCCTTGACAATCTGACCCCTCTTACCATAGCTCGAAAATCACACACTCAACCGCAGCCCTGACATACTCCTCCGACACAGTGCCTACGCAGATGTTCCAATACTGCTGAGTGGCACTGGAGAAGATCTCGGAGTTCAGCTGATTTTCTTCATTACAAATTCATCTTGAACTCCTACTATTCTGCCCTTAATGTCCATAAGCAACATTACTTCTCTACGCTTATCTCTAATCTTTCTTCAAACAAAAAACGTCTATTCTCCACTTTCAATACTCTTCTACGCCCACCCCCACCTCCTACAGATCAAGACTTTGCCAGCCACTTCAATAACAAAATTGACTCCATCAGAAACTAAATCAGCTCTCAACATAATTGCATTCTCTCACCCCCTCAAACGCTTACAACCAACCACAACCCACAAAGCCATATACTTAGCTCTTTCTCCCCCCGTTACTGAGGAAGAAGTTTTTGCACTTATACTGCGCTCTCACCTCACTACCTGTCCCCTTGACCCTATCCACTCACAGCTACTTCCCTCCCTCTCTTCTACCCTTACCCCTAGACTCATACACATTTTCAACTTCTCCCTCAGCACCGGTATATTTCCCTCATCTCTGAAACATGCACTGGTCACACCTATCCTCAAAAAACCTTCCATTGATCTAACTAACGCCCTATTTCCCTCCTCCCTCTTGCCTCAAAGCTTCTCGAAAAACTGGTATATGAATGCCTATCCCATTTCCTTACATTAAACTCCCTCCTTGACCCACTGCAATCTAAATTTCATCCTCATATCTCCACAGAGACAGCAATAGTTAAGATAACGACCTACTTACAGCAAAATCAAAAGGCCACTTCTCTCTACTTATCCTCCTTGATCTGTCCACAGCTTTTGATACTGTTGACCACCCTCTTTTGCTCCAAATCCTCCAATCCTTCGGCATCTGTGACACAGCCCTCTCGTGGTTCTCTTCTTACCTGTCAAACGGTACCTTTAGTGTAGCCTTCTCTGGGGCCTTCTCTGCCCAGTCACCACTTTCTGTCGGGGTACTGCCAGGCTCTGTCCTCGGTCCCCTTCTCTTCTCAATCTACACGTCATCATTAGGTAACCTAATAAAGTCCCACAGTTTCAATATCATTTGTATACTGACGACACCCAAATCTACTTCGCTGCACCAGACCTATCTCCTTCTTTGCTAACCCGTGTCACTAACTGTCTTGATCACATCTCTTCCTGGATGTCCTCTCACTACCTCAAACTAAATCTCTCCAAAACTGAGCTCCTTATGTTCCCCCCTTCTTCCAAAATCTCCACCCCCAATCTCTCTATAACTGTCAACAAATCCATCATTACTCCTACCCCACATGCCCGATGTCTCTGGGTCACATTTGACTCCGATCTTTCTTTTACTCCTCACATTCAATCCTTGGCTAAAGCCTGCCACTTCCACCTTAAAAACATCTCTAAAATTAGACTTTCCTTACACAAGACACAACTAAGATTTTATCCACTCTCTCATCCTTTCCCACCTTGATTATTGTAACTCTATCCTCTCTGTTCTCCCCAGCTGCCACCTAGCACCTTTACAATCCCTAATGAATCCCTCTGCCAGGCTCATCTTCCGTACACGTTGCTCTTCATCTGCTGCACCTCTCTGCCAATCCCTTCACTGGCTTCCTCTTGCCTCTAGGATTAAACACAAAATTCTAACTCTGACATACAAACCCCTCAACTGCACTGCTCCCCCCCATATCTCAGACCTTGTATCCAGATACTCTCCCTCCCGTCCCCTTCGCTCTGCTAATGACCTCCTACTCTCCTCACTTGTTACTTCATCACACTCCTGTTTACAGGACTTCTTTAGACTGGCTCCCATCTTGTGGAACTCTCTGCCTCGCTCCACAAGACTCTCCCCTAGTTTTGAAAGCTTCAAGTGCTCCCTAAAGACTCTACTGTTCAGGGATGCATACAACCTACACTAACCTTTCTTTATACCAGTTCCTCTCCTCCATTGCTATCCCCTGAACCCCCTTAGCATGTAAGCCTAAGAGTCCAGCTGTTTGTATATCACCTTCTTAAGAGCTGACTACAACAGCGCGACTCTTGGCAAGGCCCTCTACCCATTTGATCCCTATAATTGTTTTGTTGTACTCTGCCTTTGTTTATAGTGCTACAGAATCTGTTGGCGCTCTACAAATAACTGATAATAATAATAATAATAATAATAATAAACCACTGCCCCCGTTATCGCCAACACCAAATAAACCTATTAACCCCTAATCCGCCGACCCCCCACATCGCTAATACTAAAATAAACTTATTAACCCCTAAACCGCGAGCCCCCACATCATGACACACTAAATTGAACTGTTAACCCCTAAACTTAACACCCCCTAACTTTAAATTAAAGTTACAATATAACTACCTTAAAATAAATAAAAACTTAGCTGTGAAATAAATAAAACCTAAGCTTAAACCTAACATTACTATTTAAAAAAAATAAACTAAACTAAAAAAAAACAACCTACATTACAAAATTAAAAAATCCTAACACTACGAAAAAACCAAAACAACTAAAATTGCAAAAAGCAGTCTAAAATTACGAAAAATTTAAAAAATCCAAGATTACAAAATTAATAAATGAAATTATCCAAAATAATAAAAATTAAACCTAATACCCCAATAAAATAAAAAAGCCACCCCGAAATAAAAAAAAACACCTAATCTAACAATAAACTACCAATAGCCCTTAAAAGGGCCTTTTGTAGGGCATTGCCCAGAAGCAATCAGCTCTTTTACATAAAATTACAAAGTACCCCCTAACAGTAAAAAAATAAAAACCCACACACCCAACCCCATAAAATAAAAATAACCTAACTAAAAAAACCTAAGATACCCATTGCCCCTAAAGGGGCATTTATATGGGCATTGCCCTTAATAGGGCAATCAGATCTTTAGTGCCCATTAAAAAATAAACAAAGCCCTAATCTAAAAAAAAACCCCATCCAAAAAACAAGCAAAAAAAACCTACCACTAACCCCAAAAAATGTACTCACCATTCCTGAAGTCCGGACATCCATCTTCTTCAAGGTGGAGTAAAGTCTTCATCCATGCGCGACATCTTCATACAGTGCGGGGACATCTACTTTCTTCATCCGTGGCAACGCAGAGCAGGTTTGGTTCGCCGATGCAGACGTCCAACACGGAGCTTCCTCTTCATGCGATCTCCGCCGCACACTGAAGATTGAATGCAAGGTACTCTTTTTATATTGTGGTACCTTGCATTCCTATTGGATGAAATTTTGAAATCAGCAAAAAGGATGATAGCTGCTTAAACCCTTTTGGTTGATTTGAGCATAGTGTAGCCACTTTAAGTCTTTATGGGGCCGAATTATCAAAGGTCTTGCGGACATGATCCGACAGTGTGGATCAGGTCCGCAAGACCTCGCTGAATGCGGAGAGCAATACGCTCTCCATATTCATCGTTGCACCAGCAGCTCACAAGAGCTGCTGGTGCAACGCCGCCCCCTGCTGACTCGCGGCCAATCGGCCGCCAGCAGTGAGGTGTCAATCAACTCGATTATATTCGATCAGGTTGAATTGCGGTGAATCCTGTCCGCCTCATCAGAGCAGGTGGACAGGGTTATGGAGCAGCGGTCTTTAGACCCCTGCTTCATAACTGCTGTTTCTGGCGAGTCTGAAGACTCGCCAGAAACACAGCCCTTCAAGCTCCACTCGGAGCTTGATAAATGGGCCTCTAAGTGTTGTTTTTAAATTTTAATTAGTATTGTTATCTGAATAGTTTATTATTTGAATAGGAAACACAAAGATTTCATAGCTGTAATATAAAAGTTTTAAAACTTTTTTTAAGTGGAAACTTCGCTCATGCAATGGTAAATACCGGGAACAAATACAGTCCAATTTTGTTATGATATGTGGACAGGTTCACAACATGTAAACCTTGTCCATCTGTACATTAAGCCTGATGAAATAGTCACTGGTTGACTGAGAAACTCGTTGCTTGTTTTTATCTGTTTTAATAAAGTAAGTTGTTATACTTACTTCTCACTTATATACATTTTGTTCTGCCATACACCTGATATTAGGTGCACCTTTTGCTGGGGTATCGTATCCTGTATCGCTGGAGTTTGAGCCACATCGGAGGTCATTCTGCTGGGTGACTGTTAGATTCCAGCCTGCTTTTATTGCACCAAGAGGGGTGCTTTACCGAATGTGAGTGCAATCTTTCTCATATACCATTTTACAAAAATACATACAGTGCTAGGCCATGTGGCGCTTCTGTTCTCTTATGTCCTCTACAAATTGATAAATCTAGCCTTATGAGTAAGAGGAAGCAGCACAGGAGGGGGCAGATGATAAAACACCATCTCTTTCCCCTCCTTCTGCTGCCATTACAAGTCCACAACACCAGGTTGGCAGCTCAGAAAGACTTTCATCCTCTGCAAGTGCTAGGCCTAGTGCTTTTCCTGCCATCACTACCAGTACCTCCACTACCACCGCAAGCAGCAGTAGTCTAGCCACTGTAAGGCAGAAACAGAGCAACAGCAACCCCACATTGTGTTCAGCAGCTTGTTTAGCACCGTTGGAAAGCGTTATAGAATCTTTATAGTGTGGAAGATGGGGGTTTTGGTAGGTGTAAATTGTAAAGCAATGAAGTCAGCTGTGCTAAAGTGTTAGGACATTTTCCAAGCTCAGTGATGAACCAACAATTACATTCACACTATATGGCTGTTCTTCTTATTGAGCAGAGGAGCCGCACTGCCAAACAAAGCCACAGCACCACAACATTGGCATTGACTTCTACCACAAGTAGTAGCTGTACCAGCAAGGACAGATGAAATGTTGAAGCTTTAATATCCTTTGGCTTCACAGCATCAGTGTCTGAGGGAATGGTGGCTTCGAGAGCAGGCATCAGCAGCAACCCACCCACAATTATTTGGTTTCTATACAAGGACATTTCAAAATAGCAGTCCAATAAAGTGACATGGCTTATTGGACAGCTTATCACTGTAGGAGGTGCTTTCTTTTCTATGACTGAAAGAGAGCCCTTCAAACAGCTAATATGGACCCACTAATACCATCTTCCATCTCAAATCACCTTTAGCAGGAACATTGTACCTTTACTGTACCATTCCTGTGTAACACTAATAAAAGGATAACTGACAAAGGCAGCTGTGCAGAGCATGCACTTCACTACAGATTTATGGAGTACACTTACCACTCAGCTCACCTTCCTATCCTTAACACTACACTGGTGACACCCAATGTCTCTGGAGAGGGAACCAGTTTTGCTGGTAAAACTTCTTCAGAGAGGAGGGATGGCATTGAAACAAGAAAGCAAAAGGAACTGGGCTATGGTTATTTTCTTCTTCATGTTAAGGTTATGGATTGACAACATACTTCAGCTCTTAAATTATTGTCTGATTGCTGGGCACTTCCACTGCAGTGTAAAGGCTAGCCAGATATTAAAGGAGGAACACGAGAGGGCAGGCCTGCCCAAGCTTTGCCTTCGCAAAGATGTGACGATACTGTGGAATTTAACTTTGGAGATGCTGGAGCAGATCCTGGAACAGCAGAGGGTACTACACTCCATTGCTTCTGAGCTGAACATTGGAGGTAATGAGGAATGGATGGCAATCGGTAGTGACAGTCCTAAAGCCATTCAGTGACATCACTGAAAACCCAAGCCAAGCTAATGCAAGCTTGGGTCATGCAGTACCACTCAACTTTTCTGATCAACAAATTCAGCAACTTCAGGCCTTATGAAGAGGGTAGCCTCTTTGATGAAGAAACTGAAGGGGGAGTTGACAAATTGCTTGCATTATTTACTTTACAACAGCCTACAGTACATGCTTGCTCACCTGTGCAACCCAACGGGGAAGAGTACCCTAGCTATCTGGACAAAAAGCCTTCCAAGGGTGAAGCTTGTGCATAGGGTTTGTGAGCTCCTAAGAAAAAGGGGTATGTTGAGTGATGGAAAAGAGCAGGAGCATGTGGAAGCCCCTTTCAGCAGTGGTAGCAGCACTACCCAACTTTCTTGCTCATCATCTTCCATGGATGCAGTGAGACCCAACAAACAAGGGCAGCAGACCCTTGGTTCTTTGGTCAAGCAAGAGAAGCACTTCTGAGATGGTAAAATCCTACCTCACTGAACCTGAATTGCATCCTACCTCTTATAATTTACCATACTAGGATCAGAAGACTACATTCTGGCATGCCCTCACTGTAATTGTTCAGGAGCAGATTTCATGTCCACCTAGCAGCATCCAAAGTGAGTGAGTTTTCTCTATCACTGGCAACATCCTCAACCCTCATCAACCCAAACTTGTTGCACAGATGACCTTCTTGAAATTCAGTCTGCCCAAGCTAGGATACCCTGCATTACATTCTCAGGGAGATTGAGGACTGAGACTGGTAGTTGCACTGGCAACATACAAGTGACAGTGAGGTATTACGATGCTTTTGTCCACTTTTCTTTTCATCTGTATTGGCCAAGGAGATAGAGTGGTCTGTTTGGCAGTAGTATCTCACACCTGTTACTGGCCAGTAAAAGGCTGGGGCTTCATAATATGCTTCACATTCTACCTCTGTCTCTTTTAACTTTTGTGGTACTTTTTGGAAGTGATAGCTACTTTAACTGTTTAAAGAATACTCATACGGTGGATCTGTTTCTTCTCTCCTTTGCATTGTTCAACCTTCCATTGTAAAATTCACCATGACTACACTTGGCCTCATAGTACTTTTTCACCTCTATGGGGGGGAGTTATCAAGCAGTCTACTTTTCTGGCTTCGCCGGCCCAATACGCCCGCCTAAGCTCGCCTACCTTCGCCGCCGCGGACCTGAAAAAATACGCCTAAGTTATCAAATAAAGCTGTCAAAAAGCCGCGGGGCGATGAGCAGCGGACTGTGACAGTTATCATTCATCCGATCTCGCTGCTCTTCGGCTTTTTGACAGCTTTATTGCTAGCCTGTCACTAAGCACTCACACTAAACTATACTGTTCTATCCCTATACCGGCGCCCCCGGAGCCCCCCGCAACTCAATAAAGTTACTAACCCCTAAACCGCCGCTCCTAGACCCTGCCGCAACTCTTATAAATGTATTAACCCCTAAACCGCTGCTCCTAGACCCTGCCGCAACTCTGATAAATGTATTAACCCCTAAACCGCCGCTCCTAGTCCCTGCCGCAACTCTTATAAATGTACTAACCCCTAA
The DNA here is from genome assembly GCF_027579735.1 of Bombina bombina. Classification (NCBI taxonomy): domain Eukaryota; kingdom Metazoa; phylum Chordata; class Amphibia; order Anura; family Bombinatoridae; genus Bombina; species Bombina bombina. The sequence goes on from NC_069504.1 coordinate 621,175,361, forward strand.
ACCGCCGCTCCTAGACCCCGCCGCAACTCTTATAAATGTATTAACCCCTAAACCGCCGCTCCCGGACACCGCTGCCACCTACAGTATACCTAGTAACCCCTATCCTGCCCCCCCTACACCGTCGCCCTCTATTATAAAGTTATTAATCCCTATCCTGCTGATCCCGCACCTCTCCGCAACTAAATAAATAGTTTAACCCCTAAACCGCCACTCCCTGAACCCGCCGCAACCTATATTAAACCTATTAACCCCTATCCTGCCCCCCTACACCGTCGTCACCTATAATAAATTTATTAACCCCTAATCTGCCTCCCCTACACCGTCGCCCCCTATAATAAATTTATTAACCCCTATCCTGCCACCCACTACGCCGCCGCCACTGTAATAAAATTCTTAACCCCTAAACCTAAGTCTAACCCTAACCCTAACGCCCCCCTAACTTAAATATTAATTAAATAAATCTAAATAATATTTCTCTTATTAACTAAGTTAATCCTATTTAAAACTAAATGCTTACCTATAAAATAAACCCTAATATAGCTACAATATAAATAATAATTATATTCTAGCTATTTTAGGATTTATTTTTATTTTACAGGTACCTTTCAATTTATTTTAACTAGGTACAATAGCTATTAAATAGTAATTAACTATTTAATAGCTTACCTAGCTAAAATAAACTGAAATTTACCTGTAAAATAAATCCTAACCTAAGTTACAATTACACCTAACACTACACTATACTTTAATAAATTATTCCTATTTAAAAATAAATACTTACCTGTAAAATAAACACTAAGATAGCTACAATATAATTAATAATTATATTGTAGCTATCTTAGGATTTATATTTATTTTACAGGTAACTTTGTATTTATTTTAGCTAGTTAGAATAGTTATTAAATAGTTATTAACTATTTAATAACTACCTAGCTAAAAGAAATACAAAATTACCTGTAAAATAAATCCTAACCTAAGTTACAATTAAACCTAATACTACACTATCATTAAATTAATTAAATAAACTACCTACAAATAACTACAATTAAATACAATTACAGAAACTAACTAAAGTACAAAAAATAAAAAAAGCTAAGTTACAAAAAATAAAAAAATAAGTTACAAACATGTTAAAAATATTACAACAATTTTAAGCTACTTACACCTAATCTAAGCCCCCTAATAAAATAACAAACCCCCCCAAAATAAAAAAATGCCCTACCCTATTCTAAATTAAATAAAGTTCAAAGCTCTTTTACCTTACCAGCCCTTAAAAGGGCCATTTGTGGGGGCATGCCCCAAAGAAAACAGCTCTTTTGCCTGTAAAAGAAAAATACAACCCCCCAACATTAAAACCCACCACCCACATACCCCTAATCTAACCCAAACCCCCCTTACAAAAACCTAACACTAATCCCCTGAAGATCATCCTACCTTGTCTTCACTCAGCCGAGCAGCGATGGAACCGAAGTGGACATCCGGAGCGGAAGAAGTTAATCCTCCAAGCGGCGCTGAAGAAATCTTCCATCCGATGAAGTCATCATCCAGGCGGCGCTGAAGAAAAGTCTTCGATCCGGCCGATGTCATCTTCAAAGAGGCGCTGAAGAGGTCTTCTATCCGGGCGAAGTCATCTTCCAAGCCGGGTCTTGAATCTTCCTTCCGCCGACGCGGAACCTCCTTCTTCACCGACGGACTACGACGAATGAAGGCTCGTTTAAGGGACGTCATCCAAGATGGCGTCCCCTCAATTCCGATTGGCTGATAGGATTCTATCAGCCAATCGGAATTAAGGTAGGAAAAATCTGATTGGCTAATGGAATCAGCCAATCAGATTGAGCTCGCATTCTATTGGCTGTTCCGATCAGCCAATAGAATGCGAGCTCAATCTGATTGGCTGATTAAATCAGCCAATCGGATTGAACTTGAATCTGATTGGCTGATTCCATCAGCCAATCAGAATTTTCCTACCTTAATTCCGATTGGCTGATAGAATCCTATCAGCCAATCGGAATTGAGGGGACGCCATCTTGGATGACGTCCCTTAAAGGAGCCTTCATTCGTCGTAGTCCGTCGGTGAAGAAGGAGGTTCCGCGTCGGCGGAAGGAAGATTCAAGACCCGGCTTGGAAGATGACTTCGCCCGGATAGAAGACCTCTTCAGCGCCTCTTTGAAGATGACATCGGCCGGATCGAAGACTTTTCTTCAGCGCCGCCTGGATGATGACTTCATCGGATGGAAGATTTCTTCAGCGCCGCTTGGAGGATTAACTTCTTCCGCTCCGGATGTCCACTTCGTTTCCATCTGTGGCTCGGCTGAGTGAAGACGACTCAAGGTAGGATGATCTTCAGGGGATTAGTGTTAGGTTTTTGTAAGGGGGGTTTGGGTTAGATTAGGGGTATGTGGGTGGTGGGTTTTAATGTTGGGGGGGTTGTATTTTTCTTTTACAGGCAAAAGAGCTGTTTTCTTTGGGGCATGCCCCCACAAATGGCCCTTTTAAGGGCTGGTAAGGTAAAAGAGCTTTGAACTTTATTTAATTTAGAATAGGGTAGGGCATTTTTTTATTTTGGGGGGGTTTGTTATTTTATTAGGGGGCTTAGATTAGGTGTAAGTAGCTTAAAATTGTTGTAATATTTTTAACATGTTTGTAACTTATTTTTTTATTTTTTGTAACTTAGCTTTTTTTATTTTTTGTACTTTAGTTAGTTTATGTAATTGTATTTAATTGTAGTTATTTGTAGGTAGTTTATTTAATTAATTTAATGATAGTGTAGTATTAGGTTTAATTGTAACTTAGGTTAGGATTTATTTTACAGGTAATTTTGTATTTCTTTTAGCTAGGTAGTTATTAAATAGTTAATAACTATTTAATAACTATTCTAACTAGCTAAAATAAATACAAAGTTACCTGTAAAATAAATATAAATCCTAAGATAGCTACAATATAATTATCAATTATATTGTAGCTATCTTAGGGTTTATTTTACAGGTAAGTATTTATTTTTAAATAGGAATAATTTATTAAAGTATAGTGTAGTGTTAGGTGTAATTGTAACTTAGGTTAGGATTTATTTTACAGGTAAATTTCAGTTTATTTTAGCTAGGTAAGCTATTAAATAGTTAATAACTATTTAATAGCTATTGTACCTAGTTAAAATAAATTGAAAGGTACCTGTAAAATAAAAATAAATCCTAAGATAGCTAGAATATAATTATTATTTATATTGTAGCTATATTAGGGTTTATTTTATAGGTAAGTATTTAGTTTTAAATAGGATTCATTTAGTTAATAAGAGTTAATTTATTTAGATTTATTTAATTAATATTTAAGTTAGGGGGGCGTTAGGGTTAGACTTAGGTTTAGGGGTTAATAATTTTTTTACAGTGGCGGCGGCGTAGTGGGGGGCAGGATAGGGGTTAATAAATTTATTATAGGTGGCGACGGTGTAGGGGGGGCAGATTAGGGGTTATTAAATTTATTATAGGTGGCGACGGTGTAGGGGGGGCAGGATAGGGGTTAATACATTTAATATAGGTTGCGGCGGGTTCAGGGAGCGGCGGTTTAGGGGTTAATACATTTATTATAGTTGCGGTGGGCTCCGGGAGCGGCGGTTTAGGGGTTAATATTTATAGAGTAGCTTGCGGTGGGCTCCGGGAGCGGCGGTTTAGGGGGTAATAACTTTATTTAGTTGCGGCGGTGTAGGGGGGGCAGATTAGTGGTGTTTAGACTCGGGGTACATGTTAGGGTGTTAGGTGTAGACAGCTCCCATAGGAATGAATGGGATGTCTGTCAGCAGCGAACTTGTACTTTTGCTATGGTCAGACTCCCATTGATTCCTATGGGATCCGCCGCCTCCAGGGCGGCGGATTGAAAACCAGGTACGCTGGGCCGTAAAAGTGCCGAGCGTACCTGCTAGTTAATTTGATAACTAGCAAAAGTAGTGAGAATGTGCTGCACTTGTGTGTGGAACATCTGAAGTGACGTAAGAATCGATCTGTGTCGGACTGAGTCCGGCGGATCGAAGCTTACGTCACAAAATTCTACTTTTGCCGGTCTCGAGCCTTTGATAACTAAGGCGTATCAGCCTCGCCACAAATACGCTGCGGAATTCCAGCGTATTTGAGGTTGACGGCTTGATAACTAGGCCCCTATGTCTCTTAAGGTGCTTCAGTATGTATAGGAAACAATGACATGAATAAAACAAGCTTAAAATACAAGACCAATAATTTATGTGGGTTTTGGCAGTTGCCCAATGTTTAAGCGTGCAAGATATTGGCTCAGAGAGGAGAAGGATATTATTTCTTTCTTTCAAGTTAATTTACAACACTTGAACTGGCTGTTGCTGCAAATCCCTTAAAACAAAAACAAAAATATTTTTAAGCATATATGTCTAAAATCCAAAAGTAAATGTTTAAAATTAATTTTATTTCTTTTTTACAAATTCACTTGTTGCACTGCTGTTCTCCGGGTTTCCTAATATTTTGTTACTGGTGTCTTTTCTGGTCTGAGACAGGCATCACAATAGTTTTTCTTTGCTTTGTCAGCTGTCATGCTAAGGGGACCCACTAAGAGCTAGATTACAAGTGAAGCGGTAATTACCGCTCACGCTCAAGCATTAACATAGCTAGAGTTTAACTTTTTACACATGTTGGGTAGTGCTTGTATTACAAGCTGAAAGTAAAAATGTTGTGCTCACATGTGCAAAAAGTTTACCATAGGATATCTAGTTTGTGATATCACAGTAACCCCATTGAAATCAATGGAGCAGCGATGTAAAAAAAACACCTACACTCGAGCGTTAACCTCCATTGCAATAAGATCCAAACTCTAATAACGCCTAAACCATCACAACCCCCAACGCAATAAACTCCCTACACTATTAACCCCTTAACCACCACATAGCCATTGCAAATTATCCTGCTACTCTATTAACCCCCTAACTGCCACAACACCCATCGCAAAATACAGCTAACTTCCCCTAACCTAGGACCCTCTAAGTTGCAAAAAACAAACAAACCACTACCATTACAAAAAATGAAAATCACTAGTTTTACACAAAAATAAACATTTCCAAAAATAAAAAACCCAACCAGTAAGACCTATACTAAAACTAAAATCCCTTTAAAAAATGTCACATAGCCCACTGCAAATTATCTCGCTACACTATTAACCCCTAAACCGCCACATAGCCAATGCAAATTATCCCGCTATTCAATTAACCCCCTAACTGCCACACCTCCCATCACAAACTACCCCCTAACCACTACAACCCCTCGTCGCGAAATAGCTCCTAAAAGCTAACTCCCCCAAGACCCCTAACCTAGGACCCTCAAAGAACACTACCATTAGAAAAAAATAAAAAGCCCTAGCAGTACACTCAAATAAACATTTCCAAAAATAAAAAAAACAATAACCAGTAAGATCTATCCTAAAACTAAAGTACTCTTAAAAAAAAAGCCCACCCCTAAAATAACACTAAAACCTACTCTAAAAATTTCCCTGAAAAGGGCATTCATCAGGAAGAACCCTAGTTGCTTGTAGCTCTTTTGCATTGCAATCTTAAAAAAAATCTAAGCTAAAAAAATCTTGTGCTGAAAAACCTAACTGACAAAAAAAGTATACACTGAAAAGGACTTAAGTGATTATAGTTCTGCCATTCTAAAATAAAACTACACTAAAAAAACCTAACGGAAAAAAAAGGTTTGCCCTGAAAAGGGCAAACGTGATTAAAGCTCTTTTACCAGAAAAAAAAATAAAAAAAATCCTAAACTAAAAAAAAATCCTAAACTAAAAAAAAATCCCCCCTCAAAAAACCCTTTATATACGGGTGTCCCCGACCCTCAACAGGCACAACAGCATGAAACACCACATATGCAATCCTTTTGCACAATAGAGTACAGGTATGGCATCGATTTTAGGAACCCAGAGATCATTTTTAGGAACCGGGAAATTGAACAAAAAAGATGCTTGGACACCCAGTACAGGTCGTTCTCCTTCAGTCTTTTTATACGATGGTGCACGACCCTCAACAGGCACAACAGCATGAAATAACACATATGCAAACCTTTTGCACAATCGAGTACAGGTATGGCATCGATTTTAGGAACCCGGAGATAATTTTTAGGAACCAGGAGATGGAAAAAGATGCTTGGTCGGTCCTCCTACTTCAAATTTGCACGTGCAATCTACTGTGCCACCAGATATAAGTGGTGTGTTAAGTAGTACTATTCTTAACAGTTTAATCACTGTTATGTGCCTTTTTTTTTTGTTTGGGTTTTGTAGCCACAGTGCAGCACCAGAGGCCAGAAAAATTAGGCATGTACAAATGCCTGAAAAATTAGGTTTTCTTGCACCCGCTGCTGTAGCAGCGTCCAGAAAAATTGATGTTTGTTTGACAGTTAGAAAGTGACCTAAAACATTGCGGCTTGAACCCTAGTTGTTGGCGGATAAGTCATGCAAGTCATCCGGCAATCGAAGATAAAATACAGCAGCGTGTGGACCATTTGTAGCCCAAGGCAGCTCATCATCTCATCATGCCTTTTTTACTCTAATGTATCGTACAATGTCAGTCCCTTCGGGATCCATCCCTCATTCATTTTAATAAAGGTGAGATAATCAAGACTTTTTTGACCTAGGCGACTTTTCTTCTCAGTGATAATACCTCCTGCTGCACTGAAGGTCCTTTCTGACAGGACACTTGAAGCGGGGCAGGCCAGAAGTTCGATTGCATATTGGGATAGCTCAGGCCACAGGTCAAGCCTGCACACCCAGTAGTCAAGGGGTCCATCGCTCCTCAGAGTGTCGAAATCCGCAGTTAATGCGAGGTAGTCTGCTACCTGTCGGTTGAGTCTTTCTCTGAGGCTGGATCCCGAAGGGCTGTGGCTTTACATAGGAGTTAAAAAGGTCCCCATGTCCTCCATCAACAACACGTCTGGAAACCGTCCTGTCCTTGCCGGCGTGGTCGTGGGAGGAGGAGGAGTATTACTTTCATCTCTTCCCCTGTTAGATTTCCGTTGTGCTGTGACATCCCCCTTATACGCTGTGTAAAGCATACTTTTTAATTTATTTTTGAACTGCTCCATCCTTTCCGACTTGCAGGAATTCGGTAACATTTCATTCACTTTATGCTTATACCGGGGGCCTAGTAGTGTGGACACCCAGTACAGGTCGTTCTCCTTCAGCTTTTTTATACGAGGGTCCCTCAAGAGGCACGACAGCATGAAAGACCCCATTTGCACAAGGTTGGATGCCGAGCTAATCATGTCCCGTTCCTTGTACTCATTGATCTCACTGAAGTTATCTTCTTCCCCCCAGCCACGTACAACACCACGGGAACCAGATAGGTGACAACAACGAGCACCCTGGGATGCCTGTTGTGCTTGGTCTTCCTCCTCCTCCTCAAAGCTACATTCCTCCTCTGACTCCTCTTCCTGCGTTGCCGCTGGTCCAGCAAGCGATGCTGATAAGGCTGTTTCTGGTGGTGATGGACACCACAACTCTTCCTCTTCACGCTCATCTACGGCCTGATCCAGCACTCTTCGCAGGGAACGCTCCAGGAAGAAAACAAATGGTATGATGTCGCTGTTGGTGCCTTCAGTGCGACTGATTAGGTTTGTCACCTCCTCAAAAGGACGCATGAGCGTCCAGTAACGTGGCAAAAAAATCCCCAGCTCTCCAGAGGCTGTCCTAGCACCCCGGTCATACAAATACTCGTTAACAGCTTTTTCTTGTTGGAGCAGGCGGTCAAACATTAGGAGTGTTGAATTCCACCGTGTCGGGCTGTCGCAAATCAAGCGCCTCACTGGCAGGTTGTTTCGCCGCTGGATATCGGACAAGTGCGCCATGGCCGTGTAGGAATGCCTGAAATGGCCACACACCTTCCTGGCCTGCTTCAGGACGTCCTGTAAGCTGGGTACTTATGCACAAAGCGTTGTACAATCAAATTACACACATGTACCATGCACGGCACATGTGTCAACTTGCCCAATTTCAATGCCGCCACCAAATTACTTCCGTTATCAGAAACAGCTTTGCCAATCTCTAGTTGGTGCGAAGTCAGCCACTGATCCACATGTGCGTTCAGGGCAGACAGGAGTGCTGGTGCGGTGTGACTCTCGGCTTTCAGGCAAGTCAACTCCAAGATGGCGTGACACTGCCATATCCGGGATGTTGAATAGTACCTGGGGAGCTGGGGGGGTGCCGTTGATGTGGAGCAAGATGCAGCAGCAGAAGAGGTTATGGAAGAAGATGGAGTAGGAGGAATAGAGGAGGTAGCAGCAGGCCTGCCTGCAAGTAGTGGCAGTGTCACTAACTCATCTGCAGAGCCACGCATTCCATGCTTGGCAGCCGTCAGCAGGTTTACCCAATGCGCAGTGTAGGTGATATACCTGCCCTGACCATGCTTTGCAGACCAGCTATCAGTGGTCAGATGGACCCTTGCCCCAACGCTGTGTGCCAGACATGCCATTACTTCCTTTCGCACAATCGAGTACAGGTTGGGGATTGCCTTTTGTGAAAAGAAATTTCGGCCGGGTACCTTCCACTGCGGTGTCCCAATAGATACAAATTTTTTAAACGCCTCAGACTCCACCAGCTTGTATGGTAAAAGCTGGCGGGCTAAGAGTTCAGACAAGCCAGCTGTCAGATGCCGGGCAAGGGGGTGACTTTGGGAAATTGGCTTCTTACACTCAAACATGTCTTTGACAGACACCTGACTGTGGGCAGATAACCAGGAACTGCTACGTAAGAGAGACTGAGTGGAGGATGGTTGAGAGGGGGCAAGGAGGACAGCAATGGTTGACGTGGCTGAAGATGCTGGACCAGGAGGAGGATGGCGGCTTTGAGTTTGTGTGCTGCTTCTACTCATGTGTTCTTCCCATCGGTGTTTGTGATGTGAGACCATGTGCCTTCGCAAAGCAGTTGTACCTAGGTGGGTGTTGGACTTCCTATGACTCTTTTGGCACAGGTTACAAATGGCATCGCTGTTGTCAGAGGCAGACACACACAAAAAATGCCACACTGCTGAGCTCTGCGATGACAGCATTCTGGTGGTGGCAACAGCATGAGTTGATTGGCGTCGGCGTGCTGTCTGGCTGACCCCGGGTGCAGATGCATGCTGTCTGACTGTGCCACTAGCTCCTTGCGACGGCCTCCGCCTGCTTCCAACTCGTCTCCTCCTCCTCCTCTCTGTCTCCCTATCTGAACTTTCCCCCTCTTCTTCTTCTCTTCTAGCAGGCACCCACGTGACATCCACGGACACATCATCATCATCAACCGCTTCACTTGTATCTGACACATCAACAAAGGAAGCAGCAGCGGGTACAACATCATCATCATCATCACACCATACCTCCATGTCTGTAATGCTGCCTGACTGAGACATATCACTGTTATCTACATCCTCTGTCAATGATGGTTGCGCATCACTCATTTCTTCCAACTGATGTGTCAATAACTCCTCTGACAGATCAAGTGAAGCGGCTGTGTTTCTAGTGTTGGTGGTGGCGACAGGCGGGTGAGTGGCACTGGTCACTTGAGAGGTGCCCAAAGCACAGCTGGAGGTGGATGGTGCGTCAAGGTTAGGAGGACTAGGAGCGGAAGCTGTAGAAGATTGGGTGTCCTGTGTTAGCCATTCAACTAGGTCCTCCTCAGAACTTTTCGCAACCCTGGCACCTGGCCTCTGAACAATGTGCATATTTGTAGGGTCTAAAGGAATCACAGCACCATGACCACGACGGCACCTGCGGGGTGGCCTGCCTCTGCCTGTCATTTTTTTTTAAATGTACACTTACAATACTATTAAACAAATTATGAGTGGTGGCACTAGGCAAGTGGGCACAGTATACGCTGTGAGCCTGACACAAAAAAACAGACTGATGTTTCAAAGTAAAAAATGTTTATTTTTTAAATATTAAAAGTACTGTGACAACAAATATGATTGGTGGCACTAGTTGGCAAGTGGGCCTGGCTGGCACACACGCTGGGAGGAAGGCAACTGCAATTAGATTACACTAGCAGACTGATGCTTCACAGTCAAAAAAGTTTTTTTTAAATATTTAAAATACTGTTATAACAAATATGATTGATGGCACTAGTTGGCAAGTGGGCCTGGCACACACGCTGGCAGGCAGGCAGGCAACTGCAATTCAATTGCACTAGCAGACTGATGATTCACAGTCAAAAAAGTATTTATTTTAAATATTTTCAAAACTGTTATAACAAATATGATTGTTGGCACTAGTTGGCTTGGCAAGTGGGCCTGGCACACACGCTAGGAGGAAGGCAACTGCAATTAGATTACACTAGATGACTGATGTTTCACAGTCAAAAAAGTTTTTATTTTAAATATTTACAATACTGTTATAACAAATATGATTGGTGGCACTAGTTGGCTAGTGGGCCTGGCACACACGCTGGCAGGCAGGAAACTGCAATTCAATTGCACTAGCAGACTGATGATTCACAGTCAAAACATTATGTTAAATATTTACAATACTGTTAGAACAAATATGATTGGTGGCACTAATTGGCAAGTGGGCCTGGCACACACGCTGGCAGGCAGGCAACTGCAATTCAATTGTACTAGCAGACTGATGATTCATAGTCAAAAAAGTTTTGATTTTAAATATTTTCAAAACTGTTATAACAAATATGATTGGTGGCAATAGTTGGCAGCAAGTGGGCCTGGCACACACGCTGGCAGGCAGGCAACTTCAATTAGATTAGACTAGCAGACTGATCTTTCACAGACAAAAAATATATTTTTTTTAATATTTACAATTCTGTTATAACAAATATGATTGGTGGCACTAGTTGGCAAGTGGGCCTGGCACACATGCTGGGAGGAAGGCAACTGCAATTAGATTACACTAGATGACTAATGTTTCTCAGTCAAAAAAGTTTTTATTTTAAATATTTACAATACTGTTATAACAAATATGATTGGTGGCACTAGTTGGCAAATGGGCCTGGCACACACGCTGGCAGGCAGGCAACTGCGATTCAATTGCACTAGCAGACTGATGATTCACAGTCAAAAAAGTTTTTATTTAAAATATTTACACTACTGTTATAACAAATATGATTGGTGGCACTAGTTGGAAAGTGGGCCTGGCACACATGCTGGCAGACAGGCAACTGCAATTAAATAACAATAGCAGACTGATGTAAAAGTTTGTTTTTAAAAAAGTTACACTAATGTTACAACAGATAGGAGTGATGGCACTCAGGATAGAAGTAGGCACAGTATGTGCTGGCAGCCTGACACACAGGCTGGCACTAGTGGCAGGCTGGCCTGGCAACTAAAATTAAATAACACTAGAAGACTGATGTAAAAGTTTTTTTTTACTAAATTTAAACTAATGTTACACCAGATAGGCGTGGTGGACTGGCACTGAGGATGGAAGTAGGCACAGTATATGCTGGCAGCCTGACACACAGGCTGGCACTAATGGCAGCCAGGCTGGCCTGGCAACTACTATTAAATAACACTGGAAGAGGACTGATGTAAAAAAAATTTTTTTAAAAAAATGTACACTAATGTTACACCAGATATAAGTGGTGGAAAAAGAGCTATTAATCACACTATATGATGTGGGCCTGACACATAGGCCTGATGGAAAATGAAATTAGATTACACTAGTAAAATAATTTAAAAGTTGTTTTTTTTTTAAAATTTACAATAATGTTTATGAGTGGTGGCTGGCACAGCAATTAACCACAGTATATGCTGTGTGAGCCTGAGACACAGGCCTGATAGAAAATGAAATTAGATTACACTAGAAAAATGATTTAAAAGTTTTTTTTAAAAAATTTACAATAATGTTAAGCAGATATGAGTGGTGGCTGCTGGCACAGCAATTAACCACAGTATATGCTGTGTGAGCATGAGACACAGGCCTGATAGAAAACGAAATTAGATTACACTAGCAAAATGATTTAAAAGTTTTTTTTTTAAATTTACAATAATGTTAAGCAGATATGAGTGGTGGCTGCTGGCACAGCAATTAACCACAGAAGCCTGACACACAGGCCTGATAGAAAATGAAATTAGATTACACTAGCAAAATGATTGAAAAGTTTGGTTGTTTAAATTTACACTAATGTTAAGCAGATATGAGTGGTGGCTGCCTGGCTGGCACAGAGCAATTAACCACAGTATATGCTGTGTGAGCCTAAGACACAGGCCTGATAGAAAATGAAATTAGATTACACTAGCAAAATGATTTAATTTTTTTTTTAAATTTACAATAATGTTAAGCAGATATGAGTGGTGGCTGCTGGCACAGCAATTAACCACAGTATATGCTGTGTAAGCCTGACACACAGGCCTGATAGAAAATGAAATTAGATTACACTAGCAAAATGATTTAAAAGTTTTGTTGTTTAAATTTACACTAATGTTAAGCAGATATGAGTGGTGGCTGCTGGCACAGAGCAATTAACCACAGTATATGCTGTGTGAGCCTGAGACACAGGCCTGATAGAAAATGAAATTAGAATACACTAGCAAAATGATTTAAAAGTTTTTTTTTTTTTAAATTTACAATAATGTTAAGCAGATATGAGTGGTGGCTGCTGGCACAGCAATTTACCACAGAAGCCTGACACACAGGCCTGATAGAAAAATAAATTAGATTACACTAGCAAAATGATTGAAAAGTTTGGTTGTTTAAATTTACACTAATGTTAAGCAGATATGAGTGGTGGCTGGCACAGAACAATTAACCACAGTATATGCTGTGTGAGCCTGAGATATAGGCTTGATAGAAAATGAAATTAGATTACACTAGCAAAATGATTTAATTATTTTTTTAAATTTACAATAATGTTAAGCAGATATGAGTGGTGGCTGCTGGCACAGCAATTAACCCCAGTATATGCTGTGTAAGCCCGACACACAGGCCTGATAGAAAATGAAATTAGATTACACTAGCAAAATTATTATTTTTTTTTTTTTTTAAATTTACAATAATGTTAAGCAGATATGAGTGGTGGCTGCTGGCACAGCAATTTACCACAGAAGCCTGACACACAGGCCTGATAGAAAATGAAATTAGATTACACTAGCAAAATGATTGAAAAGTTTGGTTGTTTAAATTTACACTAATGTTAAGCAGATATGAGTGCTGGCTGGCACAGAACAATTAACCACAGTATATGCTGTGTGAGCCTGAGACACAGGCCTGATAGAAAATGAAATTAGATTACACTAGCAAAATGATTTAAAAGTTTTGTTGTTTAAATTTACACTAATGTTAAGCAGATATGAGTGGTGGCTGCTGGCACAGAGCAATTAACCACAGTATATGCTGTGTGAGCCTGAGACACAGGCCTGATAGAAAATGAAATTAGATTACACTAGCAAAATGATTTAAAAGTTTTTTTTTTTAAATGTACAATAATGTTAAGCAGATATGAGTGGTTGCTGCTGGCACAGCAATTAACCACAGTATATGCTGTGTGAGCATGAGACACAGGCCTGATAGAAAATGAAATTAGATTACACTAGCAAAATGATTTAAAAGTTTTTTTTTTAAATTTACAATAATGTTAAGCAGATATGAGTGGTGGCTGCTGGCACAGCAATTAACCACAGTATATGCTGTGTGAGCATGAGACACAGGCCTGATAGAAAATGAAATTAGATTACACTAGCAAAATGATTTAAATGTTTTTTTTTTTAGTTTACAATAATGTTAAGCAGATATGAGTGGTGGCTGCTGGCACAGCAATTAACCACAGTATATGCTGTGTGAGCATGAGACACAGGCCTGATAGAAAATGAAATTAGATTACACTAGCAAAATGATTTAAAAGTTTTTTTTTTAAATTTACAATAATGTTAAGCAGATATGAGTGGTGGCTGCTGGCACAGCAATTTACCACAGAAGCCTGACACACAGGCCTGATAGAAAATGAAATTAGATTACACTAGCAAAATGATTGAAAAGTTTGGTTGTTTAAATTTACACTAATGTTATGCAGATATGAGTGGTGGCTGGCACAGAACAATTAACCACAGTATATGCTGTGTGAGCCTTAGACACAGGCCTGATAGAAAATGAAATTAGATTACACTAGCAAAATGATTTTTTTTAAAAAAAAATTAAATTTACAATAATGTTAAGCAGATATGAGTGGTGGCTGCTGGCACAGCAATTAACCACAGTATATGCTGTGTGAGCATGAGACACAGGCCTGATAGAAAATGAAATTAGATTACACTAGCAAAATGATTTAAAAGTTTTTTTTTAAATTTACAATAATGTTAAGCAGATATGAGTGGTGGCTGCTGGCACAGCAATTAACCACAGTATATGCTGTGTGAGCATGAGACACAGGCCTGATAGAAAATGAAATTAGATTACACTAGCAAAATGATTTAAATGTTTTTTTTTTTAGTTTACAATAATGTTAAGCAGATATGAGTGGTGGCTGCTGGCACAGCAATTAACCACAGTATATGCTGTGTGAGCATGAGACACAGGCCTGATAGAAAATGAAATTAGATTACACTAGCAAAATGATTTAAAAGTTTTTTTTTTAAATTTACAATAATGTTAAGCAGATATGAGTGGTGGCTGCTGGCACAGCAATTTACCACAGAAGCCTGACACACAGGCCTGATAGAAAATGAAATTAGATTACACTAGCAAAATGATTGAAAAGTTTGGTTGTTTAAATTTACACTAATGTTATGCAGATATGAGTGGTGGCTGGCACAGAACAATTAACCACAGTATATGCTGTGTGAGCCTTAGACACAGGCCTGATAGAAAATGAAATTAGATTACACTAGCAAAATGATTTTTTAAAAAAAAAAATTAAATTTACAATAATGTTAAGCAGATATGAGTGGTGGCTGCTGGCACAGCAATTAACCACAGTATATGCTGTGTAAGCCTGAGACACAGGCCTGATAGAAAATGAAATTAGATTACACTAGCAAAATGATTTTTTTTTTTTTAATTTACAATAATGTTAAGCATATATGAGTGGTGGCTGCTGGCACAGCAATTAACCACAGTATATGCTGTGTAAGCCTGACACACAGGCCTGATAGAAAATGAAATTAGATTAGACTAGCAAAATGATTTAATTTTTTTTTTTTTAAAAATTACACTAATGTTAAGCAGATATGAGTGGTGGCTGCTGGCACAGCAATTAACCACAGAAGCCTGACACACAGGCCTGATAGAAAATGAAATTAGATTACACTAGCAAAATGATTGAAAAGTTTGGTTGTTTAAATTTACCCTAATATTAAGCAGATATGAGTGGTGGCTGGCACAGAACAATTAACCACAGAATATGCTGTGTGAGCCTGAGACACAGGCCTGATAGAAAATGAAATTAGATTACACTAGTAAAATGATTTTAAAGTTTTTTTTTAAATTTACAATAATGTTAAGCAGATATGAGTGGTGGCTGCTGGCACAGCAATTAACCACAGTATATGCTGTGTGAGCATGAGACACAGGCCTGATAGAAAATGAAATTAGATTACACTAGCAAAATGATTTAAATGTTTTTTTTTTTAGTTTACAATAATGTTAAGCAGATATGAGTGGTGGCTGCTGGCACAGCAATTAACCACAGTATATGCTGTGTGAGCATGAGACACAGGCCTGATAGAAAATGAAATTAGATTACACTAGCAAAATGATTTAAAAGTTTTTTTTTTAAATTTACAATAATGTTAAGCAGATATGAGTGGTGGCTGCTGGCACAGCAATTTACCACAGAAGCCTGACACACAGGCCTGATAGAAAATGAAATTAGATTACACTAGCAAAATGATTGAAAAGTTTGGTTGTTTAAATTTACACTAATGTTATGCAGATATGAGTGGTGGCTGGCACAGAACAATTAACCACAGTATATGCTGTGTGAGCCTTAGACACAGGCCTGATAGAAAATGAAATTAGATTACACTAGCAAAATGATTTTTTTTAAAAAAAAATTAAATTTACAATAATGTTAAGCAGATATGAGTGGTGGCTGCTGGCACAGCAATTAACCACAGTATATGCTGTGTAAGCCTGAGACACAGGCCTGATAGAAAATGAAATTAGATTACACTAGCAAAATGATTTTTTTTTTTTTAATTTACAATAATGTTAAGCATATATGAGTGGTGGCTGCTGGCACAGCAATTAACCACAGTATATGCTGTGTAAGCCTGACACACAGGCCTGATAGAAAATGAAATTAGATTAGACTAGCAAAATGATTTAATTTTTTTTTTTAAAAAAATTACACTAATGTTAAGCAGATATGAGTGGTGGCTGCTGGCACAGCAATTAACCACAGAAGCCTGACACACAGGCCTGATAGAAAATGAAATTAGATTACACTAGCAAAATGATTGAAAAGTTTGGTTGTTTAAATTTACCCTAATATTAAGCAGATATGAGTGGTGGCTGGCACAGAACAATTAACCACAGAATATGCTGTGTGAGCCTGAGACACAGGCCTGATAGAAAATGAAATTAGATTACACTAGTAAAATGATTTTAAAGTTTTTTTTTTAATTTACAATAATGTTAAGCAGATATGAGTGGTGGCTGCTGGCACAGCAATTAACCACAGTATATGCTGTGTAAGCCTGACACACAGGCCTGATAGAAAATTAAATTAGATTACACTAGCAAAATGATTTAAAAGTTTTTTTTTTTAATTTAAAATAATGTTAAGCAGATATGAGTGGTGGCTGCTGGCACAGCAATTAACCACAGTGTATGCTGTGTAAGCCTGACACACAGGCCTGATAGAAAATTAAATTAGATTACACTAGCAAAATGATTTAAAAGTTTTGTTTAAATTTACAGTAATGTTAAGCAGATATCAGTGGTGGCACTAATCACAGTATATGCTGTGAGCCTTACACACAGGCTGAAAACCAGGCAAATGTAAATAAAATTACAAATAAAAAAAAGAAAACGACTGAAGTTTAAGCCCTAAAAAGGGCTTTTTGGGGTGCTGTCCTTACAGCAGAGATTAGATGAGTCCTTCAGGACTGTAGTGGACACTAAATACACTAGCCTAGCTATCTATTTCCCTATAATGTCAGCAGCAGCAACACTAAAGCTCCTCTCACTAAGAAAGCAAGATCGTAATTAATCTAAAATGGCTGCTGCCCAGGAGCTGGGAGGGTCTGTGAGGGAGTGTCTGCTGCTGATTGGCTTAAATGTGTCAGAAGGCTGTGAGATACAGAGTCAAAGTTTCCTCAATGATGACAAATAGGGGGCGGATCGAACATCGCATATGTTCGCCCGCAGCGGCGAACGCGATCAAGCTATGTTCGCCGGGAACTGTTCTCCGGCGAACTGTTCGTGACATCTTTGATTATGAGTATTTAAGGAGGCTGTATAGCAAGGTGTAACACTGTCTAGGTGTTAGTGTAGAAGCTTACTTTGCCGTGGGGTGTGTGGCAGTTTAGGGGTTAATAGTGAAAAGAGGTAATTTGTGATGTAAGGGGGTGGCAGTTTTAGGGTTCATAGTGTATTGCAGACTTTGCGTTTGGCTATGTGGTGTTTTAGGAGTTATTAGAGTTGGGGGTTTATGTGCAAGAAGGGTGTTAGGGTTTTTTGCATTTATTTTGCTCCATTAACTTCTATGAGGTAGTAGGTTATCGTGCAAGTGATATTATAACTGCCCAAGCAGCAATCCTTTTTGCACAAGTTGGGTTAGCACTGGAGCGATACGTTTTGACTTTCAACTCATCATACCAGCGCAACCCGACTCGCGCAAAAGGTTTATCGCTAGTGCAGTCAGAGCTCTAGTGAAAGCGCTACTTAGCGCTCCACTTGTAATCTAGCCCTTTACTGCTTAGACATGCAGAGTCCAGATTTTTTCTGTTACTGCTATTTGGCTATAGAAGAGAAAGCAACAGGTGGAAAATTAATTAATAGTAATAGTAATGAGAAAACACAACGTGCCCTGGCAGTAACATAATATGTGCAGCTCACTTAAAATGATATCATTTTTATTAAAACAAGATTTCATTGTGCTAAGGTCGCCACTATCTAATTTAGCTGCTTACATCTGTAACTTTAATTACATTTCCAAGCAATGGGCAGTTTTGATCATAATTTGTCATACAGTTTGGATTTAATGAAGGCTTTTTGCACAAAGTCTGGCTATATCTTTCTTCAGAAGTTCTTCATACAGTCCCTTGTGATTAACTATATTTGAAAAATGAGTCTGCTTTTATCATCTTATCAATTAAAAATTGAAATTGAATCTTTTTCGATTGAAACATTTATTACAACAGAAATAACAATAAAGTGTAAAAAAACAATCACAAAAAAATAAAACCCAATTAAATGTGAAAATTTTACTATAAATAATACATTTATGGCTAGATTACAAGTGGAGCCCAAACGATTTTGCAAGGGTTTTCATGATCTTATGCACTGCGTTTAAATTGCGCTCATATTGCAAGTTGAGCAAAATCACTAGAATCCTTACCGCAATCTCATAGCTAGGGTTAACTGTTTTCTGAAAATAAAAAGTTGCACAAAACGCATAAAAAATACATTACAAAGCACACTTACACTCATAATAACACTGATTAATAAAAATCATTAAAAAAAAATATTTGACACAAAAGTTATAAGGGCTCAAAGATTTGAGATATCGAGTGTAAGAGAAAAAAAAAAGCCACCAAAGAACTTTAACATAGATAGATACATATACATGGCTAAAGAAAGATATGTATGTGTGTATGTATGTATGTATATATATATATATATATATATGTATATATATATATATATATATATATATATATATATATATATATATATATATATATATATATATATATGATAAACTATTGAATATGCAGGGAGAGATTTAATAACTTAATATGTATCCACACAGACCTGGTGATTTGGATACTAAATGTATAAAGGAACTCAGCAGAAGTTAGAGTTCAATGAGCTCTGGTGCAGACCCTCTTAATAAATACTAGTACAAAAAGAGAAGGAAGAAATATCAGAATTCACAATATAATTCTGATGAAAGAGAGGGATTTCAGCACTCGTTTAGGTAACCCAAAAAAATATATTATGATATATAGGATAGAGAACTCCAAAGAAGAGACCACTACATACACCGGTACAGCACAAAAAATATGAGTTTTATTAAAAAAACATGTTAAAAATAGAACATAGAAATACTGCCTCTCTAGGTGTGCTGCACACCTAAAACTAAACTGCTGCGGTTAGCAAAATAATGTAAATATGATGTCTATAGAGACATAGCAAGCTTGCATGTATGTAAAAACCATAAGGTGCTAGAAGAGAATAGTATCCTTAAAAAAATAAATATTTAGGACAAAAGTCTACGTAGAGTATTTGCTTCCAAAACAAATGGTAGATGATTATGTGTACAGCTGCTGTGTTGCATCAAGTAGCAATGAAGCAAAGCATGACAGAGTTTCAACATATGCGGGATACTACATATCCTGGATGCCGAAGACACCCTGCATGGAGCATCCTCTTCATACGGTCACCGCCGTACGCTGAAGTTGAATGCAATGTAGCCGTTTCAAAATGGCGTACCTTGCCTTCCCTTTTGGCTGATTTGATTCTTCAAATTCAAATCAACCAATAGGATGAGAGCTACTGAAATCCTATTGGCTGTTCAAAACAGCCAATAGGATGAGAGCTACTGAAATCCTATTGGCTTTTTTATTTTATTAGGGCTATTAGATTAGGTGTAATTAGTTTAAATTTCTGTAATTTGTTTATTATTTTCTGTAATTTATTGTTTTTTTTGTACTTTAGCTAATTGAATTTAATTTAGGTAATTGTATTTAATTAATGTATTTAATTATAGTGTAGTGTTAGGTGTTAGTGTAACTTAGGTTAGGTTTTATTTTACAGGTAAATTTGTTTTTATTTTAACTAGGAAGTTATTAAATAGTTAATAACTATTTAATAACTATTCTACCTAGTTAAAATAAATACAAACTTGCCTGTAAAATAAAAATAAACCCTAAGCTAGATACAATGTAACTATTAGTTATATTGTAGCTATCTTAGGGTTTATTTTACAAGTAATTATTTAGTTTTAAAAAGGAATAATGTAGTTAATGACAGTAATATTTATTAGATTTAGTTAGGGGGTGTTAGGTTTAGGGTTAGACTTAGGTTTAGGGGTTAATAACTTTAATATAGTGGCAGCAACGTTGGGGGCGGCAGATCAGGGGATAATAAATGTAGGTAGGTGGCGGCGATGTTAGGGCCGGCAGATTATTGGTTAATAATATTTAACTAATATTTGCGTGGCGGGAGTGCGGCGGTTTAGGGGTTAATATGTTTATTATAGTGGCAGCGACGTTGGGGCAGCAGATTAGGGGTTAATTAGTGTAAGTAGGTTACGGCGACATTGGGGCGGCAGATTAGGGGTTAATAAGTATAATGTAGGTGGCGGCGGTGTCCGGAGCGGCAGATTAGGGGTTAATAATATAATGTAGGTGTCGGCGATATCGGGGACGGCAGATTAGGGGTTAATAAGTGTAAGATTAGGGGTGTTTAGACTCGGGGTTCATGTTAGGGTGATAGGTGTAAACATCAATGGGGCTGCGTTAAGGAGTTTTACGCTGCTTTTTTGCACTTTTTTTCAGCCGGCTCTCCCCGTTGATTCCTATGGGGAAATCGTGCACAAGCATGTTACACCAGCTCACCGCTGACTTAAGCAGCGCTGGTATTGGAGTGCGGTAAGGAGCAAAATTTTGCTCAACGCTCCCTTCTTGTCTTTTAATGACGGGTTTCTGGAAACTCGTAATACCAGCGCTGCATGTAAGTGAGCGGTGAGAGAAAACTGCTTGTTAGCACCACATAGCTTCTAACGCAAAACTCGTAATCTGGGCCAGTGTTTTTTATTTTTCGTGATTTTAGTGTTAATTATTTTTGGTAAACTTACGCCTAGATTTAGAGTTCTGCGGCCAAAGGGGTGCGTTAGCTACGCGTGCTTTTTCCCCCCGCACCTTTTAAATACCGCTTGTATTTAGAGTTCTCTGAAAGGCTGCATTAGGCTCCAAAAAGGGAGCGTATAGCATAATTTACCGCCACTTCAACTCTAAATACCAGCGGTGCTTACGGACGCGGCCAGCTTCAAAAACGTGCTCGTGCACGATTCCCCCATAGGAAACAATGGGGCAGTTTGAGCTGAAAAAAAGACTAATACCTGCAAAAAAGCAGCGTTCAGCTCCTAACGCAGCCCCATTTTTTCCTATGGGGAAACACTTCCTATGTCTGCACTTAACACCCTAACATGAACCCCGAGTCTAAACACCCCTAACCTTACACTTATTAACCCCTAATATGCTGACCCCAACGTCGCCGCCACCTACCTACAATTATTAACCCCTAATCTGCCGACCGGACCTCACCGCTACTCTAATAAATGTATTAACCCCCAAAGCTAAGTCTAACCCTAACCCTAACACCCCCCTAAATTAAATATAATTTTATTCTAACGAAATAAAATAATTCTTATTAAATAAATGAATCCTATTTAAAGCTAAATACTTACCTGTAAAATAAACCCTAATATAGCTACAATATAAATAATAATTATATTGTAGCTATTTTAGGATTAATATTTATTTTACAGGCAACTTTGTATTTATTTTAACCAGGTACAATAGCTATTAAATAGTTAATAACTATTTAATAGTTACCTAGCTAAAATAATTACAAAATTACCTGTAAAATAAAGCCTAACCTAAGTTACAATTAAACCTAACACTACACTATCAATAAATTAATTAAATAAACTATCTACAATTATGTACAATTATATCAACTAAACTAAATTACAAAAAACAAACAAACACTAAATTACAAAAAATAAAAAAAGATTACAAGAATTTTAAACTAATTACACCTACTCTAAGCCCCCTAAAAAAATAACAAAGCCCCCCAAAATAAAAAAATGCCCTACCCTATTCTAAAATAAAAAGTAAACAGCTCTTTTACCTTACCAGCCCTTAAAAGGGCCTTTTGCGGGGCATGTCCCAAAGAAAACAGCTCTTTTGCATTTAAATAAACATACCATACCCCCCCAACATTACAACCCACCACCCACATACCCCTAATCTAACCCAAACCCCCCTTAAATAAACCTAACACTAAGCCCCTGAAGATCTCCCTACCTTGTATTCACCACGCCGGGTATCACCGATCCGTCCAGAAGATGGTCCGAAGTCTTCATCCTATCCGGGCAGAAGAGGAGATTGGGACCGGCAGACATCTTCATCCAGGCGGCATCTTCTATCTTCTTCCATCCGGCGCGGAGCGGGACCATCTTCAAGCAGCCGACGCGGAACCATCCTTTTTCACCGACGGACTAACGACGAATGAAGGTTCCTTTAAGGGACGTCATCCAAGATGGCGTCCCTCAAATTCCGATTGGCTAATAGGATTCTATCAGCCAATCGGAATTAAGGTAGGAAAAATCTGATTGGCTGATTGAATCAGCCAATCAGATTCAAGTTCAATCCGATTGGCTGATTGGATCAGCCAATCAGATTGAGCTTGCATTCTATTGGCTGATCGGAACAGCCAATAGAATGCGAGCTCAATCTGATTGGCTGATTGGATCAGCCAATCGGATTGAACTTGAATCTGATTGGCTGATTCAATCAGCCAATCAGATTTCTCCTACCTTAATTCCAATTGGCTGATAGAATCCTATCAGCCAATCGGAATTCGAGGGACACCATCTTGGATGACGTCCCTTAAAGGAACCTTCATTCGTCGTTAGTCCGTCTGTGAAGAAGGATGGCTCCGCGTCGGCTGCTTGAAGATGGTCCCGCTCCGCGCCGGATGGAAGAAGATAGAAGATGCTGCCTGGATGAAGATATCTGCTGGACCGGATCTCCTCTTCTGCCCGGATAGGATGAAGACTTCGGACCCTCTTCTGGACGGATCGGTTATACCCGGCTTGGTGAAGACAAGGTAGGGAGATCTTCAGGGGCTTAGTGTTAGGTTTATTTAAGGGGGGTTTGGGCTAGATTAGGGGTATGTGGGTGGTGGGTTGTAATGTTGGGGGGGTATTTTTTACAGGCAAAAGAGCTGTTTTCTTTGGGGCATGCCCCGCAAAAGGCCCTTTTAAGGACTGGTAAGGTAAAAGAGCTTTACCATTTTTATTTTAGAATAGGGTAGGGCATTTTTTTATTTTGGGGGGCTTTGTTATTTTTTTAGGGGGCTTAGAGTAGGTGTAATTAGTTTAAAATTCTTGAAATCTTTTTTTATTTTTTGTAATTTAGTGTTTTTTTGTTTGTTTGTAATTTAGTGCGTTTTTTTTTGTAATTTAGTTTAGTTGATTTAATTGTAGGTAATTGTAGGTAGTTTATTTAATTAATTTATTGATAGTGTAGTGTTAGGTTTAATTGTAACTTAGGTTAGGATTTTTTTTACAGGTAATTTTGTACTTATTTTAACTAGGTAACTATTAAATAGTTATTAACTATTTAATAGCTATTGTACCTGGTTAAAATAAATACAAAGTTGCCTGTAAAATAAATATAAATCCTAAAATAGCTACAATATAATTATTATTTCTCTTGTAGCTATATTAGGGTTTATTTTACAGGTAAGTATTTAGTTTTAAATAGGATTAATTTATTTAATAAGATTTATTTTATTTTGTTAGATTTAAATTATATTTAATTTAGGGGGGTGTTAGTGTTAGGGTTAGACTTAGCTTTAGGGGTTAATACATTTATTAGAGTAGCGGCGATGTCCGGTCGGCAGATTAGGGGTTAATACTTGAAGTTAGGTGTCGGCGATGTTAGGGAGGGCAGATTAGGGGTTAATACTATTTATTATAGGGTTTTTGAGGCGGGAGTGAGGCGGATTAGGGGTTAATAACTTTATTATAGTAGTGGTGAGGTCCGGTCGGCAGATTAGGGGTTAATATTTGTAGGTAGGTAGTGGCGACGTTGGGGGGGGCAGATTAAGGGTTAATAAATATTATGTAGGGGTCGGCGATGTTAGGGGCAGCAGATTAGTGGTACATAGGGATAATGTAGGTAGCGGCGGTGTGCGGTCGGCAGATTAGGGGTTAAAAAAATTTAATAGAATGGCGGCGATGTGGGGGGACCTCGGTTTAGGGGTACATAGGTAGTTTATGGGTGTTAGTGTACTTTAGAGCACAGTAGTTAAGAGCTTTATGAACCGGCGTTAGCCCAGAAAGCTCTTAACACCTGGCTTTTCTCTGCGGCTGGAGTCTTGTTGTTAGATTTCTAACGCTCACTTCAGCCAAGACGCTAAATACCGGCGTTAGAAAGATCCCATTGAAAAGATAGGATACACAATTGGCATAGGGGGATCTGCGGTATGGAAAAGTCGCGGCTGGAAAGTGAGCTTTAGACCCTTTCATGACTGACTCTAAATACCAGCGGGCGGTAAAAACCAGCATTAGAACCTCCTAACGCTGGTTTGGATGGCTAACGCAGAACTCTAAATCTGGGACACGATCCGATATAGATCGCAGTTTGCGGCGCAAGCGAGGGAACCCGCGTCGCCCGCAGTTTCAGCTCGCAACTCGAGCTATCCCATATACGGCGCCGTCAGATGCTAACGTGCCGTAAGTCTGACAAACCAGCGATGTCCAGAAATCTGCGCAAGTACAAATTTCTGGCGTCGCCAGTGACTTGCGGCACGTTAGAAACTGCCGGCGCCTACAAAACCTGACTAAAGTCTAAATCACCCGCACTGTCTAACACGCCTCCCTAACATAGCCCGACAAGTCTAACACGCCTCCCTAACATAGCCCGACACGTCTAACCCTCTATCCGCTATCCCCCCTCACTATCCTAACAATAAAATATGTATTAACCCCTAAACCGCCGCTACCTAATAAAGTTATTAACCCCTAAACCGCCGCCAGCTATATTAAATCTATAACCCCCTAAAGTGAGCCCCTAACACCGCCGCCGCCATCTACCTTACCTACCCCCTAAAGTGAGCCCCTACCCCGCCGCTATTTTAAAATTATTAACCCCTAATCTAATCCCCCTACCCCGCCGCCATCTATATTAAATTATTTAACCCCTAAAATACTAAACTATCCCTACCACTAAACCTAAGTCTAACCCTACAAATAGCCCTGAAAAGGGCTTTTTGCGTGGCATTGCCCCAAAGTAACAGCTCTTTTGCAAGCCCTTAAAAGGGCTTTTTGCGGGGCATGCCCCAAAGTAACAGCTCTTTTGCCAGCCCTTAAAAGGGCTTTTGGCGGGGCTTTGTCACAAAGTAAACTGCTCTTTTGCCTACAATCTACATCCCCCTACACCGCGGCCACCTATAATAAATGTATTAACCCCTAATCTAATCCCCCTACACCGCCGCCAGCTATATTAACTATATTAACCCTAATTATATTAGGGTTAATATAGTTAATATCGTTATTATATTATATATATATTAAGTATAATAACCTTATCTAACGCTAACATCCTAACTAAACTCTTATTAAAATAAATCTAATATTAATATTATTAATTAAAATATTCCTATTTAAATCTAAATACTTACCTATACAATAAACCCTAAGATAGCTACAATGTAATTAATAATTACATTATAGCTATGTTAGGGTTTATATTTATTTTACAGGTAAATTGTTAATTATTTTAACTAGGTATAATAGCTATTAAATAGTTATTAACTATTTAATAGCTACCTAGTTAAAATAATTACCCAATTACCTGTAAAATAAATCCTAATTTATTTTACACCTACACTATCAATAAATTAAATAAACTACAAATATCTATCTAAAAATACAATTAAATAAACTAAACTAAATTACAAAAAAAACAAACACTAAATTACAAAAAATAAAAAAAAGATTACAAGATTTTTAAGCTAATTACACCTATTCTAAGCCCCCTAATAAAATAATAAAGCCCCCCAAAATAAACAAATTCCCTACCCTATTCTAAATTAAAACAAGTTCAAAGCTCTTTTACCTTACCAGCCCTTAAAAGGGCCTTTTGTGGGGGCATGCCCCAAAGAAAACTGCTCTTTTGCCTGCAAAAAAAAAAAACACAATTCCACCCCCCAACATTACAACCCACCACTCACATACCCCTAATCTAACCCAAACCCCCCTTAAATAAACCTAACACTACCCCCCCTGAAGATCTCCCTACCTTGTATTCACCCCGCCGGGCAGAACTCCTGATCCGATCCGGGCGATGTGTTCCAGCAAGCGGCAGTGAAGTCTTCTTCCATCCGGGCGATGTCTTGAAGCAAGCGGCAGAGAGTCTTCTTCCATCTGCGACGTCTTCAAGCAAATCGGCATCTTCAATCTTCTTGCTTCGCTCCTCCGCCACGGAGCATCCTTCCGGCACGACGACTTCCCGATGAATGAGGTTCCTTTAAATGACGTCATCCAAGATGGCGTCCGTCGAATTCCGATTGGCTGATAGGATTCTATCAGCCAATCGGAATTAAGGTAGAAAAATCTGATTGGCTGATTGAATCAGCCAATCAGATTCAAGTTCAATCTGATTGGCTGATTGGTTCTATTCTTTGGGGCCCTTTTAAGGGCTGGTAAGGTAAAGAGCTTTGAACTTTTTTTAATTTAGAATAGGGCAGGGAATTTTTTTTATTTTGGGGGGCTTTATTATTTTATTAGGGGGCTTAGAATAGGTGTAATTAGCTTAAAAATCTTGTAATCTTTTTTTTATTTTTTGTAATTTAGTGTTTGTTTTTTTTGTAATTTAGTTTAGTTAATTTAATTGTATTTTTAAATAGATATTTGTAGTTTATTTAATTTATTGATAGTGTAGGTGTATTTGTAATTTAGGTTAGGATTTATTTTACAGGTAATTGGGTAATTATTTTAACTAGGTAGATATTAAATAGTTAATAACTATTTAATAGCTATTATACCTAGTTAAAATAATTAACAATTTACCTGTAAAATAAATATTAACCCTAACATAGCTACAATGTAATTATTAATTATATTGTAGCTATCTTAGGGTTTATTTTATAGGTAAGTATTTAGATTTAAATAGGAATATTTTAGTTTAATATGAATTAGATTAATTTAATATAAATTTAGTTAGGGGTGTTAGGGTTAGATAGAGTTAATATAGTTAATATAAATACTATAGTAACTATATTAACTATATTAACCCTAATATAATTAGGGTTAATATAGTTAATATATATAATGTAATAACTATATTAACTATAATATACTTAGGGTTAATATAGATAATATAGCTGGCGGCGGGGTAGGTAGATTAAATTAGGGGTTAATAATTTTAATAGAGATGGCGGCAGTGTAAGGGGCTTACATTAGGGGTAAATAATATTAATATAGCTGGCGGCGGTATAGGGGGATTAGATTAGGGGTTAATAATTTTTATATAGGTGGCGGCGGTGTAAGGGGTCAGATTAGGGGATAGATAAGGTAGATGGCGGCAGTTTTAGGGACTCACAGTAGGGGGTTAGTTTATGTAGATGGCGGCGGGGTCCGGGAGCGGCGGTTTAGGGGTTAATAACTTTATTAGGGATTTCGGGGGGGGGGGATCGCGGTTGACAGGTAGATAGACATTGCGCATGCGTTAGGTGTTAGGTTTTATTTAGCAGATCGCGGGTGACAGGTAGATAGACATTGCGCATGCGTTAGGTGTTAGGTTTATTTTCTAGCTAGTTTAGGGAGTTACGGGGCTCCAATAGTCAGCGTAAGGCTTCTTACGGCTGCTTTTTGTGGCGAGGTGAAAATGGAGTAAGATTTCTCCATTTTCGCCACGTAAGTCCTTACGCTGCATATTGGATACCAAACTGCGCTGGTTTGGTATACCTGCCTATGGCCCAAAAAACTACGGGCGACGGCAGAAATATACGGGCGTAACTTCTAGGTTACGCCGTATATGTGATACCAAACCAGCGTAAATATTGGCGTCGCCGGCTTTTGCGGGCGACGATTTTTATCGGATCGACCCCCTAGGCGTTAGATTTTTTAAATTTTTTGTAGGATTTTTTTTTTTTTTTGTAATTTAGATTTTTTTTTTTTTCGTAGTGTTAGGTTTGTAGTGTTAGGTTTAGATATTTTAATTGGTAGGATTTTTTATTTTATTAGAAAAGTAATGTTAGGTTAATTTTTAGTTTAATGTTAGGTTTATTTTTATATCACAGGTAAGTTTTTATTTATTTAAATAGATTTATATTTAAATTTTTTTATGTTAGGGGGGTGTTAGGTTTAGGGGTTAATAGTTTAATTTAGTGTTTTGCGAAGTTGGGGTCTGGCGGTTTATGGGGTTAATAGGTTTATTTAGTGGCGGATATGTAGGAGGGGTTAATAACTTTATTTATTGACAGCAATGTCGGGGAGCGGCGGAATAGGGGTTAATATATTTAAATAGTGTTGACGATGTGGGTGGGCAGCAGATTAGTGGTTAATCGGTATATTTAATAGTCGCTAAGTGGGTGGGCGGCAGATTAGGCGTTAATAGGTTTAAGTTAGTGTTTGTGATGCGGAAGGGCAGCGGTTTAGGGGTTAATAGGTAGTTTATGGGTGTTAATGTACTTTGTAACACTTTAGTTATGAGTTTTGTGAAACATTTTTGTTACACAAAACTCATAACTACTGATCTCAGATGGCGGTATGGATCGTGTTGGTATAGGCTGTAACGCATCTTTCCTTAATATTGTTTTTTTTGTTTGTTCTTTATTGACAATGGACATCTCATACATAGAGTATATATTGGCATTCTATTGGCGTTCCATTGGAGTAACCTGTATAATAATGAGAAAACTTTGCAGGTATGTCTTAATGTTATAAACAATACATGCTAGCTTAGGTGAACATTACTCCACAATCATATCTGTCCCACCACCCCTCCAGTGGCAAGATAAGCAACTGTTAGATAGATATATATATATATATATATATATATATATATATATATATATATATATATATACTGCATTTACTATGAAATAGATGATTTGAACTAACAAAACATACACTATTTTTATATTTACAATTAAATGTTGTATAAACATGTCTTGAAAACATGCCCCTCCACACTGCTGAGATTCGCATTCACTGCTGATGGGCTTGGAAAGTTAAAAAATGATGAGCCCCATACTATGAAGGCAAATCAACACTCTTCTGTGCAGCAAGAGTCAGCCCATTTACTTAGAATACTTTACCTGGCAAGAGCTTTACGAGGCTGGTGACACAGACATGAACATTTCTAGGTGGACTTTCCAATCTTTTGAACATCTAACCCAAAGTCACTAGTAAAATGTGTTAGAAGATTTACTTTAATTTTTATCACTTTTGTGTACAGGATCACAAAAGTGTAATGAAACCGTTCTTATCATCCCCTTATTTCCCTCACAGTTTTAAGAGAGTAATTTGTATAAAGAAAAATTTATTAATTGTTTTTATCTTTCTTTTCCAAAATATTATAAGGTTGTAAAGGAAATGGACACATTTTATTTCACTGCCCCCATTTTTCTTCTTCACACTGTCACAATTTTGAGACAATAATATGCATATAAGGATGTTAATTTATATTCATATTTTTGCCTCTCCTTTTAATTCATGTTTTCCCTTATTTCTGTTCCTCTCTTCTTTTTGTATGGTATATAATAGAAATACAAGATATAATGAAATGATTTAGTAAATTGTGTTATATAATTAACAAGAGGCATCTGTTGTTTTTGCATTGTATGATCAAGGAAAGTAAACACAAATGGCCAGATTACGTGTGGCGCACTACAGTTACACACAAGCGATATCGGGTTTATTGCAGCTGTTTGTGCACATCGGATGGCGTGCACGTATTACACGTTGAAAGTAAATGCAAAAGCGTGAGCACAATCATGATTTATGCTAGACTGATTACTGCTACCTCAGAGCTCTGATTAACTGTTTTGCAAAACAAAAAAGTGTCACAAAACACATAAAAAATAAATTAAAAAAACAGTTACACTCATAATAACACTATCTAATAAAAATTATTTAAAAAAAATATTGTAAAAATAAAAGTTATAAGGACTCAAAGATATGAGGTCTCAGGTGTTAGGGAAAAAAGACAGACGCCCTTTAACATAGAGATACATACAGTACGTAATACATATACAGTACATGTCTAAATGTGTTAAATATATATATATATATACATATATATATACATATATATATATGTGTGTGTGTGTGTGGATTCATATCTGTATTAGACATGTGCATTGCGAAAAAATTAGGTTCGGTTCGGATCGATTCAGAATTTTTCAAAGTTCGGTTCAGATCAATTAGAATTTGGAAAATTCTGAATCAATTCGTTTCGGATTCATTCGGATTCGAAGAAATTCGGCTGGATTCGGTTCGATTCGGTTCGTAAATTCAGCATTTCGGTAAGGGTTAGGTAGGATTAGACTAGTATTATACTGTATATTAGGTGTT
Organism: Bombina bombina; assembly: GCF_027579735.1. Lineage (NCBI taxonomy): Eukaryota > Metazoa > Chordata > Amphibia > Anura > Bombinatoridae > Bombina > Bombina bombina. The sequence goes on from NC_069504.1 coordinate 621,205,814, forward strand.
AACCTAACATACTGTACAATACTAGTGTAATCCAATGGCCATCCGAATTTATAAATCGATTCGATTCGGTTCAATTCGGAAAATTCGGCAGAATTTTAATTCGGAAATTCAGTTTGATCCGAAGTTGCCGAATTTTCCAAATTTCCGAATCGAACCGAATCGTACATGTCTAATCTGTATATATTTATTTACAATTCAAGAGAAAAATAGAGCCAGGGATATCCTTCAAATAAACAATTGTAATGAAGGCTTAAAGTCCTATTAATAAAGTATATGTGTGTATGTATAAAGGTGAGAGGAGCCCAACTGAGCCTATCCCTGCATGGAGAAATTCCAATAAAAAGTCACTTATTACACAGTGTCAGATCATTGAGTGACCTCTGGGTAGGGGCATGCATATAAGATAAATATGTATATAGTGCAATGTTGATTATGCAAAAACCCCCACAAGGTAACCCTGGGTCTGTCTCACCTCTTCAGATGCCGTGAATGCAAATCCTTTTACTTTATCAGCAGGCTCCTCCAGTATATGTAGACACTGCTAGCTTCCTCCAAAACATCAGGGACAGAACTCTCCTCGATGCTGCTGTTACGGAGTTCAGGCCTCCAGGCGCCAAGACGTGGGAGTGTTCCGGGTGTGTGCTATGCCAGCCAATGTGCTGTGACCTTCTCCGGTCTAAACAATAGCGGCGAGGCAAGACTTGGCCAGTGAGGCGGCTAGCACCCCCGAAGGAGATCTTCAATTATGAAACGAAAAGGGGGGTCCTTCCAATAAAAGGGAACTTAGATGCAAGAGATCTCAAAGGTAAACAGGCAAAAAGCTTCAGGCAGGCTAGAAAGTGCTCCTACTAATCACCATTAATAAAAGACAAGGGTGGATAATGCTCATTGCTGGATACGAAAGCATATGGAACAAAGAGGCAGAGCAAATCCACACCAACTATAAAAACAAATATAAAAAAACAGCTGTGTGCAGGAGCTTATGTGTTTCAGCTAAAGAGCCGTAGTCATAGCTTATCTAAGCAGTGAAAAACACACTACTTATACCCTACCTAACACAGCCATTGGTTAAGAACACAGCTGAATGATATTGGTAAATAGAGCCTTAAAGGGACATTAAACCCAAAAAATGTATTTCATGATTCAGATGGAGAATATCATTTTAAACAACTTTCTAATTTACTTCTATTATCTAATTTGCTTCCTTCTCTTGATATTCTTTCATGAAAAGCATATCTAGATAGGCTCAGTAGCTTCTGATTGGTAGCTGCACATAGATGCCTCATGTGATTGGCTCACCCATGTGCATTGCTATTTCTTTAACAAAAGATATCTAAATAATGAAGCAAATTAAATAATACAAGTAAATTGGAATGTTGTTTAAAATTGTATTTTCTATCTGAATCTTGAAAGAAAATGTTTGGGTTTAATGTCCCTTTTGCTTAGTGCAAAAGTGCATACTTAATAAGAGAAAAGAAAGGAGAAAAAAGAGTGGGGGAGGGGAGGATATCAGTCTCATTCATGTAATGGGTCATATAAATTCTCGGTTCAAATGCCCAATAATAATAAATAAATCAATAAGGGATAGATAACAGTGATCTTAGGACTACAGGAACTATGCAAATGTTAAAGGCCGAATAAATGAATAAATTATGACACAGATTACATTAAGAGGCTTATGTATTACTAACTGACGGCTAGATTACGAGTTTTGTGTTATAGTGAAAAAGCAGCGTTATCAGGTTATAACGCTGCTTTCTCTTGTTAAGTGTGTTCAGTCCACGGGTCATCCATTACTTATGGGATATATTCTCCTTCCCAACAGGAAGTTGCAAGAGGATCACCCAAGCAGGGCTGCTATATAGCTCCTCCCCTCACATGTCATACCCAGTCATTCTCTTGCAACCCTCAACAAAGAAGGAGGTCGCGAGAGGAGCTGGAGTTTTTACTTAATTATTCTTCAATCAAAAGTTTGTTATTTTAAATGGCACCGGAGTGTGCTGTTTTTCTATCTCAGGCAGTATTTGGAAGAAGAAACTGCCTGCGTTTTCTATGATCTTAGCAGGCGTAACTAAGATCCACTGGCTGTTCTCGACATTCTGAGGAGTGGGGTAACTTCAGAAAATGGGAATAGCATGCGGGGTCTCCCGCAAATGAGGTATGTGCAGTACAATATTTTCTGGGAATGGAATTGACTAAGAAAACACTGCTGTTACCCGTATGATGTAAGTACAGCCTTACATGCAGTAGTAGTGACTGGTATCAGGCTGATAAATGTATGCACAGTAGAGTTATTTTCTAGGGACTAGAATTTGACTGAAAAAATACTGTTAATACTGATATAATGTGTGAGCCTTAACTGCAGTAGAAGCGACTGGTAGCAGGCTTAGTAATAACTTTACACAGCATCTGAAATGTTGTTTTTTAAAAACGTTTACTGGCATGTTAATCGTTTTGTGAGGTACTTTGGTGATAAATCTTTTTGGGCATGATTTTTTTCCACACGGCTAACGTATATTTCTGCATAGAAACCGTTATATCAGGTCTCCCACTGTTGTAATAGGAGTGGGAGGGACCTTTTTTTTTTAGCGCCTTGTTGCGCAGTTAAAATTCTAGCACAGTCTTCCTGCTTCTTCCTCTTTGATCCAGGACGTCTCCAGAGAGCTCAGGGATCTTCAAAATTCGTTTTTGAGGGAGGTAATCAGTCACAGCAGACCTGTGACAGTGTGTTTGACTGTGATAAAAGCGTTAAATCTTAATTTGATATCCGTTTTTTGGGTACTGAGGGGTTAATCATCCTTTTGCTAATGGGTGCAATCCTCTGCTAATTAATACATTTAAAGAATTGTTGACTATAACTGAACTAGTTCTTTGTTATTCAATTGTGTTTTTTTAAAAGAAGCGCTGCAGCGTTTTTTATATTGCTTGTAAACTTATTGAAGTAATTTCCAAGCTTGCTAGCTTCATTGCTAGTCTGTTTAAACATGTCTGATACAGAGGAATCTGCTTGTTCATTATGTTTAAAAGCCGATGTGGAGCCCAATAGAAATATGTGTACCAATTGTATTGATATTACTTTGAATAAAAGTCAATCTGTACCGATAAAGAAATTATCACCAGACAACGAGGGGGAAGTTATGCCGTCTAACTCTCCTCACGTGTCAGTACCTTTGTCTCCCGCTCGGGAGGTGCGTAAGATTGAGGCGCCAAGTACATCAAGGCCCTTACAAATCACTTTACATGATATGGCTAATGTTATGAAAGAAGTATTATACAATATGCCCGAGTTAAGAGGGAAGCGCGACAGCTCTGGGTTAAGGACAGAGCGCGCCGATGACACGAGAGCCATGTCTGATACTGCGTCACAATTTGCAGAACATGAGGACGGAGAGCTTCATTCTGTGGGTGATGGTTCTGATTCGGGGAGACCGGATTCAGAAATTTAAAATGTTAAATTTAAGCTTGAGAACCTCTGCGTGTTGCTAGGGGAGGTGTTAGCGGCTCTGAATGATTGTGACACGGTGGCAATCCCAGAGAAATTATGTAGGCTGGATAAATACTATGCGGTACCGGTGTGTACTGACGTTTTTCCTATACCAAAGAGGCTTACAGAGATTATTAGCAAGGAGTGGGATAGACCCGGTGTGCCTTTTTCCCCTCCTCCGATATTTAGAAAAATGTTCCCTATAGACGCCACCACACGAGACTTATGGCAGACGGTCCCTAAGGTGGAGGGAGCAGTTTCTACTTTAGCCAAGCGTATCACTATCCCGGTGGAGGATAGCTGTGCTTTCTCAGATCCAATGGATAAAAAATTAGAGGGTTACCTTAAGAAAATGTTTGTTCAACAAGGTTTTATATTACAGCCTCTTGCATGCATTGCGTCTGTCACTGCTGCAGCGGCATTCTGGTTTGAGTCTCTGGAAGAGGCGATTCGCACAGCACCATTGGATGAATCTTTGAGCAAGATTAGAACCCTTAAGCTGGCTAATGCATTTGTTTCAGATGCCGTAGTGCATTTAACCAAACTTACGGCTAAGAATTCCGGATTCGCCATACAGGCGCGCAGAACGCTATGGCTTAAATCCTGGTCAGCAGATGTAACTTCTAAGTCTAAACTACTAAACATTCCTTTCAAAGGGCAGACCTTATTCGGGCCCGGCTTGAAGGAAATTATTGCTGACATTACCGGAGGTAAGGGCCACACCCTTCCTCAGGACAGGGCCAAATCAAAGGCCAAACAGTCTAATTTTCGTGCCTTTCGTGATTTCAAGGCAGGAGCAGCATCAACTTCCTCCGCTCCAAAACAGGAAGGAACTACTGCTCGTTACAGACAGGGTTGGAAAGGCAACCAGTCGTGGAACAAGGGCAAGCAGGCCAGAAAGCCTACTTCCGCCCCTAAGACAGCATGAAGACAGGGCCCCCTTTCCGGAGACGGATCTAGTGGGGGGCAGACTTTCTCTCTTCGCCCAGGCTTGGGCAAGAGATGTACAGGATCCCTGGACGTTGGAGATTATATCTCAGGGATACCTTCTGGATTTCAAAACTTCTCCTCCACAAGGGAGGTTTCATCTGTCAAAGTTATCAACAAACCTAGTAAAGAAAGAGGCATTTCTACAATGTGTACAAGACCTCTTAGTCATGGGAGTGATCCACCCAGTTCCGCAAACGGAACAGGGGCAAGGGTTTTATTCAAATCTGTTTGTGGTTCCCAAGAAAGAGGGAACTTTCAGACCAATCTTAGACTTAAAAATCTTAAACAAATTCCTAAGGGTTCCGTCGTTCAAGATGGAAACCATTCGGACCATCCTACCCATGATCCAAGAGGGTCAATATATGACCACAGTGGACTTAAAGGATGCCTACCTTCACATACCGATTCACAAAGATCATTATCGGTACCTAAGGTTTGCCTTTCTAGACAGGCATTACCAGTTTGTAGCTCTTCCCTTCGGGTTAGCTACGGCCCTGAGAATTTTTACAAAGGTTCTGGGCTCACTTCTGGTGGTACTAAGACCACGAGGCATAGCGGTGGCTCCGTACCTAGACGACATTCTGATACAAGCGTCAAGTTTTCAAAATGCAAAGTCTCATACAGAGATAGTTCTAGCATTTCTGAGGTCGCATGGGTGGAAAGTGAATGTGGAGAAGAGTTCTCTGTTACCACTCACAAGGGTCCCTTTTCTAGGGACTCTTATAGATTCTGTAGAGATGAAGATTTACCTGACGGAGTCCAGGTTATCAAAGATTCTCAATGCTTGCCGTGTCCTTCACTCCATTCCAAGCCCATCAGTAGCTCAGTGCATGGAAGTAATCGGCTTAATGGTCGCGGCAATGGACATAGTGCCATTTGTGCACCTACATCTCAGACCGCTGCAACTATGCATGCTAAGTCAATGGAACGGGGATTACTCAGATCTGTCCCCTTTGCTAAATCTGGACCAGGAGACCAGATTCTCTTCTCTGGTGGTTGTCACGGGTTCATATGTCCAAAGGAATGACTTTTCGCAGACCAGATTGGTCGATTATAACAACAGATGCCAGCCTACTAGGCTGGGGAGCAGTCTGGAACTCCCTGAAGGCTCAGGGATTGTGGACTCAGGAGGAGAGACTCCTCCCGATAAACATTCTAGAATTAAGAGCAATATTCAATGCTCTTCTAACTTGGCCTCAGTTAGCAACACTGAGGTTCATCAGATTTCAGTCGGACAACATCACGACTGTGGCTTACATCAATCATCAAGGGGGAACCAGGAGTTCCCTAGCGATGTTGGAAGTCTCAAAGATAATTTGCTGGGCAGAGTCTCACTCTTGCCACCTGTCAGCGATCTACATCACAGGCGTGGAGAACTGGGAGGCGGATTTTCTAAGTCAACAGACCTTTCATCCGGGAAGTGGGAACTTCACCCGGAGGTATTTGCTCAACTGATTCGTCGTTGAGGCAAACAGGATCTGGATCTCATGGCATCTCGCCAGAACGCCAAGCTTCCTTGTTACGGATCCAGGTCCAGGGACCTGGGTGCGGTGCTGGTAGATGCACTAGCAGCCCCTTGGGTTTTCAGCATAGCTTATGTGTTTCCACCTTTTCCGTTGCTACCTCGACTGATTGCCAGGATCAAACAGGAGAGAGCATCGGTGATTCTGATAGCGCCTGCGTGGCCACGCAGGACCTGGTATGCAGACCTAGTGGACATGTCGTCCTGTCCACCATGGTCTCTACCCCTGAGGCAGGACCTTCTAATCCAGGGTCCTTTCAACCATCCAAACCTAATTTCTCTGAGGCTGACTGCTTGGAAATTGAACGCTTGATTCTATCAAAGCGTGGGTTTTCGGATTCGGTTATTGATACATTAATACAGGCTCGGAAACCTGTTACCAGAAAAATATACCACAAAATATGGCGTAAATATTTATATTGGTGTGAATCCAAGAGTTACTCATGGAGTAAGGTTAGGATTCATAGGATATTGTCTTTTCTACAAGAGGGTTTAGAAAAGGGCTTATCCGCTAGTTCGCTAAAGGGACAGATTTCTGCTCTGTCTATTCTTTTACACAAGCGTCTGGCAGAGAATCCAGACGTCCAGGCTTTTTGTCAGGCTTTGGCTAGGATTAAGCCTGTGTTTAAAACTGTTGTTCCTCCGTGGAGCTTAAACTTGGTTCTTAAAGTTCTTCAGGGTGTTCCGTTTGAACCCCTTCATTCCATTGATATTAAGCTTTTATCTTGGAAAGTTCTGTTTTTGATGGCTATTTCCTCGGCTCGAAGAGTCTCTGAGTTATCTGCCTTACATTGTGATTCTCCTTATCTGATCTTTCATTCAGACAAGGTAGTCCTGCGTACTAAACCTGGGTTTTTACCTAAGGTTGTTTCTAACAGGAATATCAATCAAGAGATTGTTGTTCCATCGTTATGTCCTAATCCTTCTTCAAAAAAGGAACGTCTTTTGCATAATCTAGACGTGGTCCATGCCCTGAAGTTCTACTTACAGGCAACTAAAGATTTTCGACAAACTTCTTCTCTGTTTGTCGTTTACTCTGGACAGAGGAGAGGTTAAAAGGCTTCGGCTACCTCTCTCTCTTTTTGGCTTCGTAGCATAATACGCTTAGCCTATGAGACTGCTGGACAGCAGCCTCCTGAAAGAATTACAGCTCATTCCACTAGAGCTGTGGCTTCCACCTGGGCCTTTAAGAATGAGGCCTCTGTTGAACAGATTTGCAAGGCTGCAACTTGGTCTTCACTTCATACTTTTTCCAAATTTTACAAATTTGACACTTTTGCTTCTTCGGAGGCTGTTTTTGGGAGAAAGGTTCTACAGGCAGTGGTTCCTTCTGTTTAATGTTCCTGCCTTGTCCCTCCCATCATCCGTGTACTTTAGCTTTGGTATTGGTATCCCATAAGTAATGGATGACCCGTGGACTGAACACACTTAACAAGAGAAAACATAATTTATGCTTACCTGATAAATTTATTTCTCTTGTAGTGTGTTCAGTCCACGGCCCGCCCTGTCTTTTTGAGGCAGGTTCTAAATTTTAAATTATAACTCCAGTCACCACTGCACCCTATAGTTTCTCCTTTCTCATCTTGTTTCGGTCGAATGACTGGATATGACATGTGAGGGGAGGAGCTATATAGCAGCTCTGCTTGGGTGATCCTCTTGCAACTTCCTGTTGGGAAGGAGAATATATCCCATAAGTAATGGATGACCCGTGGACTGAACACACTACAAGAGAAATAAATTTATCAGGTAAGCATAAATTATGTTTTTTCACTACGCTGCTATTACAAGTCTTGCAGATTTAGGGGCACCTCACACTTTTTTGGCCTTACCGCAAATCAACTTACGCAAATTGCATATAGTCTTTTTCCTATGTGACTTCCATAGCGCCGGTATTACAAGCTTATCCTGGGAGGCCAAAAAGTGAGCGGTACACCCTATTGGAAAAGCCAATAGAATGCGAGCTCAATCCTATTGGCTGATTGGATCAGTCAATAGGATTGAAGTTCAATCCTATTGGCTGATTGCATCAGCCAATAGGATTTTTTCAACCTTAATTTCAATTGGCTGATAGAATTCTATCAGACAATCGGAATCTAAGGGACGCCATCTTGGATGACATCATTTAAAGGAACCTTCATTCAGCAAGAAGCCGTTGATTGAAGAGGATGCTCTGTGCCGGATGTCTTGAAGATGGAGCCGCTCCGCGTCGGAAGGATAAAGATAGAAGATTTAGCCCGTCTGGAGGACCACTTCTGCCGGCTTCGTTGAGGACTTCTTGCTGCTTGTATGAAGATTTCTCCCGGTAAGTGGATCTTCGGGGGTTAGTGTTAGGATTTTTTAAGGGTGTATTGGGTGGGTTTTATTTTTAGCTTAGGGCTTTGGGCCGCAATAGAGCTAAATGCCCTTTTAAGGGCAATGCCCATCCAAATGCCCTTTTCAGGGCAATGGGGAGCTTAGGTTTTTTTAGTTAGGGTTTTATTTGGGGGGTTGGTTGTGTGGGTGGTGGGTTTTACTGTTGGGGGGGTTGTTTGTATTTTTTTTACAGGCTATGCCCCGCAAAAGGCCCTTTTAAGGGCTATTGGTAGTTTAGTTTAGGCTAGGGTTTTTTATTTTGGGTGGGCTTTTTTATATTGATAGGGCTATTAGATTAGGTGTAATTAGTTTAAAGATCTTGTAATTTGTTTTTTATTTTCTGTAATTTAGCTAATTGTTTTGAATGTAGTTCATTGTATTTAATTTAGGGAATTTATTTAATCATAGGGTTAGGTTAGGTATTAGTGTAACTTAGGTTAGATTTTATTTTACAGGTCAATTTTGTATTTATTTTAGCTAGGTAGTTATTAAATAGTTAATAACTATTTAGTAACTATTCTACCTAGGTAAAATAAAAATAAACCCTAAGATAGATACAATGTAACTATTAGTTATATTGTAGCTAGTTAAGGGTTTATTTTATAGGTAAGTATTTAGTTTTAAATAGGAATTATTTAGTTAATGATAGTAAGTTTTATTTATATTTATTTTAATTATATTTAAGTTAGGGGGTGTTAGGGTTAGGGCTAGACTTAGGTTTAGGGGTTAATAAATATAATATAGTGGCGGCGACATTGGGGGTGGCAGATTAGGGGTTAATAAATGTAGGTAGGTGGCGGCAATGTAAGGGTAGCAGATTAGGGGTGAATAATATTTAACTAGTGTTTGCGAGGCGGGATTGCGGCGGTTTAGGTGTTAATATGTTAATTATAGTGGCGGCGACGTTGGGGGTGGAAGATTAGGGGTTAATAACATTATGTAGGTGTCGTTTATGTTGTGGGTAGCAGATTAGGGGTTGTTACAAACTGCTGTTTGTAACTGGCCCTTTAAATGGAAAATTGCCCTGCTTCTCTGGATTTTGGAGAAGCCTATTTGCCAGCCTCCTTCCACATGACTATGGCCCCTGGAAGATTGTGCCCCTGAAAACCTATTAACTTTTATTGGGTGTGTATGGCCCTTTAAGAACCGTCTGGGGACATATTGTGACTTTGGTGAACAATGCCCCTTTAAGACTATGTCCCCAGACCTGTGAAATGACTTGTCCCTGGCTTTCTCCCACTTGGTTCAGTTTCATTGTGTGCCATTAAGTGCTATGTGACAGACCCTTCGGTCAGAACTACAGAGATAACTTTGTTCAGCTTCAAGAAGCATTCTAAATACAAGTTTGCTGGGATCAGCTCTAATTAAGTTTAGTGATAAAACTTTCCCATTGTCTAATCAGACTTCTAGTAGTGATAAGGTGGACTGCATTGTTTTATTGTGTGTAAAATGTTATCTGCTGAAGTAATGTTGTGGCCTGTCAAAGGGAGTGTCTCTCTATCTAATATCAAATGTGTGATGGGGGATTTTATGCCTCCCCCTGAGAGTGTCCTGTTTGCATGTAACCTGAATAAAAGCAGGCTGTGTGCTCCAGCACATGAGACCTATTTCTGACCCTCTAACTTGCAGCTTTGACTCATGTTTGTAGGGGACAGCTTCAGCTATAATCACTACAGGGATTGCTATGCTTTTCATACTCCCTTAGCTACGGGGATTGCTACAGAAGGAAGAGGTTCGCCTACTGGAGCCTGGTCGTAGGTCCAGGGCGCAGAGCAGACGGCGAGATACCAGCCCAGCAGCGGTGGTTCATAGAGTTTGCGTTACTGATGGTGGCTACGCAGTAGTTAGAGTGTCCACGGTGCTGCTGCTCCTTTGGTGAGTGCTAGGAGCATCCTTTTCTACGGTCCAACTTCCAGCCAGCCTGGAGGCAACCGTAACATTTGGCGGCAGCGGTGGGATCGCGTCCTAGTGCAAGGAGCAGCACCACAACAGCACTGGTATCGTAGGAGAGTAATTGAGGGCAACGCTAGCCACTGCGCAGCGTCCCTACCTACAGCAGCATGGAGCTGACAAGACACTGGTCAGAACCCTGTGAAGAGCACCTCAACCTGATCCGTCGCTATGAGGGCGCTGATTTCGTTCCAGAGGTAAAGAGGCGGCTAGTCCTATATGGTCCAGACCCTCACAGGAGGTAGTCAGTCGCCTCATCCGGGAATTGGCTACTGAGAACGAAGCGGCACAAGCCTTTGAGCGCCAACTGTGGAGTTTGAGGGTATGGACACCTGGTCTCTCTCCCCAGCTGCAGCATGTTCCACAGGGAGAGGAGAGCAGTGACCTCCCTCCCCAGCGGTAGTATACTGTGCAGAGGGAAGAGACAACCGGTCTCCTTCCCCAACCCCAACCAGAGATACCAGAGGCAGCAGGCCTCATAGACTGGTCCTGGGAGGACCCCCAGCAGGCAGGTGGAGATGGGACCGCAGTCTCTCTACCGGCCCTACAGGGATGCTGGGCAGGCGGCCCAGATCCCCAGTGACAGACCCAGCTACAGGGAGGGGAGAGCATCGACCTCCCTCCCCAGCCGGAGTGTGCCTTCCAGGGAGAGGAGACAACCGGTCTCTCTCCCCAGCCGCAGCATGTTCCACAGGAAGCGGAGAGCATCGACCTCCCTTCCCAACGGCCGCCGGAGTATCAGGAGGAGGAGGTAAGCCAATCTCCCCCTCCCCAGCTAACTCCTAACTTGGGCCCAGGGTTAACAGTGGAGATGTTGGCCCCCACTGACCCCCACGTTCCCTTTGCCACCGGGCAGGACTATGCCCCAATTCCACCAGCAGAAGCGCTGGCACCAGGGCAGAGTGCCGCTGGCCTCTGCCCCCCAAGTACCATCAGCTATTTGCCCAGCTGCGCCAGGAAGGCCGAGGATGCTGCACTTTCATCCTGCAACCTGGAACTTACAGGCCAGTACTACGTATTGTGGGGGGGCTACTTTGCTGCTAGCGATTATTTGTGGGTGGGTTGCGAGACTAACTTGGGCACTGACCGGCAGAAGGTCAGGTGCCTGGTTAGTCTCCCTCCAAAAGGGGAGATATGTTACAAACTGCTGTTTGTAACTGGCCCTTTAAATGGAAAATTGCCCTGCTTCCCTGGATTTTGGAGAAGCCTATTTGCCAGCCTCCTTCCACATGACTATGGCCCCTGGAAGATTGTGCCCCTGAAAACCTATTAACTTTTATTGGGTGTGTATGGCCCTTTAAGAACCGTCTGGGGACATATTGTGACTTTGGTGAACAATGCCCCTTTAAGACTATGTCCCCAGACCTGTGAAATGACTTGTCCCTGGCTTTCTCCCACTTGGATCAGTTTCATTGTGTGCCATTAAGTGCTATGTGACAGACCCTTCGGTCAGAACTACAGAGATAACTTTGTTCAGCTTCAAGAAGCATTCTAAATACAAGTTTGCTGGGATCAGCTCTAATTAAGTTTAGTGATAAAACTTTCCCATTGTCTAATCAGACTTCTAGTAGTGATAAGGTGGACTGCATTGTTTTATTGTGTGTAAAATGTTATCTGCTGAAGTAATGTTGTGGCCTGTCAAAGGGAGTGTCTCTCTATCTAATATCAAATGTGTGATGGGGGATTTTATGCCTCCCCCTGAGAGTGTCCTGTTTGCATGTAACCTGAATAAAAGCAGGCTGTGTGCTCCAGCACATGAGACCTATTTCTGACCCTCTAACTTGCAGCTTTGACTCATGTTTGTAGGGGACAGCTTCAGCTATAATCACTACAGGGATTGCTATGCTTTTCATACTCCCTTAGCTACGGGGATTGCTACAGAAGGAAGAGGTTCGCCTACTGGAGCCTGGTCGTAGGTCCAGGGCGCAGAGCAGACGGCGAGATACCAGCCCAGCAGCGGTGGTTCATAGAGTCTGCGTTACTGATGGTGGCTACGCAGTAGTTAGAGTGTCCACGGTGCTGCTGCTCCTTTGGTGAGCGCTAGGAGCATCCTTTTCTACGGTCCAACTTCCAGCCAGCCTGGAGGCAACCATAACAGGGGTTAATAAATATAATGTAGGTGTTGGCGATGTTGGGGGCAGCAGATTAGGGGTTCATAAGTATAATGTAGGTGGCGGCGTTGTCCAGAGCGGCAGATTAGGGGTTAATAAGTATAATGTCGGTGTCAACGATGTCTGGGGTGGCAGATTAGGGGTTAATAAGTGTAAAATAAGTGGTGTTTAGACTCTGGGTTCATGTTAGGGTGTTAGGTGTAAACATAAAATGTGTTTCCCCATAGGAATCAATGGGGCTGCGTTACTGAAATTTGAGCTGCTTTTTGGCAGGTGTTAGACTTTTTCTCAGCCGGCTCTTCCCATTGATGTCTATGGGGAATTTGTGCACGAGCACGTACAACCAGCTCACCGCTGACTTAAGCAGCACTGGTATTGGAGTGCGGTATGGAGCACAATTTTGCTTTATGCTCACTTCTTGCCTGTTAACGCCGGGTTTGTAAAAACCTGTAATACAAGCGCTGTAGGTAAGTGAGCGGTGAGAATAACGTTATTCAAGTTAGTACTGCACCCCTCATAAAGAAAAACTTGTAATCTGGCCATGTGGTATTTAGGTTTGACTGATAGTATAAATATAATGACCCTGGGATGCCAGGGAACTCTTGTTAAGAAAAGGTGATAAGGGAAAGTACCATAAGGGTATCACACCTGGGGCCTCATAATGAAGGGATACTACGCTAAACTAACACTCCTACAGAGGCATTTATAAGGCTATATGTGTTAATAGTTAGCTAGATAAGATACATGGCCTGTCTCTTATAAGCTTGTGGCTAACCCATCTAGGTATGTTTAGATGTGGGAGAAATAAATGTAAACCCTGTGACTATGCCTTAATCTCCAAGTCATTTAAATCTGAAGTAACACAGGAAAACTTTGACATTAAACACTGCCATAATTGTAATTCTACCTTTGTTATATATGTCATTACTTGTGTTCTGTGCAATCAGCAGTATGTTGGACAAACGACACATGAAGTGGGGCCTAGAATAAGAGAACATTTTTCAACTATTTCCATAGGAAAATCTACTGCCCCACTGGTCCAACATCTTGCTCTTTGCCATAACAAAAGTTTGGATTCATTCAGGGGCAGGTCATAGATAAAACTATCCTGCCTAAGAGAGGAGGTGACAAATAGTGATGTCGCAAACCTAAAATTTTGCGTGGGCGAACCGCCATAGACTTCAATAGGCAGGCGAATTTTAAAACCCACAGGGACTCTTTCTGGCCACAAAAGTGATGGAAAAGTTGTTTCAAGGGGACTAACACCTGGACTGTGGTATGCCGGAGGGGGATCCATGGCAAACTCCCATGGAAAATTACATAGTTGATGCAGAGTCTGGTTTTAATTCATAAAGGGCATAAATCACCTAACATTCCTAAATTGTTTGGAATAACGTGCTTTAAAACATCAGGTATGATGTTGTATCGTTCAGGTAGTGTAAGGGTTTTTTTTTTTTTTTAAATGTACACTACTGGTTTAGCAGATATGACTTGCACTGGTGTGACACTGTGCCCTGGCAGGACCTGGAACGCACACTTGTGAGGGAAACTGACTGCTATTATTTCAAAATAAAAAAGTTTTTTTTTTAAATGTATGTACACTACTGTTTTAGTAGATATGACTTGCACTGGTGTGACACTGTGCCCTGGCAGGACCTGGAACGCACACGTGTGAGGGAAACTGACTGCTATTATTTCACAGTAAAATAAAGGTGTTTTTTTTTTTAAATTTATGTACACTACTGTTTTAGTAGATATGACTTGCACTGGTGTGACACTGTGCCCTGGCAGGACCTGGAACGCACACGTGTGAGGGAAACTGACTGCTATTATTTCACAGTAAAATAAAGGTGTTTTTTTTTTTTTAAATGTATGTACACTACTGTTTTAGTAGATATGACTTGCACTGGTGTGACACTGTGCCCTGGCAGGACCTGGAACGCACACTTCTGAGGGAAACTGACTGCTATTATTTCACAATAAAAAAGTTTTTTTTTTAAAATGTATGTACACTACTGTTTTAGCAGATATGACTTGCACTGGTGTGACACTGTGCCCTGGCAGGACCTGGAACGCACATGTGTGAGGAAAACTGACTGCTATTATTTCACAGTAAAAAAAGGTTGTTTTTTTTTAAATGTATGTACACTACTGTTTTAGTAGATATGACTTGCACTGGTGTGACACTGTGCCCTGGCAGGACCTGGAGCGCACACGTGTGAGGGAAACTGAATGCTATTATTTCACAATAAAAAAAGGTTGTTTTTTTTTTAAATGTATGTACACTACTGTTTTAGCAGATATGACTTGCACTGGTGTGACACTGTGCCCTGGCAGGATCTGGAACGCACACGTGTGAAGGAAACTGACTGC